>NC_138072.1:21344167-21753625 GCF_964194185.1 Rhinolophus hipposideros | reverse complement strand
CTGTCATAGAGCCACATCTTGTGCATAATTACCCAGGCTCCAAGGGAACAAGCTATTTTGGGAAGCACAGCTCAGGATCAATCGTATGTGAGGCTGTTTGTGAGGTGCCTTAAATGCTTACTTACCAGAAAGTCCTCACAGGACTTCTCCACGTAGGTTGTGCCAGCGTGGGGGAGGCAGGTGTGACCCCACAGAACTCGCAGCCAGCAGCTAAGTCAGGCTCCTGGCCGAAGGACCTCTCTAAGCTCGGATGACCAGGCACCAGTAGCTTTCATGTGGTACTTGAGCTTACCACTTTGTGCCTTTTAGAGCAAAAATGACTTCAACTTTGTTTCTGAAGCTGTTTGATCTGGTTAGTTTAACATATGCTCCCAGCAGTAAAATAATTTGGGGGAAAATCTGCCTATTTTTAATCTTAACTCTGTTTTCCATTTAACAGTTAAAATGGGGTGATTCATCAAGATCACTAACGGTTCTTTAGAAGAGAGAATGCTATATCATTTTTTTGTGTGTGTGATTAAAATTTTGTTTCAAGATTTTTAAAACAGCCCTTGGAATTAGTGTAGAGGTAGCTTGGATCGCAAACCAGCCATGGGCAGCAATGGCTCAGAGAAATGTTTGATATCCTTGCTGATTACAGAGATGTCAGGATGAGTAATTGCTGCTGAATAATAAGAATCAGGAGGACAAGTAATAAGGACTCCTGTAAGTGGTAATAAAATATTTGTAGGATATTTTCTTGAGCAAGGAAGAAATGAACAGATGGAAATACGGTAGCTTCTAGATAAATAAAAAATCTTTATGAAACAGAGAAACGTGCTAAGTAATTCAACCCAGTAATTCAACGCAGCATTATTTATGGTGATCTGTGTAAGAGGGAACGTGGGGACACATACTGGATTTTAAATGGAGATTCTGACATGGAAAAGGAATGCAGTAAGCCAAGACTTAAGACAGTCGTCATTTCCACAGGACGAGGGGCACATACTGTAATTTAAGATCGGCAAACAATAGACTTCAGTTAGTTCCGTGTACCATTCTCGTACATTAATTACTATTTGTCCTCATTGAAATCAGTGACACTTAGATTGGAATAGTAACTTTTCGCTTATTTGAATGTCGACCTCTTTTTTTGAAGAAAGACTCTAAAACTGGGTGTTAAAAGACACTTCTTTAAAATGAAAGATAGTTCTTCAATAAAGGTAAAGTCATGACTCTCATGTAAACCTAAAAATGAAAAATTGTTAAAGATGTTAACCAATTAAATGACAAACCGGAGACGTGTTACCGCCAGTTTGGGAAGCCAAAGAACAGGCACGTTTGGCCCGGTGGACAAGCTCTTCTCTCGGGCACAAGGGAGGTTGTCCCAGTGCTGAGCAGAAGGCATTTCTAGTCTACAGACAGGAGTTGCTTTGCATTGCTCCCCATATTTTTGGCTTATAGTTGTAGGACAGCCTAGGAGGGGAGCGTTAGACAAGGCACCCGTTTCCCATAGACGCTCCTATTTTCCCTGCTAAAAAGGAGCCTTATCAGCCATTTCCCCTTCCCAAATTTCATAACTCTACCCTGTTCCATCTTTCCTGGAAGTTAGGGAGGAGATTCCATGTATGCGAGAGGTCATTCCTCAAAATGGAATTCGTCTGGGCTACGTTTGGTTTTGTGTGAAAACCTGAAAAGCATTTTTTTTTCCTTTCCTGTTAGGCAGCCTCAGAGTTTTTAGCACCTTTCTTTATGTATTCTGAACAGCTCAGGGACCAAATGAAGTCAATCTTCTTAAGAACCTGGTGACTGAAGCCTAAAATTCATGGCTCAGAATTTCTGAGTAAAACCAGACCGGGACAGGACTCTCTTTTCAAGTTCTGGGAGAACCATCTTTCACCTGCCCACTTAAAGTATCATCCATCAGCCAGATGCTATTTTTAGATACCCTCAGCAGTGAGGTTGCCATTTATTTTTCACCAGGCTTTTTTTCCCCCCCTTGGCAAGATTACAGAGTCCTTTCTAACGTTTAAGGATTCTGCATTAAGTTTGACATGATAATAATGGTTTTTAAAAGCCTGGAACTTGAGCAGATACAGATTTTTAGCTCATCAGTTTTGTTTTTTTATTCAACTAAAAAAAAAAAAATCTCCTCGCTGTTCTCTCTGATCTGTCCCAGAAAATCTGACAAATAAGATGTTATTTCACAAATAGTTACTGAGTGCCACTGTGTTCCAGGCACTGTCTAGAACAGAAAACAAAATCCCTTCTTCTCTGTGTGTCACTGTCACCACCATTTATAGAATGTTCAGTGGAGGTGGCTATGTGCCTCGGGTAACTCTGGAATTGTTTGTGGCTTTCCTACCCCTTAGTTTGAGATAGTTAGCTATCCTAACTCTGGCAGAAAGAGATTGGAAATCCTGCATGGAGGCAGAATTTGTTGAGGTGAATTAATAGGGAAAGGCTGCCTCTTTTTTATTTTGTCTTTGAGTAATGAAATTTGTATTTGTGCGTCTCCCTGGAGCTCAAGTTAAAAGCAGTCTTTTGATACTTTGAGGTCCCAATTGATTTGTGACTGAAATTTGCACAGTTTAAACTTGAAGTATTAAACATTTGAATCGGCAGTCGTCTGTTTGACGACTGTGAATATAGGGGTGCCTGCTGGGTGCTGGGTTCTTTGGGGGACATACTGGTGAAGAAGGCAGGATTCGAGGCTACAGTGTTCATCTTGGTTCTTTAATCCATACCGCGTATGCTTGCAGGCATATAAAGCCTGGGAAACCATAAGGGGTCTTCCATTTGCTGCAGAGTGCAATGGGGTTTGCCTTTTTATACGAGTTAATGTTAAGGCTCTTTGGACCATTATGAACCAAGTCCTAATTCCAAATGGAGCCCTTTATATTACTTGTCCCTTAGGAATACATTTTTTTTAAAAAAATGCACACGCAAAATATTTTTACCCCCATCAGCAAAAACTAATGTTCTGAAACCTTGTACCTTGAGGAAGTTAAGATATGCTAATGCTGTTCTTTGTTCTCTGAACGGAAGTATGAGTATTTTCACAAATCAGGAGAAGATAAAGACCTGAGCCCATTCTGGGTTCTGGGGTCACAGGCCCTCTCGCACCCCTTTCTGCCTGTGCACAGCAGCAGTCTGAAATGTGCGGTGCTTGTGTATGCCGGGTTCTTAGAGGTGGAAGAGCTCCTGTGCTCAAGCAGACTTAAATCGTGACTACAGCCTGTCTTTGTTTCTCTTTGCAATGGCTTAATTCCCTTTCATTTTGAACCTCGAGTTTCTCTGAATTGCTGTCACTGATTGCTGTTCTTCTGTGTGCTGATAGCATTTCTATTTGTGAAGTATTTTTTAGTTTCTTGTAATTCATCAGACTTCACAGACAACTAGTTGAATTCGGTTAATAGTACATGGCGAGCTGACCTGCCCACACCAAATACTGAGCTGGTCACAGAGCCAGACTTCAGATTTTTAGGGTCCCTGCCTTTCAGGGCTTTCTAAACTGAGCTGTCACTTGCCCTGCGATTGAGCAGGATCTGGGAGACGAAGCTGAGGTTTGTGGGTGGAGAATAACAGGGCTGCCCACTGTGTAGTTAGATGCCTGGTTACGCAAGTTAGGAGAACATTAGGGCCCCAAATGGACTTTCAAGACATCTGCTACTTGATCGTAGCACATGCAGGACTCTTAAATTAACACTCCCCTAGTTACACACTTCTTCCTGTGATTAATTTTTTAAAAATGTTTTGTGAGTCGTTGAAACGTGTTCTTGGTCACTTGGCAACCGTGGAGTTTTGGGGTTCTTTCAAGATCAGAGGATTATTCAGTGTTCACTCTGCTGAAGGGTCAGCCGCCACTGGGAGTGGCTTCTGAGTCCAGGGAGCTCCCCCAAGGTCAGTGGACACTCCCACAGAAACACTGTTTAAATGTCTCCTAAAGAGGGTTGACTGTCTGAATATTTACATTGAAGTCACGCTGCTGATTTCTGCTGTGCTTCTGGAGTGGTCCCTAGTGTGGGGCGTTGTAACATTTGTGAGGACCCTGTAATGGTGAGGGTCCTCCTGTAATGCTGGATGGGGGTCTTTCTGGCCGAGGGGTTGTAAAGCTTTGTAGTGAACCAGTATCTTTTGCTTCTGTCATTGCCTGCTCTTTACAAGGGTGGGGTTTCCTTTCTTAAATGTCAGAGCTGAGCTTACATTGGCTTCAGAGAAGCAGCTCTGTCCCTCCCCCTCCTACGTTACCTAGAGATTTGACAAAAGTGTGCAGTTTTCTAGAACCCCCTTACTTGCCAAATATGTAGAAAGAACAATTAGAAGGAATCTTGGCAAATTGTAAATTTGTGAAGTGGAAAAAAGAAAACACTAATAAAGTGATTATTGTCAATGGAAACATAAATGGAGCACCTTTAGAAAATGAACTTAATGAACAGAATGTGATTTTCTGGAGTTTTATGTGAGAATGTATGCAGAACCACTGTGACAGGCATTGTTGGCCGGCGGGTTTTGTATTTCTTTTCCTCCTAATAACCTTTTGTCCTATTTCATACATTTGATCATGACAATTATTATCCTTTTTTATTTTTATATATAGCTGGGAAAGTGTCAGGACATGAAGGACAAATAACTGTACGGCGTCCGAGTCAGAAATAGCATCTGAGTTCTGAGCCATGATTGGACTGGGCTCTGCCTGTCCTCTTGGCTCCTTCTTGGGGACCACTGCTCCTGCTTTCCTGGGGCTCGGCTATATTACCCCGAAGGGTGCAGGCCAGGCATTGACATCATGAGCCTCTTGATGTCTTTACTTGCTGAGGAAAGTAAATGACCTACACACTCAAAATCATAGAACACTCAGACACTGCCCCAAACTGTTGGACCTGACAGACAATGCCATTTTATAATTGGTAGGTTTAGAAGCTAAAGCCCTTCAGGCCTGCCAGCCCCCCGAGCTTCATGCTGCAGGCTCTGCCTAATGTCCCAGCCCTCAGTGGACCCTGCTGTGTTTTGTTCAGAAAAGCCCATGGCTGTGATGAGTCTCCATTTCGGCAAGTGTGATCTGAGGTTAGTACTTTATGTAATTATTATTAAAGTACAAGCTGGTTTAAGAAGTATAAAGGAGATTTATATATGTTATGTTGCCAGATTTTTCTGTTTGGAGAAAAATGGAATCGTAAATTGAACAGAGAGTCTTCCAGGAGCCAATTGAGGCCTAGAACCTTGTCGCTAAAAGAAGTGATAATTGACTGACCACATGAAATACACTCATACTCAGAACTGTGTCAGACTTAGGATTGCTTTTTCTTGTCCTCATCTGTTTATCCAGGTGATAAACTCATCCAAGTAGAGATGTGAACTTGTGTTATATAAACGATGATCTAAGTAATCACAGATATTACTCATTTTGATCAAAAGGCCTTTTTCCATTCTCTCAATGCGATAGTCTACAACATAGGTGGTTTATGTCTACAGGTTTAATTAACTTAAATCACAGTCAAATGCATAGCATTCATTCACATAAGCATACTTCAACATTTTAGCAAGGCATAAGTACTGGTTGTCATATTGTATTTTTTAACTTCGAAAAAGGCACGGACATAAGTGCTGGTTGTCATATTATATCTTTTAACTTTGAAAAAGGCAGTAGTGTTACAGGTCTTGTGGATTTGGGACTTTGCTGGTAAGTTGTTCATGAAAAAGGAAAAGGCCTTACCTACCATTGGAGGGGCTCACAGATATTCCCAGAAACTCCTGCAGCTGCCATGTCTTAGGGGTTGAGGAGCTCCTTAGGGGTTTCCTGGGCTCCTGGATTATGTCTGAGAATATTACGGAGGAGACACTGCTGATGGTTTAAGTATCCTTCAGAAGCACCACGTGAAAACACTACTGTAAGTCATGGGGACATGGCCATTATAACCAAGCCGTTGGGGTCCCTTTTAGCACTGGAGTTGGTTAGGTGCCACCTTGTTGGCTCTGAGAAATACTCATTAAAGATGGGGACACTTCATTAGACTTAACTCAATAAAGTGGCTTTTTAGATTAAATTTGTTCTCTGGGTTTGCACAACTGAAAATTACCTATGGTAAATGACCTTCATTGTATCTATTCCTAGAAAAGGGTGGCATCAGACAGATGTCACAGGATTCCAGAGTGGGGCTCAGGAAACGTATTGATTTCATGAGCAGCTTGGGGGTTATACCCAGAAGGGCTTCTGATATTTTCATTGTGCAGGGACTTCTGTAACATGATAACAAGATAAGGTAATTTGCATCAGCAATATTTGCCCATTTTAAGTAGAATCTAAATAAAAACCACTATGTAAATATTTTATATCATTATATTTTCTCTCTGTCAATTACATTTTCAAAAATCACAAGCTGCTATTCTCTTGTACCTTCCCCAAAATTTATTTATATGACTTGTCACAAAATTGTCAGTTAAAAAAAGAAAAACAACACCTTTATTTTACTTGCTGAAAATGGTGCCTGTGATGTTTTTTACTCTAAGAACTTGGTTATCTGGAGACAACCTAAATATCAATCCATAGGGAGCTAGTTACAGAAGTTGCGGTATATGCAACTTCTGTAACTAGCTCCCTATGGATTGATATTTAGGTTGGGATACTATGCGGCCATAAAAAGGAATGATCTGATATGGAATGATCTCTAGGTTATATTTTTTTAAGTGGAAAAAAAGCCACTGAAGTGTAGAACAATGTGTATAGTATGACTGAGTTCAAGGGGCAAAAAAAGAATGTGTGTGTGCGTGTGTGTGTGTGTATGTGTGTATGTGTATGTGTATTCATACATGTGTGGAGATACTCACTGAAGAGATACACAAGAAACCACATCTCTGGGGAAGTGAACTGGGAACTAGGATGAGAGGGAGGCTTTCACTTTCAGCCTTTTGTGCCACTCGAATTGTGAACCGAGGACATGTGTTACCTATTCAAAAAGCAAACACGTAAGGAATATTTCAATAAATAAACAATAGACTCCTGTAATTATCTTAGTTTAAGAAAAACAAAATGTGATGCTCTAGAGAAGCACTGTCCAATGGAATCTTCTGCACAGTCCGTCACAGAGGCCACAAGCCGTGTGTGACTTTTGAGCCCTTGGAAGGGGGCTTTTGCAACTGAACAACTACATTTTATAATTTCCATTACTTTCCATTTAAATAGTCACGTGTGGCCAGTGGCTAGCATGCTGGCTGGGTGCAGATCTAGAATATATGCCTTAGAGTCTCTCTTCAGTTTCTACCTAAAGCGTAGATGCGTTTTAGGAGAAATAATTATCAGTGTAGGCTCCCAGAGTAACCAATGTACGTATTATGGCAAATCCAAGAAAATACCTACATTTTCTTCTTGCGCTAGCACTTAATGCCATCACATATTTTTTGAAATAAGTGACTGTGAGTCAGATTTGGAAATCTTTATTACCCTGGAAAATCATTTTTATGGAAACCGTCTGCTGTCTTCCTTGGAAGCAGTCTATTTTTGAGAGGTTCATTTTCTAGTCTGGAACACAAGCCTATTTGTGTGTCTCCGCCCAGTGTAATGTACGGGCGCTTTGTTCTTGAGCCCAGCAGCTGTTGTGAGGCTAGGGGACAGTTTGCATTCTTGGCCAACAGCTGCCAGGAGCTTTTCTAATCTGGTTTTGGCAGGAAATAGTGCACAAGTGGAAGCCAAGTTAAAAGAAGCTTGAAAAATAAGCAGAATGACTCTGGATGCCACTTAATATATAGTCCATCTTCCTCTGAAGATCGCCCTGGTAACTTGTTAACACGACTAGACTGAGCCCTTCAGGGCTGATCTGTGTCTAATTGTCTTTGAAACCCAGGCTCTATGCCAGTAAGTGGTCGTATTACTACTACTATTATTTTTTTAATGATTGACCATACTGCAAATTTGTCTCATTGATTTAGTTAGTAGTTTAAAACTGTTGTTCATCCAGGGTAACTCGTGGTAGATAATTAGTGGTGATGGGTCCCTCCTCCCTT
The DNA here is from genome assembly GCF_964194185.1 of Rhinolophus hipposideros. Taxonomy (NCBI): domain Eukaryota; kingdom Metazoa; phylum Chordata; class Mammalia; order Chiroptera; family Rhinolophidae; genus Rhinolophus; species Rhinolophus hipposideros. Next base: position 21,745,645 of record NC_138072.1, on the reverse strand, counting down.
CCCCTTTCTGTTACACAGTACCACCCACCCTTTGCTCTAAAGTAAGATATTTGACCAGTTTTAAACATTATTTATTCATCCATTCTGCAAGCAAGTATGTTCTTGTTGTGTGCTGGGAATAAGCACGTCCTACAAAGTAAGAAGTTTACAGAAGGTGAAGGCATAGGTGTAAGTAAATGTGGCACCTTTTCAAACAAGGGAAAAATTCCTCAGGTTGATATACCAAATAAACGATTTTTTTTTGTCTCTAAAGAGGAAATTTTACTAACATCTTACTTTGGGCCTTAAATCATTCTTTCCATCCAATTCTGTTTCATGATCCAAGGAGCTCCAGCCTCTTAGATTCCCCAGAATGTGTGAGATGGCGCATGTTGTCCCTCTAGAGGGGTCTGCCAGCCAGCGGGGCTGTGCTAAGCTGTGCGTGGTTCTCGTTGTAGACCTTCACTGCCTGGTGTAACTCCCACCTGAGGAAAGCTGGCACCCAGATTGAGAACATCGAGGAAGACTTCAGGAATGGCCTGAAGCTTATGCTGCTTTTGGAAGTCATCTCAGGTTGGTCTGAAGCATTTCCCATCCATGTTGCCCTTCCCTGGTTCTTCTGCATGTGGGCAGCACATATGCCTCTATGTAAACGTGACTGTGTCACAGGTTCCCTTTGACCCTGGCTGGGCCAGAACGAGATATTATTGGTAAAGAAATCCTTTCAAGGAGCAGTCTGCCTGGAGTTATTTTTCTGTTTAAAAGGGAGAGAGCGCTGTTTAAAATTGACTTAATAAAATAATGTTTATACCACCCACCTAGTAACAAAATAAGGGAAGAAGAAATGACATTTATATGACTACTCACCATGTTGCCCTCTCTGCTCTTAGTTCAGCTAGTGTGTATTCCAGAATTATCTGTCATGCAAAAAGCCAGTGTACATGCTGGCAAAACTGTGGAAACAGGAGTTCAATCCTGAGGGGTTATCCTTTGCCCTGAATATCAGTTGCCTGGGTTAGACTTGGACTAGAGAGTGGGTCGCCATTGAAGAAGTGTGACTGGGAAGGATGATGGCCAGTCTGCTCTGATCCATATATCTTCATAATCAGATGTCTGAGATGAACGCTGGCAGCCACCTCTGTGATTTGAACTAGGCTGCCCTGAGTTCTTCTGACAGCTAATCAGCAGCCCCAGTGCTCCAGCGACACCAGACAGCTTCTCTCTTGACTCATTTGTAAGTTGGTTCATAGGCTGAACTGGACACTCCCAGCAGATCGGAAAAGCATATGGCCTTAGTAGCAGGGCTCCCCACTGGTCCATTTGATCTTGAAAGTTTTGTGGTTCATGTTCCCTCTGTGATTTAGAAACTAGGACACATCAGAAACAACTATTTTCACTTAAGGAAAGCACGGACTCTGAATTCTGGCATCTTGATTCTGCCTCAAGGGTTTACTTTCTCTGTCTACACTGTTGCTTTTTTATCCAACAGGGGAAAGGCTGCCCAAACCTGACCGAGGAAAAATGCGATTCCACAAAATTGCCAATGTCAACAAAGCCTTGGATTATATAGCCAGCAAGGGCGTGAAACTGGTATCCATCGGGGCTGAAGGTAAGCTGTGATGGGAGTAACCCTGAGGCCACAGTGACCTCAGGGTGGGGCTGGGGGCCTGCACTGGATGTCAGGCTCTCCACTAGTCTCTGAGCAGAGAGATGAGGACAGACGTGCCTTAATGGCAGAGCAGGCTCTAGGGTTATTTGTAAAGAATAGTGTCAATACATGTCGTCTGCTTCAAACCAATTATAGGAACGAGAAAGAACTTATACATCCCAATAACTTAATGAGAACTAAGTAATAGGAAGGACAGTCTCCATCTTCATTCTCTGAGGGCGATCGGGAGTCCTGGTGGGTTTGGCAGGAGCGGAGACTACCTTCCCTCCCATTATACACAACTGCGTCTGTGAACCTGCCGACTGGCAGCTGCAAGAGGGCCGAGGATAAAGATGGGCCCATGTTCTCTGTATTTCCTTGCAGTGGTCCCTCATATCCATGGTTTCACTTTCTGTGAAATCACAGTCCAAAAATATTAAATGGAAAATTCCAGAAATAAATAATTCATAAGTTTTAAATTGTGTGCCATTCTGAGTAGCACTGAGGTCTTGCACCATCTTGTGCCATCCTGCTCCAGCCCATCCGGTATATGAATCATCCCTTTGTCCCTCGTCTCCATGCCGTCGATGCTCCCCGCCCATAAGTCAGTAGACATCTTGGTTATGCGACCTGCTAACACAGTGCTTGTGTTCAACTCTTACTCATTTAACTTAGTTATGGCCCCAAAGCATAATAATAGTGATGCTGGCAATTTGGATATGTTGGCGAGAAGCCATAAAGTGCTTTCATTAAGTGAAAAGGTGTGTAAGTACAGGAGAAAACATAGTATGTACAGGGTCCTATACTATCAGTTTCAGGCATCCACTGGGAGTCTTGGACCATACGCCCCACTGATAAGTGGGGGGCAATTGTATTTAGTGCCTTAGCTCATCTCGTCTTTAAACTTTGGAAACTCATGGGTTGTTTTCAGCGGTTATGCATATGCAAGATTTGTGCTTATTATTAACTCAGAATTCATTTAAACTGGAGACATTTGGTTATGAATATCATATGTATAACTAGACACCCTGTGACACTGATAAAAATATAAACTGGTCTTTCTGTATATATTTTTTTCCAATATTTCTGAAGTCAAAACTTATGGGAAACAAAGCTTATAAGAAAATTGTATGTACTGATTATGTTGTCTTTACACTAATGTGTTGCTGATTTTTCTTCCCAAAAGAGATTGTTGACGGCAACGTGAAAATGACCCTGGGCATGATCTGGACCATCATCCTCCGCTTTGCTATTCAGGACATTTCAGTGGAAGGTAAAAGACATGGTTAAAAGTCTGATGTTATTAAGAGACTTACAGTAACTTGTCAACTGAGCTTACAAATTAAAATTTGAATATTGTTTTATAAAATTGAACAGTCACTTCCATGATTGAAGGAAAGACATACAAGTTGGTTTTTCACAAGTTTTATATAGCTATGGGAAAAGATTTTAGCAATACCCTTTCATTCATAGGGTTTTGGAAAAGATGAGCTCGTGTTCAGAACAGAAGTCACTCTTTAAAATGAACATTTATGGAGCTTCTTTATTGCTTATTAAACTGGTACATTCACAAGTATCACAGAGTTCTTTAGACTTACAGGTGAAACATTATTTTTTTCAGGTACAAAAAAGATACTCAAAATCCAAGTTTATTTGTTGGCTCTTGCTTCCATTCTCTCTTCCTTCCTTTTGCTCTCTTTTCCTTCCTTCCTTCCTTCCTTCCTTCCTTCCTTCCTTCCTTCCTTCCTTCCTTCCTTCCTTCCTTCCTTCTTTCTTTTCTTCCTTCCTTCCTTCTTTCTTTTCTTCCTTCCTTGCTTCCTTGCTTCCTTCCTTCCTTCTTGCTTTTCTCCCTTCCTTCCTTCCTTCCTTCCTTCCTTCCTTCCTTCCTTCCTTCCTTCCTTCCTTCCACCTAACAGCTGTTCTGTCATTGTAATAGAGTCCTAATCGTTGGTGTTACCACTGAAGATGAAAATCTTTAGTCATAAAAGCCCACTGTATCCCTAAGTATTTTGATGACTTCGGCTCTTTTGAAAACTGTCAAACTGACATTCTTAAAATTAGAACATTGCCTATTTGGACCTCAAATCACAAAATGTATAGGTGTAGAACATATTTAAATGTGGTTTGAATTGTCTCATTGGCTTCCCCTACCTTTGTCACCTAACAGGTGCCCAGGTACCTGAATAGTGAGGGGATGAGGTCATTGTTTATAATTCTACCTGGGACAGAGTACCTTCTGACGCTGGTCTTTTTAAGTGATTTTAGTTACTAATCAACCAACAAACATTAAAAATCAGCAATTTGCCTACTGTTGTTGTTCCATATGGCAGGAAGCCTACAGTACTTGCCCTTAAGGAGTTTCTGATCACTTGAGATTATTCCCTTCTAGCATTGAAGCTCCATTTACATGACCTAAAAATCAAACCTATCACAGTATTAAAACCTCAATAATTCAGGGTCAGAATGACAGCCAGCTTGAATTAATAAGTAGTCTGAATTAGAAAACCTCGTCCAATATACTTTTGTTAAAGTACACACCATTTATGCTAATAAAAATAACAAGATGCTTCTTACAAGTTCCTGCTTTATTAAAAAAGAGTAATTTATAATAATTTCGTAAGTTTGATATACTTCTAAATTTAAATATTTAAGCAGTTGAACTCAGTTTAAAAAACAAATACTATTTTTAAAAATCTTGTTTACACTATGGCGTCTGCTAGAGTAGCAAATTCTTTTTATAGAGGTGAACTTGGCCTCAGGTTTTTTCTCATTGGTTACAAATTTCACATTGTGATGATATTAATGACTTAATTCCATTTCATGGGTAGCTATGAATGGTATTATCCCTTAGAGAGTTTTCCCCAAGTTTTTACTAATAATTAGATAATCAAACCACAGTAGTTTCTAAAACATCACCATAAAAAAGATATATTAATCTGCTTTTCAGAAGATCAAGAAATTAAATGTTCAAAAGTGGTTAATTTCATGTGGCAAAGTGCCCACATCTCTTCAAGCAGGTGTCTTTCCATGGCCAACATAGTAGATGATGTCGGTTTGCTGACTTACATTGTTATTTGTTTTACTTTAGGGAGTTATTTCTTAACAACCTCACTTAATTTCTGTAAGTCTACAGTAAAATCACCTTAATTTGCTTTGATATGTGTATGTACAAAAAGGTGTTGTTATTACAATCGAGTCCTTTGAGGAGCCAGTCTCCTTCAACAGAACGATGGGCCTCATCCAAGAAATAAATGAGAGATTAATGTGTCTGTTGGTGAGGGCAGTTCAGATGTAAGTACATGGGGTTCCTGGGTGCGTCATACGGTTTTTCACAATAAATGACACTACCTATTTATAACATGCATTTTACACTCCCGATCAGGCTTTTGTGTGTGGATGAGTGTGCGCCAGATGGCCACGTTTCAGCGTTCACTTGGCCCTGCAGGGAGCAGGGTGTCCCACAGTCATGGATATACTTGGCACAGGCTTGTTGACCTTTTGCTGAAAGCCTGGACTTGGGGGTGGGAGTGTCATTTTTGATGACAGCAGCCAATGAAACAAGGAGAGAACTTTGTTCCACATTCATAGCCTAAGAGTGTTCAGTCAGACACAGTCAGACAGAAATGAGATGAGACTCACGGACTTGTAAGTCTAAACTTCAGTAGCAGTTATAAGATTTTATTGATGTGCTTTACCTCTCGTACTTTTCTAATCTAAGTGTCATTTAAACTTTGTTAAATGCAGCATTATTTCTTCCCTATGTACTTTTCCTTAGTAATTACATTGGCCAGGACCCAAAGGCAGGCAGCTAAGTACATAGCACAACAACTAGATGGGGAGTTTCATATTTCCACACCTGTACCAGTTAGTATATTAATACAACTTTAGAACTTTCAGTCTATTTCATTAACAGGAATTTGCTAGGTAAGAGGCATGAACAGGAATCATTCAGATTATTCTTGTAGCACATGAAATTTTAGGGAGTGTGTTTATTTCAGCTGGGTTCAAGGTCAAAGAAAAGTCTAAATGAGATTGAACAACTTAGATAAATAATTACAGCATGCTTATTTTGATTTGAAAAAGTCAACTTCAAGCCCTTAGTGACATGGAAGGTGAGGGCCCATTGTTAATTACGAGTCCACATTAATTACTGTTACAGGGGCTTTCAAAATTGTTAACACTTAAATTAGGCAGAATTCTGTGTTCTTTTCCTGTCTTTGAGGAGCTGTTTGGTGTATGTGACTTTGGGTCCTCCAGCAGCAAGTGTCACGATGATGTCTTAGTCTGCTCAGGCCGCCATAACAAAGATCAGACTGAGTGGTTTAAACAATAGAAATGTACTTCTCACACTTGTGAGGATGGAAGTTCAAGATCAGGCTGCCAGCATGGCTGGTTTCTGCTGAAGGCCTTCTATTGGCCTGTAGATGGCCACCTGCTTGCTGTGTCCTCACATGGCAGAGAGACAGGCAGACAGAGCATGCGTGTGCCTATACATGCAAGCACTCTGGTGCTTCTTATAAGGGCTCTAATGCCATCATGACCTTGTGACCTCGTATAACCTCATATAACCTTAATTACCTCTCAAAGGACCCATCTCTAAAAAACCATCATGCTGGGGTTTAGGGCTTCAACATAGGAATTTGCTAGGGAAACAAGCATTCAGTCCATTACAGAAGTGCAAGAGATTCATGCTTGGAAGTGCAAGGGAAATGCCTGTGGAGGGTAAAGTATGGGGAGCCGGAGATGGCAGAGAGAGCCTTTGGGCCAAAGCGCCTGGGTGACACCGGTGTTGGAGAAGGGGAAGGGAAGGGATGAAGAGTCTTATTCTGCAGTGCTGTCCCCAGGCCAGGTCAGCCAGGCTGATGGCGGTGCTGAAGCCTAAGTTGCTCTCAGAGGAGCCCCATTGGGGCAGGAATGTGCCCTTCCTCCCACAGTCTGTGGCTGGAGCAGCCTGAGGAAGTGTGGCCCCTAGGGATTGGAAGGGCAGGTTCAGAATGTGGCCTCTGGGACTCCCTGTCTTCCCTGTGCTCCCAGCAGCAGCTTCTTGGTGCCACAGGGAGTGGTTGGCTTTTTAACTTGGTCAAAACTCAAGCACAATTTGTAACCACAAGATTGCCCCGGGGATATGAAAGACAGTTTGGGGAATATAATCAATAATGTTGTAAAGATTTTGTAAGGTATTCGATGGGCACTTGTCTTATTAGGGAGACCACTTCATGGATGGTGTAGGTGCCTGACCACTGTGCTGTACACCTGAAACTGAATAAAAATGAATGTTAACTATAATTTAATATATATAGTCACGGGATATGGAGTACAGCATAAGGAATAGAGTCAGTGAAATGGTAACAGCTACATACGATGTCTGAGGGATAGTAGATTGGGGAGGGAGGTTATCACTTTGTGAGGGGTGTAAATGTCTAACTATTACATTGTTTTGTACACCTGAAACTGAAAAAAAGAAAAAAACTCAAGTGGCCAAACTTGAAACTTTTTTTTTTTAAAGATTTTTATTGGGGAAGGGGAACAGGACCTTATTGGGGAACAGTGTGTATTTTTCCAGGATTTTTTCCAAGTTGTTGTCCTTTCAATCTTAGTCGTGGAGGGTGCCGCTCAGCTTCAAGCTGTTGTCGTTTCAGTCTTAGTTGTGGAGGGCGCAGCTCAGCTCTAGGTTCAGTTGCCGTAGCTAGTTGCAGGGGGTGCAGCCCACCATCCCCCGCAGGAGTGGAACCAGCAACCCTGTGGTTGAGAGGACGTGCTCCAACCAACTGAGCCATCCAGGAGCTCAGCGGCAGCTCAGCTCAAGCTGCCATGCTCAATCATTAGTCGTAGGGGGCGCTGCCCACCATCCCTTGTGGGAAATCGAACTGGCAACCTTGTGGCTGAGAGCCCACCAGCTCATGTGGGAATGGAACCGGCTGCCCCTGGAGCCAGGAGCACCGAGCTCCAACCGCCTGAGCCACCGGGCCAGCCCCAAACTTGAAATTTACCAATAAAAGCTTTTAAGTATTATAAAATCTCTAGGTAAGGAAATAAATTTGAGACATAGTGGCTTGTGTGAATTTTATTTACCTAAGAATATAAATGATAAATGAAGTGAATGACAGGTTAGTTAAGTCATATAAACTTACACATTTAAAAATTTTTCATAAGAAAGGTAAATTACCAATAACTTTGATGTTGGTTTTATATTTATGGTCATAATTTGCAGTTGCCTTTTTGAGACCCTTAAGTGTCACCAGAAGTCCGTCACTGGGCGCGGGGCTCCAGCTCCCATCCTCTTGCTGAAACAACGAGAAGCAATGATGTGTTAGGTGGCTTGGCCCCTAGAGGAGTGACCAAAGTTGGGTGAATGGAGTGGTGAGCATTTACCTGGGAACACTTTTCTTGGCTGTCATTCCAGAAACCTCTGCCAAAGAAGGCCTGTTGCTGTGGTGTCAGAGGAAAACCGCTCCTTACAGGAATGTCAACATTCAGAACTTCCACACCAGGTGAGCACTGGGGCCCTGCAGTCCTTACATCCTCGCTGGAATCGCGGGGGCAGAGGGTACCCTGTCTATTTACACTGGTGTTTCCTGCTCCTGCTGGTGGCAGGACTAAGGCCATTGAATTTTTGGTGTATAGAGACTCCCAGGAAAAACGTGTGCGTACGGCTCAGGATGCTGGTAGAACAGCACTGTATTTACCAGTGAATATCATGTGGTGTCCGAATGGGTCGTCAGAACGAGGGGGTGTGAGAAGACGCCTTCCCGAGGCCCTCACCTCGCACTGGGCCATGGCGGCAGGAATGGCTCCTTGGTGGGAAAGAAGGGGCTGTAGCAGAGTCTGATACCCCCTGTCCTAGCTACACTCTGATCCCTCTTGTGCTGGAATTCAAGAGATGTAGGAAAATCATATTTGAAAAGTTATAGGAACGAGGATGAATGAAATCCAGATATAATCTGAGAGCATGACTGTAACTTGTTTCCATCTTCTTTCTCAGGCAGATTCTCTGCCATTATTGGAAGAGTGGTTTAGTTTTTTAGCCTCTGGATGGTGGGTCAGCTCTGAATATAAATGGGTCCCGCCACCATGGAGAACCAGAATGAAGAATAAGGACCAGACACAACAAAAACTTGGTACACATGAAGGTGCAGGCACTGAGCCTTGAGTGTAGAGATGGGAGAGGCCTCTGCTGGCCTCTGACATGCTGTCTGCAGGGTGAGAGGAGCCAGTGTCAGTGTCAGAGGTCCCAGACGTGTTTCCCATTCACCTTCTTGCTCTTCCTCTGCCCCGAGAGTGGCCCACACACTTCAGCAGTGTGGCCCTGGGTTCTCTTCTCCTCCGGACCCTTTGAGGAACAGCACTCCTGCCCCCAGCCTTCACTGGTCACTACAGGGGAGCCCATGCCAGGTTGTCTAAGGAACGGTTAGCACTGGTGTCTCTGGGGAGACAGACTGGGAAGCCACGTCCTCCCGGCTGAGCCCCTCAGGTACCTACGTGTGCTTGCCTTTAAAAAAATAATGATAACCTTATGAAGAAAGACAGAGGGATCTCCTGGGATCTCCAAGAGTGGCTTTTTAAGTGTGTGAGAACACTTGGAGGGAAGTGTGTGCTGCACACTTCTGAGTAGGCGTCCTTCTGTATGGTTATTGGGCAGACTATGGGGAAAGGTCCAGAATGGAGACTGGAGAAGAGAGAGAGAGGAGGCAGTCAGGACTGGGGGTGCAGTGGCAGAGGAGGAGAGTGGGACAGCAGGTGAGAGGCGTCTTCCCTCCGGTCACTGCCCGTTCTCCCAGTACAGAACCAGACTGGGCAGGAGGAGGGAGGAGGCTCAGGGAAGGTGGGCCTGAAGCTGAAAACGGAAATGGACAGCAAGGGGGGGTGACAACCCCCCTCAGACCCTGGGAAGCAGACAGGTATTCAAGGAAGGGGCGGCAAGGTCACTGCGTCGGGTAGGGATAAGGTACACGCGTGGGGTCTTTCCTGCCTCAGTCACACAGAAGGAAGTTAGGGGCCGCGCGGCCCGCATTTCAGGCCAGTGTCTGAGCAGCGCAGACTGTGCTGCTGCTCTCTCCGCATTAACCTGTGTTCCTGTTCTTCTCGACGTCGTGCAGCTGGAAGGACGGCCTCGGACTCTGTGCGCTCATCCACAGACACCGGCCCGACCTCATTGACTACTCAAAGCTTAACAAGGTTGTCCTGGGGCCCGGCATGCCACGACGTCCTGCCTGCCCCCAGTATGTTGTCCTGAAAATGAGCACATCAGCACTAAACTCTGCAAACACACAGCCCCCCAGCTGGCCTGGCACACCATGCACATGGGCGGGGTGTCAGGAAATGCCTACCTGTTACACCTAGGGGAGGGCAGGACCCAACGCCAGTCACCCTTTTGCCCAAATTAAGCTATGGTTGTTGATTGGGCATGATACAATATGAGGGCTTTATGTATCTTTGTTACAGACTTTCCTTTCCTAGATTGTAAATATGAGAAGAGAAGCATATACATACATACATATATATATATATGTATTTTTCTTTTTGAGGAGTAAAAAAGGTTCAAATCCTCCCAGCCTTCTTTCTCCATTCCCTTTGTCTTTTCTGAAGGACTTAATTGCAGACATATATATTCGAAATTTATTAATTTTTTTCTCACACAAGGGACACTTTATAATTATCATAATTATCTCACTATCGGTACAAAATATTGGTTGTACCCTAGAAAAGAAGTTTGGGGGTTTTGTTTTTTCTCTTTTCAAAAAAATTCAACTTAGGAAATTTTAATTCTCTCTTTAAGTTTAAGCTTTAGTGTGCTTACATTTCAAATAGTTTTCAAATTCTTTCTTTAAAAATAGTTTGAAAATGTAATCTGTGCTGGAAAAAAAGAAATCCATGCCCCATCCATCTCATGGCAGACAGTCTGGGCTGCCTTAGAAGTAAAGCCGTGGGAAGGTTTAAGGCCAAGGGCCTTGCCTGCATTCACGTTCCTCCAAGTGGGTTAGGGCACATTTCTCGGGCTGCTGGTGTGCTTAGCTCGCCCTTCCCATCGTGTTGCTATTTTGCTGGAACCTGTTCCTGCATGCTGCCCTCACCTGTGTGGCATGGATGGTTGTTGGACGGTGTCCTGGCTTTCACCGCCTTGTTAGCTGTCACCTGCTTACCACCCTCCTCCTGGCCTGTCTCCACTGACCACAGTGTAGCACGTGCAGAATTTACTCATATCCTGAGATTGGTACCACAGCTGTGATGGAAGGTTGCCTAAGAATGGAGCACCCAGAGTTTCTCAACTTTTCAAAGTATATATTCTCTTATCCCTGATTTTGAAATGTTTCAAATATACAGATAGTATATATATATTTTTTTGTTTTCAATTAATCATTATCTCATTTGCAAAATGAGGGGATTGTACTAGAGAGACTTAGTTTCACAAGCAGTTTATAATGGTCAGTTTTTATTACAAAAGGTCAACAGACCTGTGGTAATTGGCCATCTGTGATGGGTAAGAAAGTGATGATTACAATAGCAGCTAATACTTACATAGCTCTAGCTAAGATAGCATTATAAAAAAATGCATATATGTTCATTATATATATGTTTATTATATATGTATTAATATGTATGTTATATATTACATATATTAATATGTTATACATATATGTACGTTAATATTAATGCATATATTAACAAATATGTATTATATAGACTATACATACTCATTCAATCTTCATAATGCACAGTAAATATAACGCACCTATAAAGTAGGTATTATATCCCAGTTTTACAGATGAAGAAAGTGAGCAAGGAATTTAGTAATCTGCTCAAGGTTACATGGCCACTTGCTGAGCCAAGAAAACACTCGCCACATTTTATCTCTTTAAGTTACAGTCTAAATGAAGTAACTTTCACAAAGTCTCAGAATCATTACTCTCCATTTTTAATGCTTAATTTTTTCTTATATGTTAAAAACAAAAAGCAGGAAACTTTTACTCAGCTATGTGGCTTTATGAACATTTGCATAAAAAGTCCAGTTAGAACTCACTCTAAGATATGGCTACTTTCGATGAAATACTTTTATGCTTTGTTTCACAACATTTAGTTGAAAAAGCTTTCTGCCTGAAAAAGCTTTTTGCCTGAAATATGTTCTGTGAGGCCAGGAAGCTTCCTTTGCTTTCTTCTTTGAATACTGTGAATGTGTTTTTGAAGCCTGCACTTTTTAAATGTTTCTCCATATTGAAAGCATTGTGCTCATTGCAAAGTATTGCAGTTTCTAAAATGTTTAAGTAGCTTTGATGTGAAATTCATTAAAGTCATTCCCAGACTAATACTATTTTTCATTTTTATTTTTCTTTCTTACATCTTTCCCCCTCCCATCCCCATCCTAGATTCATAACAGTCAATTTCTTTAGTGGATCAAAACAAAAACTGTTAAATAAGTCTTAGTTTTTCAGTATTTTGGTTATACAGCTCTGGTTAAATTTATTTTGTTACATTATATATATTTAACCAGTTTTACAGTGGAAGATTAATGTGATCTTAAGAATTTATTCACAAGTTTCATTTACAACCGCAAGTTTTTGTAATTTCTTCTAGTCTTTAACATCCAGAAACATGATTTTTGCTCTGTGAGCCATCCCATAATATTCGTCAGTGACCTGACACTTCAACCTGGCAGCACCTTCTCTTGACCCTTTTGCTTTCTCATATTTAAGACAAGCGTGCTGGACTAAATATTCTCCATGATCACCTTCCAGATCTGGAAAACGTATGTTTCATGATTTCATTTGGACTTATTTACATTTTGTTATTAATAGAGTTGAAAATAAGTTCTGACATATTCAGGGTGTTCGTTCCTATTCAAAGAAAGTATCTGATGACATTCCCGTCTCCTGCAAAAACTTTGTTCCCTTAAATCTTTGTATACATTTTTATGAATTGCATTGTGCATGGATTGTGTGGTTTTCGCATCATGTTTGATATCTTTATAAATGTTTGAAGTGATTGAAAAAAGATAAGAAGGAAAATTATTTATACTATTAGGGTTGTGTGTAGATGGGAAGATGTCTTCCCCAAGTCAGGTATATAGAAAACATTATTCATATGTCCTGTTCAAAAATACATTTTAAAAAACTGTTTGTGCTGTGTTTCATGCAGGATGACCCAGTAGGAAATATTAACCTGGCCATGGAAATCGCAGAGAAGCATCTGGATATTCCCAAAATGTTGGATGCTGAAGGTGAGACTAACCTTGTGTTGCTGACTCTTATAAAGTCTGTGGGCTACTACATAGACTTCGGCGATGCGTGGGGATTCGCAAAACTTTATAGTCAAGTTACATCTGAAGAACTTACGATTCCTCAATGACCATTAGAGGACATCATGTGGAGCTTGTTCATCAATTGTTTTTTGTTGTTTTTTTCTTTTAAATTCTGCACTATATATATAGAGCCAGCAAAACTATAGTGAAAGGATTTGGTAAAAGGTTCAGCTTTGGCAAAGAAACAGAATGCTTTGTTTGTGATTTTCAAAGAAAACTTCCTATTTAATTTTTTTCTAACAACACAAAGTAATTTCCTTACCACATAGAGACAATTTTAGTATATAAATCTTTTTGTGAAGTGCTTAAGACTCCACAAGGAAAAAAGTGCTTCCTTCCGACAAGAAGTTAAGGACTCAAAATGTATAATATAGAATGTCAGCCGTCAGTGTACATATTGAACTTTCACATTGGATTTCTAATTAGTCTAAATTAAATTTAGGTAGATCTGAAAGAACTTCTCAGTGTTTTGCAGCATCACTCATGCCGGAAAACAGTTTTGAATGCTTTTTATACCCTTTATATGTGATGAAGTCATGAGTTGTACCTGTGGCACACCATTTAAAGCACAATTGTGGAGAGCGTTCATTCATTTCATTTATTCGTGATTCACTTATCACTGAACAGACATTTACTGAGCTCTTAACTGTGAACTAAACCCTCTGCTAGGTAACTGCGGGAGATACTGAGATGGATAAGGAGAGTCCTGACCTGGAGGAACTTGGATTACAGTGTTTGTTGTGAATATCAGTCCCTAAGGGTCCATTACTTCCGCTAGTTAGCATTGTTGGGAATAGCAAAGAACTTGATTACAAGTACTAGTCGATTTTCTTTCCTCCTTATTTTTGGTGATTGCGTTATGGCTTCCGTAACCAATCACCACAAACTAGGTCGGTTAAAACAACAGAAATTTATTCTCTTATAGTTCTGTAGGCTGTAGTCAAAACGAAGGTGTTGGCAGGGTCATGCTTCCTCTGAAGCTTCCAGGAGAGCACGCTGCCTTACTGCTTACAGCTCCGTGAAACCCCAGGCCTTCCCTAGCTTATGGTGACATCGCTGTAATCTCTATCTTTACAGGGCTGTCTGCCCTCTGTGTCCGTCTCTGTGTCTCTTTCCCTCTTCTTAAGAGGACACGAGTCATACCGGATGAAGGGCTCTCTCTACTCAAGCACAGCCTCATCTTAACTTGAACACCTGTACAAGACCCTACTTTCAAATAAGGTTACATTCACAGGGACCAGCGGGTCGGGCTTCAGCAGATCTTTTTGGGGAACAGAATTCAATCCGTAACATTGATCTTTCAATTAGGATTTTAATTTTGCCCACTTATTAATTTAACCATTTATCAAACACCTATATTATTGGTGTTCACCCTTGAATACACTCTTTAGAATTCTACTTACAGTTTCTCCAAAACTCTTTAGAGGGAGAAAGTCAATAAAACCATGAAGTAGCAACATAGAAAAGTTCCTTTCCCCTTTTCTTCATCTGTCCTCTCTAAGTTGGCATTTGTGAGTTCTCTCCTTTGACGTTTCCATGTGGTAAATAACGACCCAGAGTTTACTCACTTGAATTAATTGCTAAGATACTAAGGAGGAGAGAAAACTGGTGACATTTAGTAAATTCATCTTCCAGTTCGTTAATTCCAATTCATTAATGAATATACTACAATTCAGGGCAAGTTCAGGGTCACCATCTTTATAGTTCTGGCCGACTGACAGTTTTCTTGGTTCTTAGGTTTTCCTTGGTCTCTGAGCCCTGGTCAGGGCACATATCTATTCTGTTTTTTCTTTGCCGATGGGATGTCTTAGCTTTCCATTCATTTCCTCCTCCCTGTGACACATCCAGCTTTCCGTTACTTTTCTTCATCTTTCCTTTTGAATGGTTCAGAGAAATACTCACACACTGTATTATTTTCTTTGTAGAGTAATTTCTCATAGGAATCTTCTGACTGACGAGGGTGTGGGACACACTGTCACATACCTACCTTCCCAGCAGAACCCCCCTTTTGTATCTTTGCTGCTGACATTCAGACTAATCACCACAGCATCATGGTAACTTTTCTTCTTCCTGCCACCCTTTTATTTTCATGTCATACCCTGGTCTCCTCCTCTCAGATTGCTAATCCCTCT
This sequence comes from Rhinolophus hipposideros, assembly GCF_964194185.1. Taxonomy (NCBI): domain Eukaryota; kingdom Metazoa; phylum Chordata; class Mammalia; order Chiroptera; family Rhinolophidae; genus Rhinolophus; species Rhinolophus hipposideros. Next base: position 21,730,593 of record NC_138072.1, on the reverse strand, counting down.
TGGTGAATCCTTGCCTTCCCACCTGCTGCTGTTGACCTGACTTCCTGTCATGTGTGTTAGTCTCTGAACCCTAAGTGGAAATGTCTGAGTGGTTAATTGGAACTGTTACCTATGGTAAAAACTGGCGAAACACTCCACCGTGCTTTTAAAAGGCTATAAAAGTTGTTTCCCTGTTTGCCTCCACAAACATTTTTGAGGTGGGACCAGGTTAGATCTGTGGGTGCATATGTCCTGTGTGGAATGCAGAGGGGGTCTTTGTTGACCTCTGGGCCACCATCTGTACAGCGATAGAAAGTCTCTGGGAGTGTGCCATTGTGTGTGTCCTGTTGTCTCCTGGCGGTTTCATTCTGGCTGTGGACTTCTGAGCTAGCTGTGCCCTTCTCTTTGGCAATTCCTTTATTTCTGTTGGCAATTCTTGAAAGTGCCCCGAGGAACGACTTTGGAGGTGACTCCTTTGATTAGAGCCAAAGTTTTCACCACGTAAATGTGTGGGGGTGGCAAGGAAGATTCATTTCTCTGACTTCTCTGAGGTGGTGCTGGTGGTGTTAGAACATCGGAGCAGTTAACCTTCTTTTCTCCACACAGATTTAGTAAACACTGCCAGACCCGACGAGCAAGCCATAATGACTTATGTCTCCTGTTACTATCATGCTTTTGCTGGTGCACAGAAGGTGAGGATGTAAAACGTGAGTCACCACTCACCCCTCACCTTCTGTGTCTTAATTTTTTTTTCCAGTTGTTTCTCTCTTTCTCTCTCTCTTTTTTCCCCCTTTCCTCTGAGTAAGGAGACCTGTCTGGTTCTGAGGAGGCAGTCGTGTGTCTTTTTCAGTCTAGTTTTCTTTGAAACTTACTTTCTGTCCATGCACCAGTGTGCTGTTCATGTTTGTTTTCCAGAAGATTCCATACTGTTACACAATCCCACATCCTTTCTATTAATATCCTCTGGAAACCAAATGACTAGGTTTCACTTTAGGAAACTACATGGTGTCTTTTTAACTTCATTCTGCCTAATGGCTGAGCTGAGTTTAAAGTTAAAAAGGCAAAAAATGGTGTTGCCAAGATGAAGGAAGACAGGACATGTGTCCTGTGGTTCTGTTTTCTCTCTTCCTGCTGGTTAATTCGTCAGCTAATACAAATGGTAGCAAGAGTCCTAATGTGTACAAGCTGTATAGCCCCTTCTCTTTAGATGTTTTGTCACTCCTGGTGATTTCTGTATATGGCATGGTAAGTATGTATAGAAGGCATTACAAGACATGCTTCTCCAGTGACTTTCATCCTCACACAAGCAGGCTGCTTACGGGGCAGAGTCGACAGTTACGGGGGTAGGGTACAGAAGCGCCAGAAAAGATGGGGCACTGGGACTCTGCTGCTATTCCCAGCATCTCGCAAAGTGACATCAGTCACTCAGCAGACGTGGCAGATGACCTGATGTGGTCAAGAGGACATGCACCGCATAAGTCATTAGGAAGTGGCAATAAGCTCTGGCATGCAGCACATGGGCTCCCATATTAATGCCTTGTCTGCACTTTTAAGAGCCTCTCAAGGGGTGGGGGAGAGAAAAAGCCCTCAGTTTGATTATTTAAGAAACCAGCTGGTTCGAATCATTCTCGTCACGAACCATCACCGCAGGTTCAGGATTGTGGGCCCAGGAAACACACAGACAATAGATCGGTGTAAACCAGTTTGTTCTTCCCTTTGTTCACCCTGGTTTCTGCTCTTCATGTGTGTGTGTGTGTTTTCTGTGCTGTTTTTCCCTCCCTCAGACATTGTGAACACCCCCAAACCGGATGAGAGGGCCATCATGACGTACGTGTCCTGTTTCTACCATGCTTTTGCGGGCGCGGAGCAGGTACCCAACACGCGTCCGTCGGGGGCTGTGCTGCTCCGCATGGGTGTCAGTTGTGTGTGTGCGTGCGTGTATGCGCTTCACATCTTACCTGGGAATCTAAATGTTTTGTGATGACCTAACATGGAAAGTTCCAAACTGTGAATACTTTTTCTTTCTTTCTTTTTTTTTTTTTTAACAGTTTTAACTTTAGGCAGTTCCTGAAATATTTTTTATTTTTCTTCTAAGATACTGCTTTTTTATTTCGTTGGTAAATTATAGGCAACATTTGTGCTTTAGGTGCTATAACCATTGAGCCACATTCATTGAGCAGTAAGGGGAAATTCATCAAGGAGAATGGATGCCTTCCAGTGCACTGGCTCTCCTCTGCCTAGGAATTGCCTCCTATGTTCAGTGATTTGTTCTAACATCTTTCAAGACTAATCTTATTTTAACTGAAATAGGGAAAGGATAGCAGTGTTAGAACCTCAAAAAAAAATTCACATTCCTTGAGACAAAGAGCTGAGGAATATTGCGGGTAAATGTCCTTTTTTTCTCTGCATTTATCTGTTCCTGCCTCTTGCCCCCTCACATCTCTCTACTTGGAGCACCCTGTTAGATTGGGATGGACAAAGGATGTATCATTCCCGTGGTCTCTTTAAGACCATCACCAGCAAATGATGATAACCGGAAATCAGTTCATATTAGGGCTTTAGAGGTGAGGCTTTGGGACAGGCTGTAGACCTGGAAGCCCGGACAGGCAAGTTGCTTTTTTGATTCATCCTGTGACCATGGTTCAGGCACTTTGGCACTCTGGGCCCTAGTTTCGCTCCACCAAACGATGATGGAGAATGATTACCTCACCAACTTCCCATACAGGTTAAACAAAGTCTAAAAGCAAGTTCAGCTCTGGGGAAGGATCCCATCTGGCAAGTTGTTTGTATTCATTTCCGGATAGGACTTCTGTGAACTCGATGCAATGACATATATGTTCAGGACCCAGTGTTTTTGCTTTGATTCTCAAAGGCTAATTTTATGTAGAGAGTTCTTACCCCCGATTCCCCAGGTCAGCAGAGTGCTCACATGGACATTCATGGACCACAGATTTGGGGGTCCTGGACCCATATATTTCTGTTACTAACTTGCTTGATGTTTTACAGAGCTTGTGTTTTAGACTAATGGTCTCTCCCCATTGTTCCCTACAGTATATTCAGCCTGCCGTGTAAGTCTGTGTGAAAACTGTAAAACAGGTGTGAAATGACTCATAGTATTAAACAGCCATGGCCTCACTCTTATCCCACCCTAACCTGGAATCTGTACGACGTTTGGCACGCCATCTCCCTCCTCCCCTCTCATGCCCGCCATGTTCTGTTTCATGTATACACATCTCTGTCGACAGAGCTGTCCTGTTTACCTATTGTGTTTTACAGGCCGAGACAGCGGCTAACAGGATATGTAAGGTTCTTGCTGTGAATCAAGAGAATGAGAGACTGATGGAAGAATATGAGAGGCTAGCAAGTGAGGTAAAGGAAACAGTGCCCCCCAGTCCTGTCCGTACTCACCCAGAGGGTGAGGCGCAGAGGGTGATCATGGATTGTCAGTGTTGTTTTCTTTGCATTTTTCATCTCGGATGGAATAAAAGTAGGGAAATATAGTTGAACTCAGAGGTGGTTCATCTTGCAGCAACATATGATTGACACAAAGGTAACCCTGATGGTCTTTCCAACCATCTCAAAGCATAGAGAGAGTTTGCATGTTCAAGAAGTAGAATTTGATTTTATTCTTAGCCTGGCACCTCCAGGATTGGGTTCCCCTAGATGACATTGCACTGTGTTTTTTTCCTGCTCCACTGGCTATGGACACCACATAGGCTGCTCTCCATGTTCAGAAGCCTTGTCCACAGTGACCCAGCTCCGAGGAGCTTGCCCAGCCTGTGTGAGGTGTGACTCAGCCTGTGTGTATAAATATCTAGAGGGAAATACAGGAAGGCAGAACCCTCCACCCAGATACTTGCGCATGAGTTTCCGTGATGCCATTCTACAGCTTTTCAGCCAGGTTCTCGGTTAGAATAGCACTTTCCATGTTGTTCTTTTGTTCCTTTTTTAGCATCAGTAGGAGCTCAGCAGTCTCATCACGGCCACTACAGTGTTTTCCCCACCCACTCAAGCTACGATATCAGTGAGGTCCACAGCCACGTCCTGTTTAGATGGCGCTCAATCCAGTCACACGTATATAAGACCAGATCACTTTTGTCCTGACTTAATTTAGCTGATATTTGGTCTGTTCTGGGAAAAGTGTCAGGACACTTAGAATAAATCTTCCCAAGGAGTGGTTTATATTAATCCAATCTAATGACGCTGAGTTTATATTTTTATATTGCTGCTGTGGGAGCGTCCCTTTGGCCACCTTGTTTAACGTCTGTGATCAGCTTCAGAAGCATGGAGGACGATCATCCTCAGACGTTTGATCCCTCTTTTCCCTCCTCAGACCCTCAGGCTGTGGGTGCATCACCATTTTAACTAATTTTTATTTTTATCTGTTGTCAATTTCTAAGTGATCAAAGTGTAAATCATTCGTGGCGTTTTAGCAGGTCATTTCTAAGACTTCAATAGTAATTCAAGAAAATATAATTTGTCCTTAGGAATTCACTCCCATTCTCACTTGATCATGTGGATTTCCTTGAACATTCGCTATCAAATTAAAATATACCGTGGCACTGAGTCAGTCCCAGATTTACAATACATTTGCCTAGTAAATAAATTCATTAGATTGGAGCTTATTTACAATACAAATACATTTTAAGTTAAACTTGATTTTTGCTGATTTTATTATACAACATTCCGCCATGTCAGGTGGGTTTTTTTGGTTTGTTTTTTGGTTTGTTTTTTTCATTTGAAAGCTCCATCCAGCATTTGTCTGCTAATGTCTGGTCTCCAAGTTTCCTGTAAATGTCACATTTTTGTAAAACATGACTTGTGCTGACTCTAAGTTTTTGACCTGCATATGGTGTTGTTGGGGTGATCGCTGGTGGCCGTGGGTAGATACTGATGATTTCACCCATGCACAGAGGTGCCTTTCCTCTCTTTTTAGTCAGGGGCATTGTACTTCTGTAGTTTTAGGAACATTAGGTTATCCCATTCCAAATTGTTAGGTGCCTCTGTTGTTTAACTAATGGGCAGTTTGCTGGTGTTTTCAGCAGTACTTTTGTGTTTTGGGGACAGCTTTTGGAATGGATTCGCCGCACAATACCCTGGCTGGAGAACCGGACCCCTGAGAAGACCATGCAGGCCATGCAGAAGAAGCTGGAGGACTTCCGGGATTACCGTCGGAAGCACAAGCCCCCAAAGGTGCAGGAGAAGTGCCAGCTGGAGATCAACTTCAACACCCTGCAGACCAAGCTTAGGATCAGCAACCGGCCCGCCTTCATGCCGTCTGAGGGCAAGATGGTGTCGGTGAGTGGCAGGGGGCCAGGAGCCACCTCTTTTCATAAAGTCTCTTTCCGATGGGCTGCTGAAAAGGAGGCATTGCTTCTCTAGTCTTCTCAGTTAATGGACATAATTTGGACCCTGCAACTACTTCATTCTTGATGTTTCCTCCCAACCGTCCTGCAGCTCTTGACTGAGCTGGCATGGTGCCTCGCAGACAGCAAGGCCTTCATTATCTCCAATGAGGGGCCCTTGTCCTCTTCTCCCCTCCTCACAACTGGCCGCATCTTTCCACCACGTCACGTTTACCAGCATCGACAGCAGTGCCCTCTGTTCCCTGCTGTCACAGCACATCTGTTCCACGTTCTCAATGGCTCAGTCCTGCATTTAACACCTTCTCTTGGTGTTGTCATTTCCTTTCTCTCTACTGAATCACTCGCATCAGCACATACAAGTTCTCTAGAACCTGCCCAACAAAAGTAAGACCTGTGACTCCACAGCTGCCTGTCCTGTTTCTTGGCTCCCCTTCACAGCAGAACATGTATTAATAGAAAGAGGTCTTTGTGGGACTGATTTCCAGATGTGCTCTGCTCCTCTGCAGCTTTTACTCTTCTGCCTGCAGTGAACTGGCTCCTGTCCCCCTCCCCTGAGACTGTTCTCACCAAAGTCAACAGCATCTATGTTGACGATCCAATCAATCATCACTTCTATTTTCCTGTTCTCTGTAGCTTCGAGCCCGCTCACCATCACCTCCTTCCTGAAGCTCCTTCTGCCCTTGCACATACTGTTTTCTTCCATTCTCACCAACGAGTCCTTCCATTGGCTGCTCGAAGATTTGCCTCCTCTGCATGTTCCGTAGATAGATGCTCCTGGCTTCGTGCTGACCCTCTTCTCTGTCCTTACACCCTCCCGGTGATCTCACCCAGGCCCATGGCTCTAACCCAGGCCCAGCATCCTAAATGCTGATGCGTCCCAAATTTTAATCTCTAGCTCTGACTTCTCCCAAGTTCCAGGCTCATGTATTCACTTGGATATCTCAAAAGCATCTCAGACCTAACAGATCCAAGAGCCCCCCACAGTGTTCTCACCACCCTCTGTCACTAAAGCTCCAAACCCAGGTGTCACCATTGACCCTCTCTTTCTGTCACTTCTCGCATCTGGTTCCTCAGCCAGTCCCATTGGCTCTACTTCCAAGTTATATCTTAAATCTGTGCCCTTCTCTCTAGTCCACTGCCATTGCCCTATGCCAGGCCACCATCCTCTCTCCTCGGACCCTGCAGTAACACTCTCACTGGCTTTTCTTCGTTTTTTTTTTTTGCCCCCAAATTTATTCTCTACACAGCAGCTGCCATTGCTTTCTTAAAATGTAATCAGAGTGTATCTCCTTCTTTCTCAAAACCCTCCAGTGACTTCTCAAAATATTTAGAATAAGGTGCAGATTCATTATCCTAGCCTACAGGACCTTCATTTGCCACGTGGCCACAGAGCTTGCTGTGGTTCTTCCCACACATGAGCCTGTTCCTCACTCCCCTGACCCCTGGCCTTTAGCTTGTTCTGAGGCCTAGACCACTCACCCCCCCCCTCCTGCACATAACTGGCTTTTCTGGCATTGAGGTCTCGGCTCAGATCCACATCCTCAGATGGAAGGTGTCTCCTCTAAGAAACATGCCTACAGGAAACACTCCCATGGGCTCTGGGCATCACCTGACACTGTTTTGTTTTTCTGTCACAGTATGTCACTGTCTGAAACAAACATGTTTTATTACTAATTGTCTTTATTTCCCAACCGTCGTGAAGGCGACACGGGGGCAGAAACTTTGTAGATGTTGCTTCCTCTTATATAAAGCCTGTGGTCCATGCCCAGCATGTGTTTGATGGTCAGGAAACAGTTGGCGGCCGGCTGGCTGGCTGAGCCCAGTCACTGAGTCAGAATCGTCGTGCACTGAGTCACGTTAGGCTTCATTGTCTTCTGGCCAGAAAGTTAAGGCTCTGTCATCCTCTGTCCACATCTGGAGGAGTGTCAGGCATGTTTTCATTGAGAACAACTGTGTTAGTTCTGAAAGGCCCCGGTGATACTTGGACATAGATGTTAGCATGTTTGAATGGATACTGGGGGGAGGTGAGGGAAGGGAAGGAAAACACTGTCATACGCACAGTAGACGCCAAGAGGCTGGAGTGTAACAGCCAGGCCTGCTCTGTCCTCACACACCCAGGACATCGCGGGGGCCTGGCAGAGGCTGGAACAGGCGGAGAAGGGCTACGAGGAGTGGCTGCTCAACGAGATCCGGAGGCTGGAGCGAGTGGAGCACCTGGCCGAGAAGTTCAGGCAGAAGGCGTCCACGCACGAAACTTGGGCTTACGGTGAGTGGTCTGTCTCCACCAGGGTTTTGAACCGTCAGAGTTGAGCTGTGGACACAGCCACAGGGGGCAGTTCCATCCATACCTAACGCCTGTGACCCTCGGGGCATGTATCCTTGCCTCTCTCCATTCTGTTGTCTCCTACTGAACGGCTTCGAAAGGTGGGTATGAAGATTTATTTTTCATTCAAGCAGATAATGTATTTTTTTCACAAAACGGCACTTGTAATGCATTCTTCCCACACTTACCTACATAGGGCCTGGCCTCCTCCTGTCTTCCCCACTGTTTTCTATTAGATTCCACAGGTGTCTGTTTATTCCATAACTGGGGGTCAGACAGCCTGCCTTCTGCCAATAGGATGCTTATTGAATACCACAAAGCAGCATATTTTCCCTCTTAGAGAATCTTCTTGGAAGAGAAGAAGGCAGGGTATCGTTTTCTAGGCTTAACTTCCTCGTGTCACTTAGGTTCGTCTTTGTCTTCAGGCCTTGCACACATTCCTGTTCCTGTAGCCATGAACAGTGTCGTAATATTTTCTGTCTGGCTCGGCTGTGTGCTGAGCTGGAAGAACAAAACACTCCCCCATCACAGAATAATCTATGTTGGGGAAGGTCAGAGAGGGTCCCCGCATTCTGTGGTTCCCTCTTGCTTTATTATTGTTTGACTGTTGGGATTGCACACAGCAATTACAGGCATGAACCTGGAACTGGACAGTGGGAGCCTCGGCTTTGACCCTTCTCAGGTGTGTGCCTTGGAGTTTTTAACTTCTCAGTGCCTCAGTGTCCTCTTCAAAGTGGGAATGACAGTCACACCTCCCTCACAGGCTTTTGATGAACATTTAACAAGTCCATAATGATAAAATATTTAAACCAGTGTCTGGTACACAGAACGTGCTCTGTCTTCGTCGTTATGAGTATGACCATTTGCTTTCCGTTTCTACCTTTGGTTATAACCACAGCCATTGCTTGATTTAAGAGATATTTGTGGGAAAATAGGTGGAGGTTCAGAGAGAAACGTTTCTAATTTATTAGGAAAAGAACTCCAGGCTACCCTTAACCACAGAAGTAAGGCTTTCAAATCAAAACAATTGGGATAAAGTTTGGTAAAGTTTGAACCTGTGGATGGGCAGCGTACAAGTGTTTTATTTGATAATGCCTGGTGACTCTGTGAGCTAATGATTACTAATTTAACTGCGCGTCACACTGGAAAACACCATACTTGTGACCTAGGATCATGAGTAAGGCAGGTTTGTTATTTAGAATGTAGCCTACTGGTTTCCCCCTTAATTGTAGACGTGAGCTTTCATCGTTGCAGCAGGCCCGCCCGAAGCACTTGCAGTGTTATTTCTGCATATTCAGTCCGGGGATTCTTTCCCCCTTTCTCTTGGTTCACAATCGCTGGAAACTTCGTGGGCACAAAGAAGCTGAGGTGTGACATGTAGTCACACTCTTGCTACAACCTTTGCAGGCAAAGAACAGATCTTGCTGCAGAAGGATTACGAGTCGGCGACACTGACGGAGCTGCGAGCCCTGCTGCGGAAGCACGAGGCCTTCGAGAGCGACCTGGCCGCGCACCAGGACCGCGTGGAGCAGATCGCGGCCATCGCGCAGGAGCTCAAGTACGTGCGGGGCGCTGTGTCTTCCGGGGACCCCTCCACCCCCCCCCCACAGGGAGGACCATGGAGAGACTCCCCCAGCAGCGTCCCAGAGCCTGCCCAGGGAGGGGCGCAGGCCGGCCTTGCCTGTCCTGTGCGGGGGGGGCCTCTGGGATGGAATGAATGGTCCGGGTTGTTTTTTTTTTTTTTTCAAAAAAAAAAACAAAACAGATGAGCTGATGCAGCTTTGGTTCACCAAAGTTGTGGTAGGATCCCTTTGTCACCCCCATCCGCAGCACAGGCAGTTCCACTTCCAAGAGGATGAGAAATAAGGAGGGAGGCCTGGAGGCCAGCTCGGAAAGGCGGCCTCACCCAGGCAGGGGTGCAGGAGACAGACCACATTGCGCGTCCAGAAACCAGAACAAAACAGAAAGTACTGCCTCACCTCTGAAGGAGGAGACATTACAGCCCCACTTTTCTTTAGCACCAAATAGGTGCCCTGTGTCATGCACAGTGCAACGTCCAGGAGAGGGACCTCCTTGCAGTGCTCCTAAGTGTGTTTTTAAAAACCCTTGTCTCTTTTTGATAGATACACAATTTCATTCCTCACTCCTTACCCCCTCGTTGTAATCACAAATAAGTCTGTAGCATTTTCAGAGCCTGTCACATAATGGTAACATAAACGTTCATTTTAATGTGTGTTACATTTTAACACTCCACATTCCTCACTTTTGACCAGCGCAAATTCCTTAATTAACAGATACAGCGTGTTTACAGAGTATTCTATTTTTCAGCCTTACCCATGGGAACACGTAATCAGTGCTCATGGTCATCAGATCCAATCTGTGCACATATTTGTGGTCTCTACATTCTGTCTTCTTACGCTTCTTGAACGTTGGGTGTTTGGCTGCTCATTAACAATCACAAATAAAATAAGGGGATAAAAGAAATTCAGGCCATTTAATGCTCTGTAATAGTTCGTGTGAGCAATTTGAAATGATTTTAAATGTTGCCCATAAAATGTAAGTAATAATGGCATATTATTATTATTATTACTACTATTGTTATTCCTGGTGTCCCCAAAGCCTATTTCTTCACAGTCAAGAGAGGAACCGCACAGAATTTAAATCTGGGCTTATCTTAATGTTCCTACTGTCCTTATCCTTTTCCCTTCCCTAAAATATTAAATCAAAGTGTGTGTGCAGTTTTCAAAGTGCATAAAAACTAGTGTGCCCAGTTATGCACACCTTCTTGAAAGCAGTTATGTGTAGAACTAACACGTACAAGTTAGAAGGCGGAGCACTGTTTGCCCTGAAGATAAATGTGAGCAATGTACATTGGTGTCTCCATTATGTATCAGTCCAAGGATCCCTAAGTTTTGTTTTTGAAGTCTTTTTTCTCTTTAATATTTGCATTTGGAAGAGCCATAGACTTTCCACTTTACATTCAAGGCTGTGCAAATCGCTGATGTTTTTTGTTTGTTTGCTTTTGTTTGTTTGTTTTTTAAGGAGGACACAGCTCACCTCATGGGGCACAGCCGCCCCATGTTTTGGCTTTTTGATTATAACAATGAGCACAAGAATCTCAGTCCCTCTCAGTCAGTGAAGTGTGTGTGTGTGTGTGTGTGTGTGTGTGTAGAAAGCTGCTCTTAAGAACCAAATAAACTTTACTTAATTTGGTGACACGGAGCTTCTTAGCCACTGGAAGAACATTCCGATCACAACCATATGCATCTCCTTTATCCAGTAACAGAAACAATAACATTTAATAAGGACAAGGGAGTAGTATTTAAGAGAGGGAAAAAACAAGTAATGAACAGTCATTGCCTGAATTAAAGGTCTTATTAAAACAAATTAAGGTTTGAGTATTAAGAAATAAAACACTTAAGCTTTGGGAATGGATGTGGTAGAATAGGGAGTTTCCTGAGGTGGTCTTGCCTGGACTGCTTTGAAAGCGAAGTCTCGTGAAGATAGCTTTAAACCTCGTGAGTCTCGCTTTCATCTTAACTAAAAGGCTTAACCAAATTTTGTGCAGAATTCAAACTCTTTATCCCTGGCGATACCAGGTTAACCTTCCAATTGAGAATTTGCTTGAATGCTAAGTTCAAATCATGTCACAAAGCTCCTGTCAGGATGCCTGGACAGGCTGGTGAGGAAGAGGAATTATTTAGTGGGAAATCTTGTTCTCGCTGTCACACAAGTGACATAAGACAGCTCGGAACCTCTTTGTCGAGAAGAGGAAGGGCTCTGTCCGGCCAGGCGTTAGACGTCCCTTGGGTGCTAGAGTCACAGTGCCCCTCCTGGACAGGACGCTCATCCCGCCATGACACTGGCGGCCCCATGCCCTTTGAGAGGAGCCAAGGACACATGGGGAGCAAGCTGACACCAGCTCCCCCTTGCCTCATTTTGATGATCCAGTCACTGTGGCTTCAGCAAGGCCCATTGGACTGCCCTCCAGGTCAGATAGTTGGCTTCACTTATAGGTACACAGCCGCTTAAAAATAATGCTATGCTCTCTGGGGACCTGGCCAAGAAAACGGACCGAGCATAAAGGTAGCCTGAAGTATTGAGAAGACAGCCTTTCTCTCTGTTTAGAAATTTGTTCACCAGCAAGAGTTTCACTTATTCTTTTAATCAGAATAGCAATCATGTTTGCTATGATGATGATTAACAAAACCCTGAAATACTTGCCAATTTTCTATCTTTTAAAAAAGTATATGATCTGTTTGACCCATGCCCATTTTCCCTCAAATAAAGTGAATCTTTATTTTCACCTCTATTAGTGAACTGGACTATCATGACGCTGTCAATATCAATGATCGGTGCCAGAAAATTTGTGACCAGTGGGACCGGTTGGGAACGCTTACGCAGAAGAGAAGAGAGGCCCTAGAGGTGAGGTCTTTAAGCCACCTGTGGATGTGAATGAACTCTTTTAATAGAGGCTCTTTAATTAAGTCCCTGTTATTAATTTCTTGTTTTTCTGTGGCATGATGTGCATAAAACAAAACAGATTGTCCATGAAAGGATCCTCTAAAGAGAGCATGAAAAGTAGGAGAAAGAGGGAAATGAGAAGTTGGTAGTTTTGTACTATAATTTATCCATATAGCAGTGACATGTACTTTTGAATTAAAAAAAAAAATCCAGAGGTGAGGAAGATTATGGTATAAACCCATTTTGTATCAAGTGGTAATTACAGTGAATTTCCATAAGTCCTTATATAAGAGTAAACTGAGCTGCAACTGAGCCAGGATCAAGAAGAACTTAACTTGAGATGTGCTAAGGGAAATGGCAACAAATGCTGAAGTAAGGAAAAGTAACATGAAACAGAGTCAGGATGAATTTGGCCTTATTCAAGTATAAGGCTTGGATAAACAGCAGTAAGTGGCTGGTGTTTAACTGTACAGTGGCCCCCCCTTATTCACGGGGGATACTTTTCAAGCCCCTCCAGTGGAAAGTATCTGAAACCACAGACAGTACTGAACGCTATATGTACTATGTTTTTTTCTTATACATAACATACCTATGATCAAGTATAACTTATAAATTAGGCTATTTTAGGATATTAACAATAATAGCTAATAATAAAATAGGACAATTATGGCAATATATCGTAATAAAAGTTATGTGAATGTGGTCTTCCTCAATATCTCATTGTCCTGTGCTCACCGTTTTTCTTGTGATGATGGGAGATGACACAGTGCCTGTGTGATGAGATGACAGGAGGTGAAGGACATGAGGTGATGTGGGTTGGCCCACTATTGACCTTCGGACTTTACGTCAGAAGGAGGATCATTTGCTGCGGGTGATCCTGGATCATCGAGCTGTGATGTTGCTGATGGTTGGATGTTAGGAGCAGGTGATGTTGATGGTTGGGGAAATTGAATATTTTCAGACTGCGGTTGACCATGCTGAAACTGTGGAAAGGGAAACTACGGACAATGGGAGACTACTGTACCTAATTATCGTTCACTACAGAAGACTCAGACAATGTGAAGGAAAGAAGTAGTTACCAGCCTTCTGAGTTTTTTCACCCTGACTCTGATGAAATATTAAAATACGTAATATCAAGCTTCCTAGTTGCCGACATAAAGAAAGAAGTGTTGATAGACAGGAAGGACCAGGCATGTAACAGAGACAGCCCAAATATTTTAGAACAGGAAAAAAAATGAATCTAATTATGGAAGATGTATGATACAGGACGCTTTTAATAATAACTAATAATGAAACAGAACAATTATAACAATTGTTGGCTCCACCTACTAGTCCTCTTACTTTGGCTCCCCATCCTCTCCGCGTATGAAACAAGCATGCTGTCATTCTCTGGCTTGAAGCCTTGTGATTTCCTTTGCTCAGAAAGGCAACGAAGAAATCTGTGTTAAACCCTGAATGAGGATTAGAGAACAGTAAGCTGTAGTTCCTCCTGTCTTCACAAGGTGGGTGACTTTTGGGAAAGGCACACATCTTCTCGGCACACTGTTGACTAAAATGAGGAAAATGACCCGGATTTTCTCTTGTCCAGCGTGGTTAGGGAAACACATCCTCTAACCTACAAAGCAAATTACCAGGTGCCCCCTGTGGAGTTTCAGTTTTCAGAAAGGTGGCATGTAGTGGGTTATTTTAAGTACTTTCAAAACAAAGCTATTCTGGATGCTGTCAAATCCTTCTTTGATTGAAAAGGCACTTCACAGAGCCACAGGGCTCAGCCTGATTATTTGAACATTGGTTACTCTTGCATTTAGACACGTTAATGAGTGTTGTGATGAACAAAATGTCAGACCATAGTGTATTGCTCTGGAATGCATATTTACATGTTAAGAGTTTCTATTATTTGATCTGTGGTGACGCTTAATCATCTGCAGAGAACTGAGAAGTTGCTAGAAACCATCGATCAGCTTCACCTGGAGTTTGCCAAGAGAGCTGCTCCTTTCAACAATTGGATGGAAGGCGCCATGGAGGATCTGCAAGACATGTTCATCGTGCACAGCATCGAGGAAATCCAGGTACCTGAACCCTGCTGTGTGCTCCCAGTGCACTAGAAATGAACTGTCATTTTAAAAACTTAAAAGAGGGAGAGTTTCTTGGTTTTTTACTGTTTTTTTGGGTTTTTTTACTAAGAAAAATGTGGCTACCAAGCCCACATTACCCTTTGAACCTTAGCTTATCAGATAATGGTGATGATAAGGGTCTGTTGTTTAAAAAAGAATGAGGAATCATTGAGCAAAATAGTCATGAATACTATTAATGTCTATTAATGGAGTTATTCATGGAAAGTTATGAGTTTATTGGCTGCTGAGTTAACTATGATGTGAAATATATGCAATTACTTTTATTCAGATCTACTGAGTTTTGCCGGATCACACGTCATCAGAAATCATGGATGAGCACCTTCTGCCTCCCACAATCCAAATGTTCTGCTCCTACAATGTATAAACAAGACAGCTAAGCAGTCTTGTTATGGGGGAGACTCGCTCTCCAATAGCCAGGACCCAATTTATTTAGAGACCATTGTACAGTGAATTTGATGTATAATAGAATATAAAGAGAAAACACTTCTTGCTTCTTTTTTTCTGTAAAAGAGATAAGTCATTAAAAAGAATTCAAATATAAAGGTAATACTGAAAGTTGGGATTTGCACCCCCTTCTCCCTGCCAAAAGAGCATTCTAGAAGGGTTTGCACCTGAGTGAAAGGGGAAAGATATTCGTTGAACATAGCATTTGTCTTCTGGAAGAGGCTGTGATGGTGTTTCTTTCATGCTCTCTTAGCAGAGGTTAGCAACCTGAAATCATTTAAGTTTGGAATAAGTGAGACTTCTAACATACCTAGGGAGCCACACTCAATGCACTAAGTAGTTTCTTTGTTTAGTGACAGGTGTGCTGGCCACTGGTCTATTGCAGCACCTACAGTGAACATTAGCTTTGCACTTGAAGGTGGTCCACGTGGCATTTACGTACAGCTGAACTGAGAGGGCTCCTGTCTCTCAAGTTAGGGCCAAATGATAGCTTTGATAGATGGACTGTTTATAAAGCTTCAGGGGAAAGAGTTGGTTTCTGTGCCCTTTTTGTTTTGAGAAGTAGGGATGCACTTACTTTCGTTAGGTGGTCTTTAGGTATAAAAGCAGCAAATGTTAGGTTCCTTTGTTGGATTTCAGAGGTAAAACTGTTATTAGAAAGTGCAGCAAAGTTAAGTTTTGCTCCTCAGCAGAGAGTAAGACCTAAACAGTAGCTGGGGATTGAACCAACGACAGCAAACATGATTTTTTTAAAAAAAGAAAACAATGTTTTTTTGAGGACTTTGGATTTATAGCCATCAATTAAATCATCATCATAATCTTTTTCCATTTCAAGGAGCTTGATGTTTGTGTACCAAATAGCTTTTCTAAAACACCCAGAATTTTTTTTTGTCCAGAGATTCCTGCACTTAGAAAGGCCTTTGTGTGTGTGTCCGGACGGGACGCAGAAGCCTGTAAAATTCCCACTGAAGTAAGATGGGCTTCTCCCCACTTGTGTCTCTGGTTAGAGTTTAATCACTGCACACGAGCAGTTCAAGGCCACGCTGCCGGAGGCGGACGGCGAGCGGCAGTCCATCATGGCCATCCAGAACGAGGTGGAGAAGGTGATTCAGAGCTACAGCATTCGGATCAGCTCCAGCAACCCGTACAGCACTGTCACCATGGACGAGCTCCGGGCCAAGTGGGACAAGGTGGGTGACGGAGGGTCGGGTGTGGGGCTAGGGGCCTCCTTGAAGCCCAGGTGAAAGGAAGGGGTGACAACCTGGGGGAGTCAGAGTGTCTGCTCTTGCAGCATGCTCATGGTTTGCATTCACACCAGATTTCACAGGTGAACAATGTTAAACTCTTCGATGTCATTCAGCAGCTTCTGTGGTGTATGAGGGAAGGACGTAGAGATGATTTTCCTTCAGGATAATTTTATAAATGTTGGCATAATCAGTCCAGGTTATGATACTAATACCATAAGGAAACTATTTTTAAAACCTCGTCTAAAAATGTGGTGGAGTCAACTTACCTATAATGCTTCATTAAAGAATTTTTAGCACATGAGATCGACATATCCCAAATGTGTGTGAATTGTCCATGCAGAAAAAATGGTTAGAAAACTATATCAGGAGAACTAAAGTAGTCCTGTTGCTGCCTTTTAAATTGTGGGAGAGTGTCTTCAAGTTCAGTGATAGTCAAATGGGATCATTTGAGCCTTTTGTTTCCATGAAGAACTATCCAGTCCTAAGCAGTCCCTCAGTGACACTGGGTGGCAGTCAAAGCTAGACCAAGCGCTCCCTTGAGTCCCACAGTAGGGACTTCCTGTCTCCATCCCCCTTCCCGCTAATGGTCCCACCTTCTGGACCATTGCTTCTTCCCTTGGTCACTCCCATTGGACCAATGCTGGCCTCTAAGCCCTGTTGCCCTTGGGCCCTGACAGGTGAAGCAGCTCGTGCCCGTGCGGGATCAGTCCCTGCAGGAGGAGCTGGCGCGCCAGCATGCCAATGAGCGTCTGCGGCGCCAGTTTGCAGCACAGGCCAACGCCATCGGGCCCTGGATCCAGAACAAGATGGAGGTAGGTTGGCGCCCTTCACAGAGCTTTTCACAGCTTTAAAATTAGTCCCGGAGCTGACACAGCAGTGGTATCTCTTATGCTGTAGCTTCTGGTCGGCCCCTGGGGTTTTGTAGGCTGTGGGCATCAGCCTGGGGGTGAGATGGGGGAGCGCGCACTCTAGGGGGCGAGGCCGGTCTTGCTGCCATCATTCATTTGGTCATTAAAAACAATGGCAGGGCTTTTTTTTTTTTTTTTTTTCTGGTTTGTAGCTTCTGCAAGACCTAGATTTTAAACCATCCATCCTTATGGAAGACATGTGAAGAGTGAGTCACAAATACTTTGCATTGTCAGAACATTTAAGGAAAAGTGATTTTTGAATGGCACTGATTTCTGGGCTCTTTTCATCACCCAGAAGAGCCAAGACACATTTATTGGCCCACTTACTTTTCTCCCAACCTCCCTTTTGGTGATGAAATGTTAGCTTTTTTCTGAAAGAGGAGAACATCTAAAACTATAAGGGAATTCTTTTGACCCCTGTGAAGCAACCACCATCTTCAGTCTGTCTGGCAGCCACACGGGTGCAGCTCATCCCTGCCCTGCGACCCAGGGAGGCTCCACCTTCACTGGAAGGAGGCTGAAGTGACTCATTTCTTACCCCTCTTGCTGTGCTTTTTTAAAATCATAGTTGTTTTTTTCCCCCATTCTCTAGATAGACCAGAACTAGAGCTAGCTCCATTCTGTGGCACTACCCTGTTTCCCACTTGATCTGAGAAAGTCAAGAGACGTTAGCTGCTGTGGGCGTCGCACCGGAAGCCGAATGAGGGGTGCTGGCTCCCACTCACCTGTGTTTCTCCCGTGCTTGCTGCGTCAGGAGATTGCCCGGAGCTCCATCCAGATCACAGGGGCCCTGGAGGATCAGATGAACCAGCTGAAGCAGTACGAGCACAACATCATCAACTACAAGAACAACATCGACAAGCTGGAGGGTGACCATCAGCTCATCCAGGAGGCCCTGGTGTTCGACAACAAGCACACGAACTACACCATGGAGGTAGGGCCGCCACACGCACGCACTGCCGAGCTCTAGTGGTGACCATCTCACCTTCTCAGGGTGTTTTCTCCCCTCATTTGTCACTGTTTATTCCTGTTAGGTTCTGCAAGTATGAAAGGTAGGGACCTTTAAGCCTTTCCTGTCACTTATGTGAATAGACTTTGTGAACTTAGGTTGGTGCCAAAGTCATTGTGGTTTGAAAGGTTAAAAACAATGGCAAAAACCACAATCACTTTTGTACCAACCTAATATATCAAGCACACATCAATCGTCATCATCATCATCACAGCAGGGAACGCACTGCACTGCTTCAGAGAAAGGATCAGAAATTGGACTGTTACACATCTACCAGTTCAGCCCAATTTGATCTCCCTGAGAGCCAGTGGGTACAATCCAGGGCCCCTCCTGCTACTTGGTAATGGAAAGATATTTCTCGTGACAAAGAGACTATACGTTGTATATTTTATCTATATAGTGCCAGTTATAAGTGTTAGAACCCTGGTCTCACTTCTGAGTAGTTCCTGCTACAGAATCTTGCAAAAAGTGGGAAAGTGGAATAAAAAAGTATTGGAAGGTCTATAGGAAGCCCTACTTGTCTCCTCTTGGGTTGAATATCCTGTAAGGAAAATGAGGAGGCAAGATTGACATGCTGGAATCCCGTAGAGCTGACCATTCCTTTTTCTTGGTAGCACATTCGTGTTGGATGGGAGTTGCTGCTGACAACCATTGCCAGGACCATCAATGAGGTGGAGACGCAGATCTTGACGAGGGACGCCAAGGGCATCACCCAGGAGCAGATGAACGAGTTCAGAGCCTCCTTCAACCACTTCGACCGGGTACCTCCCCCTCTAGTCGTTTGAAAAGCGATACGGGCAACATTCAGATGTATTTGAAATAATATTCATGCTATTATTTTAAGTCTTAATGCCCTATGAAGGTTACAGAGACATAGGATGATTAATACCAAAGGGAAATAGATATCAAGGTGAAGTGTGTGAAGCTCTGATGTTGCTCAGGGTGACAGGAAGTTCAGGGTTGTGTGCTGTTTTCTGCAGGTGACTTAACGAGCATCTTTGTAGTTGGTAGCAGAGCTGGACTTATTCTAAGTGAAAGTGTACCCTTAACATGTGGTTATTGGATTTAAGTCATTTTCTATATACTCAAATACAAACCTCTGATGTACTTTTCCTAAGTAACTATTTTAGTAACAAACCTGATGGAGATTTAACCCATGCATTCAACGTATAAACTTAGTTTTCTTTTTTTAATTAATAAAATCATCTCTTGGAATGTGTTAAGGAAAATGCACCAACAAAATGGTGGTCATTTTCATAGTAAAGGCATATACAAAGTTAAGTGTTGCTTTTAAAAATTATCTAGTGTTTTTGATTTGAATAATACCGGGTAAAACCAATTCTTTATAACAAAATTCCCAGTTTGCATAGCACATTTCACTTGTTAAAGATCCCTACAAAAGGATATTCCATTACTTGGTTTGGGACCCTGTTTATGATTCACAAGTATAAGTAAATGGTTCTTAAGATGCCTCTAGGCTAGGCCAGCCACATCCAGGCCCATTAAACAGTTCAGACAATAGACTTCTGATCAGGGAGCTGAGGCATAAATAAAGAATTATATGCAAAGATGGAAATGGAAGTTGGCCTGGTTTCAGCTGCATTGTGCAGAAATGTGCTGTAATACTGCCCTGACTTCACCCATTCATGTTCAGGTCATGTTTCTTCTGGGAGGGAAATAATTGATCCTTGTTGCTGCATAAACCCAACTGGGTTTGTTGGACAGCTCCGCTCATTTGGGCTGCCTCACAGGAAAAGCACGTTAATTTGAATCCAACATAACGATAGTGTCTTTTGCAACAAAAGTCCAAAGGAGGCCAGAACCCACCAAGTTTAAACATTTGTTTAAATTCAATGTTAAGGATTATATGTATATAGAAGGAAAAAAGTTTTCTAGAAGTTATGGGGAAAGGTGTCAGGGATATGATCCACGTTACTTCCTCTTCTCATTAAATAGGAAAGATGGGAATGGTGGTTACTGAGCGTGTGGCCTGAGGGACTCTTACTGAAGGTGTAGAGTGTAGGTTCTACAGAGCTGGCTTCAGAAAAACGTGGCTGGCAGCCGTGGGTAAAACGGGCTGGAGGGATGCAGGGCAGGAGAGAAAGTGAGCAGAGGCTCAGACAGGAGACTCCTGCAGAAGTGAGAGGAGAGGAACGTGAGCTTCTGGGCTGAGGTGTAAGAGTGGTGGGAATGAAGAACAGGACAGCTGAGATTGTTGGAGACAGAAATCTGATAGAACTTCACAGCAGGATTGGGGGGCTAAGGGAAAGGGTGAGGTCAAAAATGACCTGGAAATGCTAAACCTTCAGAACACAAGAGAAGGGGTGCTATTGAATTAGAGGGAGCCTTTGCAGCAAAGAGATGCCCCGGGCAGTGAGGAATCCAGTTGTGGATTTTATGGCTGTCGCCTATGGGAGTCATCACATGATGGTCATTTCTGGCAAGAGAGAGTCTGCAGAGTAAGAGAAAAGGCCTGGATCTTAGGGAATTGACTCTATTGAAAGGAGGCAGAATAGCCAGAGAATGGACGCTGAGGGAAGTCAGTGGAGAGTAAAGAGTTTCCATAGTGGGGAGCATCGCTTTGGAGACTGTAGCCAGGAGGGTGGGGGAGGGCAGCGCTGGTGACGGAGGGCTGAGCATGGAGGGCTGAGCATGTAGGTGTGAGAACAGACATTCATAGAAATAAAGAACTTCTGAGGTGAGCTTTTGGGACTAGCTGTTTCATGTGCAAATGAAAACACCAGTAATAACCTCTATGAAATAATGGATTGGCCAGTATTAAAAGCATTTTCTTATCTTTAAGTTTATATTGATGCTTGCACCTCAGTTGTGCTCTCAAAACCCTCAAGAAAATTTTCAGCCCCATCACTTCCAGGGCTTGGGTGGACACCTCTATTTCAGTAGAATTTGGGTGGCTATTTCTCCTACCCTGACCTTCTCTCCACTCTGAGGGCTGTCGCCCATTCAGCCTCCTTAAACGCTGCTCTCTGTAGACCCTCACTGGATTTACGGTGAGGCTGCGTTTGCTGCATGGAGGGGCCACTCCACCCAGGCCCAGGGCCTAGAGTGGTTGTGCGGTAACTTGCCAGTTGTTTCCAGAGTTCTAGGAACGCTGCCTTCTTTGGGGGAGTTGTACCTGGGCCATGAGAGAATCTTAATTTCTCAGAACACTTACAATATGATTTGTCATCAGTGGGTGGCAGTAGTCAGCTCCTAACTAGGTCATTTTCAATGGCACTGGGTTCGTCCCTTCCTCTGCCTTGTTGAATGTGTAGTCTCCTTTCTTTTTTGTCTGTTGTCCACCCTTCCTTCCCCCTTTCTCCTTTTTAAGAAATCATTTTGACACCTTTGAAGTAAGTGGTAACCACCCTCAAAAGAGCACCTAATCTTGTTAACTGTTCTGTCATTCAGTGTCTGCCTTCCTTTTCCACCACCTCCATATACTCTTCCTTAGGTTCCCTCCTTAATTAAAAAAAGAAAGAAAGAAAGAATAGGAATTATTTTATAACATCTCTGTGTTGGCTTCGGTCTTCTTGTAAGTCACGGTGACCTGTACTGACTCCAATTGAAAAATTCCAGGTGTCCCTTCTCTTACTGGATTTGTTCTCATGGTTAAGTATTGCTGCTCATTTCCCTTTAATTCTCCTCTTCTCTGTTTGTTTTGTTGGCAGAGGAAGAATGGCCTAATGGATCATGAGGATTTCAGAGCTTGCTTGATTTCTATGGGTTATGATTTGGTAAGACAGAAGTAGACATTTTACTAAGATTTGATATTTTATTGAGCTTGGATGTATATTATAGGGGATGATTGCTTTAAAGTACGGTAACACACTTGGCGATTGGTTCCTTTTCATTGTAGACGATAATAGTTTTGAAGGTTGCCTGTTACAATAGCAAAATAATTTCACAGAGCCAGAACATATATTCTTATTCAGAATTGGTCAGAATTTTTCTAGTGAAGGAAGACAACATAAGCTTTCCTGATGATTTTTAATAGCTTTTTTGAGGTATAATTCACATGCTATACAATTCACCCATTTAAACTGTATACTCAATGGCTTTTAATATCCTGATGATTTTTAAAGTGTCTTTTCCTTTAACGTAGAAGGTAAGAAGTTTTTAGTAATAAATAGCTAAGAAAACCTTATATTTCCCTGTGGGCCATGATGGTGCTGATCACCTCACTTCTCTATTACCCACTAATGTGTAATTAGAACACGAGCTGCTTTGATTCCTCTCAGACCTTGAAAATAAGTCATGAGAGACATCTGTGAGCTGCCTTCTGTTTCGCATGTCACTCTTCTCAGTCTGGAAAAGGCCCAGCTCCTCCAAACTCCTCTTCTGGCATCATGTTCAGGCCTGAGAACATGGGTCCCAGGGAGGGAGGGATTCGAACGTTTGGTAGCTTCTGGGCTTGAAGCTACAGCAACTCTTATCATCACTGGATAGCAGTCAACTCAGGTCACCCATTAGGGGATTTGTTCCAAAGATTGAAGGGAAACACAGGAATACTTAAGTTTTCACACACAAAGAGATTCGTGTGTCAATGGGTGAAAGTGGGAGGAAGTGTGCTGTGCAAGTGAACATTTCTTGGCAACCCTGCCTCAGGGAGAAGCAGAATTTGCCCGCATCATGACTCTGGTGGATCCCAATGGACAAGGCACAGTCACCTTCCAGTCCTTCATCGACTTCATGACCAGAGAGACGGCCGATACCGACACCGCGGAGCAGGTCATCGCCTCCTTCCGAATCCTGGCTTCCGATAAGGTATGTGTGCACAGACATTCAGCTTTTGCAATAGTCCACTGCATGGTTGTAAGACAAAGGGAAAACTGGTGCAAGTAAAAACCGGTGTGATCTGAGTGCATTTTGTAGCACCATCGGCATTGAATTCAGAAAGCAACAGGAAAACAGCAGAGGTTTGCCCAGAACAGAGAAAACACAGACATTTTGTTTCTGAAATTTGTGCTTGGGCCTTTCGGCGAGTTTTATGGAAGGAACCAACAGTGTGTAGTCCGTAATTTTCTTGTGTTTTAGTGGTTCTTATCTATCAACCCACTTTACATTCTGGGTTGGTAGATAAGACTCGGAAAGAAGAAACCATGCAATTCAGAAGTTAAGGAACTGGGACCTTCTCTTGTGGATCAGTGACCCTAACTCTGTGCCCAGACACTGGAGCAAACTTAAATATAGCCATTTTATCATTTAAAAAAATTGGCAAGCTTTTCATTACATGTAGCCTCTAAATTAAGTAGGAGTCTAATTGCAAGTCCAGAGTTTTTGAATCTCACCCCCTAAACAAATTCAATTTTGGATAATGATTCTTTTACCCTGTGTTCTAGCTGAGAAGGAAAGGAAGGTAGGTTAATGAAACATAGCAGGGCCATGGTTATTACCTGAAAGCATCAGGCAAAATAAACTATCATAAAAACAGTCATGTTTATTTTAAAATCCTTTATCATGGAGCTGAGGTGGAAGGCATAGCCCATCCGACATAGGAATTAATAAGCCATGGCTCATCTAACCCTCCCCCCACCCCATTACAAATTACAGCATGATAGTTGCCATTCATTTATTTTGACACTTACCAGCCAGTCCTATTTCCTGTTGGACAGGTAACATTAAAAAAAAAAAAAAAGACTCCATTTTTAAATGTTAGTTTTATTTTATTTTAGAAAGAGGTTTTCTCCAGTGGCAACGTGTTTCTAGTTTTTTAGTAAGCTGAGTAGGAAAATGACTCTATTTTCTAAAGCACATATATCACATACAGTCAAAAATGACACCGATTATGTTAAATTCAACAACCCTGTGCTCTCCTCAATGTATAATGTGAACTGACTATCCTTTTACATTTGTGCCGTGAAATTTAGATCACAGTATTTATCACTCACAGTGTGGCCCAGTTTGAGACATATTGGTGGTAGTGCTCCATCTGCCTTTAGGAAGCCTATGACATTTCCTGCTGGCCGGAAGATGGGTCATCGAGAGGATAGTTAGGAGTAAACTCAGTCTGGTGTCAGTTGTGCTATGCTCGTTAGACTCCCTGCCTTTAATCCCTTTGTAAAATTAAACAAATGCCAGCCATGTGTAAGTAGCAACATGTTTGTTGCAGGGCTTTCTGCGATTGGTTTACAAACACCCGTGTGTCTGTCTCTTGCAGCCCTACATATTGGCTGATGAGCTGCGCCGGGAGCTGCCCCCAGACCAGGCGCAATACTGCATCCGGAGAATGCCAGCCTACTCGGGCCCCGGCGCTGTGCAGGGCGCCCTGGATTATACCGCCTTCTCCTCCGCGCTCTACGGGGAGAGCGACCTGTGAGCTCGGCTCTGTAACTGCTGATCCCATCCGAATGCAATAAAAGCTGGTCACAGTTTGTTTCTTGGAGACTTTGACAAGCTTTATTAAGTTAGGGGAGAGGAAAATCTTTTTTTTTTTTTTTTTGCAGTTCAGTAATTGCCAGCAATATAACATGGCTGGAATTCAGTTTCTGTGGTATATGACATAGTGTGCTTCATCAATAGGTTTCTTCATTTCTGAAGTTTTAGCCAAATGCTATGAAATATCAGGAGTTTTTGTTTGCTTCTTTGATAAAACAGAGCAAATTACTTGAATAATATAAAACTATAAAACTATAAAACTAGGGACAGAAGAAAAGTACAAAATGGGAAATTCCAAAATACCCAAGATTCAAGACCAGGAAAAAAAAAATTGGTGAATGTTTGATATTTTTAAAAAATATTCTTCATATCTTATATGCTTATGTGATTTATCCCTAGGGGAATATATTTGCGATATTGTGTTTTACTTTCTTGCTTATCCAAAGATTAGCGATATTTAAGTATAAATGGTACTATTGTCTCTTTAGTTGAATTTAATGTTGTGAGATGGAACTTCCAGGGAATAGACACAGACCACCTTACACATCTTTAGCACTTCCCAATTTTTAAATAGGGATTATAGTCAGCTCTTCATTGTTTAGGACTGTGCGGTCCAGTTAGTGGGTTTCAATGCCTTATTCCTCCTCTAAAGTAGAGACCTCAGGAAACACGGAAGTTAGCCATATTGCCAGAGAGGAAGAGGTAATCACCAGGTAAATGAGTTTTTTAGGATTATGTATTGATTCCCGGTTGCTCTGCCTTTCCCAGAGCAGATTAGTACAGGTTCTCAAGGGTGACCATAGATAAGTGCTCTGTTTTTAAATAAACAGGTGCCCGTAGTAATAGTTCATAACAGGAAACAAGACAGAAAACAGCACCCTTATCACTGCCCAGGCCCAACTTCTTTCTGCCTTTGGTTTCTGATCTGGTCAGGAGTTAATAGGGAAGGACTCATTCTCAGCTGCAGCAGAGGTAAGTCCTTGCATTGCTGAACCTTTCGTTTTGTGCAGTAGGAATTACTAGATGTTTTGCCAGCGCTCGGCATGTGGTCACCACTGTGATTGGATGCTGATCCTCACCATCTCTGAGTCTGGCTCTGTGCACACCTGAAGCCCTGTTACAGGGCACATCACACATGCTCCCAGCATCGCCTGACCTTTTGACTGTTCATTCATTCTTCTGCTTGTGCTGTCCTATGTTGTAACTCCTCCCTATGTTTTTCAATTTTGACAGCTTGTAGAAAATAAAGCAGGAATTCTGTTTATATCGGAGTCCTTAATGATCAGGAAGTGGATTATAAACAAATAAAAACAGTTGCAAACAGCAATCCAAGTGTTACTAGAAAAGTAGTAATGTGCCTGTTACCTACAATCTGTTTTCTCAGACTTTTATAGATTTCCACCAACAGCTAGAAATGTGGTATTTTCCATTATAATTGTCTGGTAACTTCATACTTTTACTACATTGGCCCATTTAGAACCTTCAACCTTTTTATATTTCACTTAATTTGCTTCATTTTAGTAAGTAGTTGATAGTTTGCAAATTGCTGAAATAATCTGAGTCCTTGAGTTAATGCCACACACTTTGGATGATGTTTAGAGGAAATCTGACTCCTTATTTTATTTCAAGCAAGTGCTATATTCCAGCTCTAAACATTAGGGAAAAACTGGGAAATTGTTCTGCCTTTGGGGCTACTAGAGGGATTTATGGTGATTTAGCATGGGTATAGGTAACTCATCTACCTAAAATTTTAACTTCTTTACAATATTCAGGCAAGAGAATGGATCGGTTCTATCTGCTAATAAGTGAAGAAAGGAGATAAACTTTGAAAAACCCTTAATAAACATGTTTATACTATCATTTTAGAAGTTATTTTTATTTCTGAAGCTGAATTATCAATTAAACTTAATTTGTAAAAGAAAAAGAATTCATGCTTTTTATTATTTCAAAGAATAACTAGTTTCTTTGGTTAACCACAACTTCCTCACTTAAAATTTTATCATATTTAAAAACTCTCATTTGGGTTAGTATTTGCCTTTCCTTATTGGAAATTCAGAGCTGGCTTGTTGGGTAGAGGGTGAATTTGGGATGAAGAATTAAATTTGACTGATGAATGGACTAGGAAAGTAGGTGGATTGGGAAGGAATTTTTGTGTGGGAGATCACCCCAGAATCTGCAGTAAGTATTTAAAAAAAAAAATGTGTGCATACCCAACCCTAATGCGAGTTTCAGGCTGTGAAGATCTGGGTTAAGACCTGGACTTTTGTATTTGTTTAAAGCTCTATGGAGGATCCTAGTAACGTTCACTCGGAAACCACTGGATTAGAGATAAAGAAAAGGGTCATTAGTAATCAAAAAGTGTAAAAGTATTAGAGGCGCTCTTTACTGGACAGGTTAGTAGGACAATATGAATGGTCAGGCAAATCCCAGCACCACCTGGTGGGTGACAGAAATGCCTGGCAATGACATGGTCTTAGATGAGCACATTCAGGTTGGTGGTTCTTCCCTGCTGTGTCCTTGATTCCTGTAGATTCATGAAATAAGAAGTTGGGCAACGCTTTCTGCAGCCTTGATGTAAAAGGCAACAAATTTAAATGACACAGAGTCAGAAATTTGTATTTTAAAGAGAAGTTGCTAGTTGTTACCAGGCTGACTAATTCACCCCCAGTTTCCCAGGATTATTTGACAAGAAGGCATTTGAGTGTGCCCAACTGTGTCCATGAGCTTTCTTATATACCCAGGAGCTGACTCAGTGACTATACTGTCCTACCTGAGGCATTTTCATGTTTCAGTAGAGAAGGAGACAGTATTTTTTCCCCCTTTTGGATTAATTAATTTATAAGTCAATATTTAAGCAACTGACAGACCATCATTCTTCTTAAGCTGTGAGCTGGAGGTGGTTGTAATTTGTCGGTGAGAAGCCCTAACCAAGGATTCCCCAGGGCCTTAAATTCTTTCCCATGTTATCTGCTCAGCAGGATGGACTTCCCACTGGAAAACAGGTAGAAGAAATGGTTGGGGGTGTACCAAGCCACACCTGCAAATTCTTGTGCACGGCTGGGAGCTTCCAGGAAACCACAGTGGCAGATGTATGGATAAAATTGTGTTTTTACAAGGCCAGGTACTAGAGATTCAAAAAAATTCTCTATAAATATTAGTTATAGAGGGAAAAAAGACACGTTGAATACTCAGCAAGCACAATAAAGTGTTATTATGGTCAGCATTTAATCATATTATTTTCAAATTACCTAGGTGACCAATGGCTAAAACCAAGAACGGCAGCCCTCATCAAAACTACCTCCCCTTTTGGGGATGACATGATTCTTTAAATAGAAAACTCTAAAGACTCCACCAAAAAAATATTAGAAACAATAAACAAATTTAGTTGCAGGTTGTAAAATCAATGTACAAAAATCCATTGTGTTCCTATATATTAACAATGAAATTTCAGAAAAAGAAATGAAAAATATAATTCCTTTTCCAATTGCAACTAAAAGAATAAAATATCTAGGAATAAACTTAACAAAGGATGTGAAGGACCTATATACTGAAAACTACAACACATTATTAAAAAAATGGAAAAAGATACAAAAAAATGAAAATATTCTGTGTCCCTGGGTTAGAAGAATCAACATAGTTAAAATGGCCATATTACCCAAAGTAATATACAGATTTAATGCAATCCTCATAAAAATACCAATGGCATTTTTTTAAAAGAAGTAGAACAAAAAAATCAGATTTGTATGGAATGACAAAATTCCCTGAATAGCGAAAGCAATCCTAAGAAAAAAGAACAAGGCTGGAGGTATCACACTCCCTGACTTCAACTTATACTACAAAGTGACAATAACAAAACAACATGGCATGACAGAAAAACAGACACACAGACCAGTGGAATACAATTGAAAACCCAGAAATAAACCCACATACATGGGCAGATAATTTCTAACAAAGGAGCCAAAAACATGTAATGGAGAAAAGAAAACCTTTGTAATAAATGATGCTGGAAAAATTGGAAAGCCACATGCAAAACAGTGAAACTAGACTGCTGTCTTCACCATATGCTAAAATTAACTCAAAACAGATCAAAGACCTAAACATAAGACCTGAAATAATAAACTGCTTAGAAGAAAGCAGGTACTAAACTTATGGACCTTGGATTCAGAGGATTTTATGAATTTGACTTCAACAGCAAGGGAAGTAAATGTTGAAATAAATGAATAGGACTATAATAAAATAAAAACCTTCTGCACATCAAAAGATACCATCAACAAAACAAAGAGGCAACCAACCAAATGGGAGAAGATATTTGCAAATAGCGCCTCCATTAAGGGGCTAATATCCGAAATATATAAAGAATTTGTACAACTCAACAACAAAAAAACAAACAATCCAATTAAAAAATGAGCAGAGGACCTGAACAGACACTTCTCCCAAGAAGACATACAATCAGCCAAGAGCTAGATAAGAGTATATAAAAAAATGCTCCACATCAGTAATCAGAGAAATGCAAATAAAACCACAATGAGATATCACCTCACCAGTTAGAATGGCTATCATCAACAAGACAAATAGTAACAAGTGTTGGAGGGGCTGTGGAGAAAAAAGAACCCTTATAAACTGTTGATGGGAATGTAAATTGTATAGCCACTATGGAAAACAGTACAGAGGTTGCTCAAAAACTTAAAAATAGAATTTCCATATGACTCAGCAATCCCTCTTCTGTATATATATCCCCCAAATCTGAAAACATTTATCTGTGAAGGTATATGCTATGTTCATTTCAGCATTATTTGTGGTGGCCAAGACATGGAAACAACCAAAGTGTCCTTCAATAGACGATTGGATAAAGAAGATGTGGTTTACATGAAGGAATACTGCTCGGCCATAAGAAAAGATGAAATACTGCCATTTGCGACAACATGGATGGATCTTGAGATTATCACTATGGTTGTTGATCTGGGTGACTCTGGGTATAAATCTTGAACTTATGGAAAAATTTGAGGAGAGGAGGTAGTGGCAAAGTCAGACATTTCCTGGGGAGAGCCAGTAGTCACCCTAACAGACCCCAGAGGTAGCAATACCTCGTTCCAGAACTTGCCCTCAGTTCATACTCTTAGGACCCTAACAGGACACAAAACAACCCAATGGGTTTGATACACAGAACCAATCCCATAGAATAATGTTTAAAGCTGGAATGACAATTTACAACTGGTGTACAATGAAAGTGTTACTGGAACTCTGACGTTTTTCCTTGAGTCTGCCTGCCTGTGATCACTGGCCCAAAGAAATGCACAAACAGGAGTTTGCAGTGTAGAAAGAAAGGAAAAAGCAAAAGAGTGACTAGCGAATTAATGTTAAATTGGCCAATTCAGAGTCAGGAAGCTCATGCCTCTAAAATCCCTACTCCCTAATGGCGTGTAGTTTACAGATTACATAGGGCACCGCCACAAGACACCATGGGTTAGGGGCTTGGGATCATGCTGTGAGCTGATTGGTTGGAGGTGAGGTATGGGTAGTAAATCATTTCTTCAGGTCTTGAGGAAAGCTCTGAGGTTTTTTCCAGAGTCCTGTCTAGTCTCATGGGAAAGCAGCAGGATGTTATTGCACCCCAGGGCTCAGGGCCTGAAACATAACTTAGGTCAAGATATTATCTTTAGCCTGCCAGAGGTCTGGACCATGTGTGCATTAGGCCCAGGCTACTGTCTGTTGCTGCCTTGCGGGTGGCGGTGGGGCGGTGGGGGGGGGGTGTTGCTGGTTATCCAGGGGAAACGCTAGGTCTCTAAGGGGCATAGAGATAGAGAGATTTCTAGAGCTAGGATTTAAAACTAAGTTTAATAAAAGTCATAAAGACCCTTGGTTTCAATAGTTGGATATTTAGGTTCACTAACCAGGGCTTCTTTGTGTGAAGACAAACCCGCTGGGATAGAAGCCCCAAACAACTAAGGGGTCGGATGAGGCCTTGCCTCTATACAATGGGTTTGTGTGGGATGAGCTTAATAAGAGTGAGGCTGAGGGTGAGGGTGAAGGCAAGGATGGAGGAGTAGGCTAGTAGATTATCAACAAAACCACAGTATTTTATCTTCTATGGAGATAGAAAAAGCACGCTTTGTCTTGGTGTTCCCACTCCATCTACATTTGTATTCGTTTCCTAGTGCTACTGTAACAAAGGACCACAAAATAGGTGGCCTAAAACAACAAAAATGTATTGTCTCGCAGTGGTAGAAACTAGAAGTCCAAAACCAAGATGGGCAGCCCTCCCTCTGAAAGCTGCTGGGGAGAATCCCTGCTCGTCTCTTCCAGCTCTGATGTTCGCTGGCCATCCTAGGCATTCCTTGGTTTGTAGGTGCATCACACCAACCTCTGCCTTCACTGTCCTGCTTTCTTCTTGTGTGTCTCTCTCCTTCTTTTGATAAGGACACCGGTCATATTGGACTAAGGTTCACTCTACTGGGTATCACTTCATCTTAGCTAATTACATCTGCAACAACCTGACTTCCAAGTGAGTTTACATTCTGAAGTACTGGGGTTAGGATTTCAACATATCGTTTGGGGGGGGGACACAATTCAATCCTTGGAAATTTAAGTTGTGTGAGTTGTGTGCTAGGAATTCACTGCTCCTTTAAACACTATATAGTCTTTTAATCTTGTTAACCTGTTTATGACTAAGAAAATACTGGATTTGGTCAGTGTTAGCCAAAAAAGTAAACTTGTGATGACTTGCTCAAAAGAGAGATTGATACACCATCCCTGAAATTACTGTTAGGACAGGGGATAGTCAATGACTAGGTGCCTGAAAGATTATTTGTCAAGAGACAAATCAACAAACTTTGTCACCTAGGTGATAATTTAAAAAGTAGCACTTAAAATCTAAGATCTTTAATTATTCGTGGTCATCCCATTTCGCCCACACTGTTGTTTCATTTTCTCCCTCCACCCCCCAAGTATGACAATCTTTGGTAAGAATGCTATACATTTTATTATTATTTTGTAGATTAAAATATTGAGATACAATTACATACACTAAAGTGAGAATGGCATGCAAATGTATGCTTTTTTTTGGACACTTAATAAACTTCATAATTTGGTCTCCATTTAGTTTTTTTCTGGGTGCATTTGCTTTTCCTCCCGCCTACTGTATTCAGCCTTACACAGCTGTCCTTTATTTACAAAATCTCACAACGGGCTGAGAAAAATCTACCCAGGGCCTTTTCTCCAGCGGGAAAGGCCTTACCTGGCACACGCTTTTCCTTTAAGACCCACCTTATTCTCCGAAGCTTCCCCCGACTCCCCTGCATCTTGCAGCTCCCTTGACACACTGCATGTGCATTTATTTATTTTTTAACCAGCTCAATTGTTCGTGTGAACGAGACTGTAAGTTCCTCTAAGCCAGCGGTGGGGGTGGACAGCTTGCCCATCTTTGCGGCGCAAAGCCTGACACACAGCGGGCGCTCATCAATAAGCGAGCGTTAACAGGCACATATGTACTTCAGTTGCCCCACCGCATTCAAGGATCTCATTTAATCCCTCCTGTAGCCCTTATAAAGTAGTAATTGCTACCACCCCATCACTTCCGGTTTACGGAGAGTGAAGACTAAGAGGGTAACTATCTCGCCCAGTGCCAGGCAATAACGGAACGTGAGTGCCGGTCTGGACATCACACCCGTGCTGGTCAGCGCCCACTACCTCCACGGTTCACACCGCCAGCGGCTACGCGGCCGCACTTCCGGGTCCGGGGCGGAGACAGCGGAACGGGGACCAGACCCGACAGAGCGTCTCCCAGAGAGCCTCGGGGCGAGCCTAAGACGATTGGCTGAGACCGACAGCCAATAGGGCGGCGACAAGCTCGCACAGACCAATTGCAGGCCGGGGTGGGACTCCGCGCGGGGGCTCGGAGGAGGCCGAAGCTGGCAGCGTGCTCAGGTGTCGGAGCTCGGGGCAGAGAGGCCCTGGCTCGGGCGCGCGCCACGTCGTTCCGCTCCTCGGGTCCTCTCTGCTGCTCCGGGCCCCCCGGGCTCCGTGGCCCGCCTGGCGCTGGCCTGCCCCGCTCTCGGCCGTCCCCTGTGGAGACTTCCCCTCCGCGCCCCGCGCCTGAGGACCAGGAGCCTCGGCTGCATGTCGCCGGCTCTGCGGGAGCGCACGCCCTCTGGTAACGCTCGGCGCGGGCCTCGGGTGTGGTGCTTGTCTGCCCGCGACACGCGGGGCCGGGTTCCCGCGGGCGGACGGGCGGCCCCTGTGGACGAGCGGAGCAGCTGAGCGCCCACGCGTGTCCCTGCCTCCGTCCCCGCCCGCACCCCGCGCTTCCTACCTGCACTCCCTACCTCCCCGCTGCGCCTCTCCCCACACGCACCCCTTCCTTCCCGGGCACTCCAGCCGCCAAATCCGCCACGCACCCCCTCTTTTCGTGCGCCCCGACCCTCAATGTCTGGGTAACAGCTTCGAGGTTTGATGGAGCCTGTTTCAGCGGGGCTCTAGGAAAGTGTTGACTGACGTAACGTTCTCGTTCCAGGGTTATTGGGCGCCTACTGCGCGCAGAGAGAGTCGGGGTGCAGAGAGTGTGTATTTTCCGTTTCAGGGTTAGGGCAGTCCTTCCGCAGACTCCAGGGGGTGTAGAGTCACTGTGTCAAAACGGATTAGCAGACACCCAGTAGGTGGGGATGGGGAGTAGAAATCTCAAGTGATTCTGATTTTGGTGGCTCCGCGCTCAACATTGAGAAAAATACTAGTTTCGTACAAGAATGGAGTATAATTTCAGCTTTACACCGAGCTGTGGGTCTCTGAGCTCATCCTGGTTATACTCTGTGCAGAAGTAACACCCATAAGAAAGGGAGCTATGGGGTAGTTCACGTGGAAACAAGAAAACCACTAATAAGGACAGAACAATAGCTGCTGTGACAGAGGCTGTTCCGCTCCAGGAGGAGGGTGGATGTTCAGTTCCTGATAACGCAGGGGGAGATGAGTCAGGTGACCTAGTGATGCTCTGGATCCCAGGGTTCTCATAAATGGAACTGGTACAGTTGTTCTGGAAGCTAGTGGTGCTGTGACTCGAAGATGATTATCGCTGTTGTTATCGAATGAGACCTATCCCTCCCGTATAGTTCTTTGACTATCTCTTGTTCAGGCCGTCCTCTCCTGGTTTAATTTGAAAAAGGAAGTACGTAATTTCCCTTTCATATGAATGTGCCAGCAGCGGGATGCCACAGCCGAACGGGGGAACTGCAAAACTATAGCTTCCTGTATTCACTGTGAAAGACGGAAGGGGGAGTCTGCTCTGTTTAGCACCTCACTAATCAGGAGTGAAGTGGACACAGTGTTCTGCATCTAATGGACTGAATACAGATGCGTCGGCTGTTTTGGTGCTTGTCGTTCTTCATGGAAGAGAAACATTTCAAAAAGAGTGCTCATCCTGCCAGGGAAAAGAAGAATTGTTGAGAATCTGGAGGGGACATGGTGATTGGAAGCCAGTGAAAGATAAACGCCGACTGGAAAAGTTTGGGGAATACCTGAGGCTAAGAACAGTGAATTCAATTTAATTTAAGCTAGCAAATCTGGGAGGAAGATCTTTCAGTTTCTCTAAAAGGGAAATCTTAGATTATCCCCTAAAGGATAAATAAACATGTGGATCATTTAGAAGCAATGGCTTTTTAAGGAACTTAGTTGCAGAGGAATTCTGTATTCAGTCCATGTGATTCTCATTCGTGTTTGCTTTATGTATTTTCTAGTCACAATCATCTTACTTTCATAGGCATAGGTTTCAAATATTTCTGTGTATTTGTATGTTTCTTTGTACTCTAATCTGTATATATGTGTATTTTTAATTTAAATAGTAAATAGTCTCATGGTAGTTAACCGTTTCTGACTTTTTCAGTCAATATTCCAGCCTCACAGTACGGCAATACCGTGGTCTATCTGGGTACCACCACATAGTATTCCACGTGACCATCCACCACATTTTACTTTGCCATGTCCCAACCTAGTCTCCGACTTGTCATTCCTTCAAACATCCTCATGTGTTCTCTGTGGGTCTGTATGAGACTTTGGGAAATATACCTAGGAGTGAGATTGCTGGGTTTCCAGCATGCTCGATTTTACTAAGTCCTGCTGGGCTGCTCTCCACAATGGCTCTGTCTATGCGTATGTTCTAACAAGCATACTTGAGGGTTCCGGTTTTCTTTGGCATTATCCTATCTTCTAATTATTACCTATCTGTTGGATGTAAATTGGTATTGTCTTGTTTTAATTCACATCATTCTGATAGCTCATGAGTTTGAGCCTCTCTTCCTATACTTGTTGGTTGTTTTCCCCTCCCTTGACTTGCATATTCTTATGTTTTACCCATTTTCCTATTTGATTTCTTATTGATTTGTAGGAGTTCCTTGTACATTGTACATGTTGGTCCCTTTTAGCTTTAGACATTGCAAAATCTTCCTCTAGTCCGTAATCTGTTTATAATTTTTGCCTGTGGTAAGTTTCATTTGACCGAAATTCTTAGTTTTTATGTAATCAAATTCACCTTTTTTTATTTTAACATTATACGTTGGGCTTTTTGAGTCTTAAGAAGTCTTTCCCTAGTCTAAGTAATGAAGATATTCTATATTTTACTTTTCCTTATTTTGTGATATGGGTTTGTCATATGTTGTAATATTTGGTGGGCCAAGTAACCTCTTTCTGCTTTTTCATAGTTAATTTAGCTCTTTCTGGACTGTTAGTCTTCCACATAAATTATAGAATAAGTTTGTCAAATTTCTTGCAAAAATCAGATATTTAGAGTTTTAAAAAACCTTTGATATCTTGCATGTATGATGACTCTTAGCAAGATCTTAGAATTCGTATTTTTGGGGGCGCAGGGTGTTTTATGATAAAACATCGTCTCATTTTATTATCAGAGTTCCTATAACAAAGGCAGAGCTGATATTTCCCTGTTTTGCATAAACACAAAGTCTTTCCAAAACTCCATAACTACATACGGGAGCTGGGACTAAACCAAGATTTCTTGGGTTTTCTCAACCTGTCATCATTAGCAGAGGTGAGTGAAACCAATGGGTGGGGGAGACTGTCAGAATTAACAATTTAAATGGAGTTTGGAATTAATGATGGTTTTCAGTGATCCATATTACATCTCCCAATTAAGGGAGCATGTGCACAGCGTTAACAGAGAGAGAGCCAGCCCCGAAGACTTGCTTCCACAGCCTGTCCTGGCCGTATGTCATTTGGTCATTGTTTTCCTCATCTCTGAAACAGGAGTAACTGCAGCCTGCTTTCCCTTCTGTTTGGTGCATCACCAGTGATTTTGTGTGCAATCTTTTATTATATTAGGCATTGTTTCAGCTTAATGAAAACATTTCTGGGCAGCGTTTTTCTAATGTTGTGGAGCGATGGGTACGTCTTTTATGAGCTCTCTTCACTCCCTATTGTGAATCATTATAAATTACTCTACACTCCCTCTCCACACATCTTTTTCCCCGGTCATTTTTTTAAAGTCAAATTTTTCACTTTCTTGAAAACAGGCATGACGAAAACCCTGCCGGATAAGATTGAAGCCATTCTACGGGAGAGGATCATGGTGCTGGATGGAGGGATGGGGACCATGATCCAGCGGTACAAGCTGAGTGAAGAGGACTTCCGAGGTCAAGAATTTAAAGGTCACGCCAAGCCACTGAAAGGCAACAATGACATTCTAAGCATAACTCAGCCCGATATCATTTACCAAATCCATAAGGTAAAATGTCCCTAGGTGCTTATGTTTTCAGTCTGTCATTCCACACGCTGTTTCATGTACTGAGGGCAGAACTCTGTTGCATCTAGCTCTGGAGGGTCCAGAAGAAAGGTGATTTGTTCAGAAAGCAGGCGTTGGACACCAAATAAAAGTCTCGTACTATGTTGAGCATTCAGGGGAAGGAGATGAGCAAGATAGGTTTTCTGCCTTTGAGGTGTTTAAACTCCAG
Source organism: Rhinolophus hipposideros (assembly GCF_964194185.1). Taxonomy (NCBI): domain Eukaryota; kingdom Metazoa; phylum Chordata; class Mammalia; order Chiroptera; family Rhinolophidae; genus Rhinolophus; species Rhinolophus hipposideros. Next base: position 21,694,395 of record NC_138072.1, on the reverse strand, counting down.
TGAAAACCCACAAAATCCTGGACAAGTTAGGGTTTTTACATCCACTATGTTACTAAAGTCACCACAACAGCCTTGATGAAATAAAATGGAAGGAAGTTGTTATTCATTTTGTAGGTTTGGAAACAGGATCACAGAGATTAAATAACTTGCCTGATGGGACAGAGCTTTACTGACCTGAAATCCCATGGTCTTTCTTTCTGTTTTCCTGTCTCCAATAAAAATGGCTAGCCAACATAAAGAGATCAGAAGCTAGTAATTGGGTAATGCTAGACTTTTAGAACTTAAAAATAAACAGAACTAAATTGTTTTATAGGTGATGTTAGGAATTTCATAGAATTATGACTAGAAGAGATAATAAGGTGATTGAATCTATTTCCCTGGTCTGGATTCAGTTAGGACAAAGCTTATTTACCAGTTAATTAAGAAAGTTTTATGTTCTGGAGAAGGGCATTGTTGTAAGTGTTTCAGAGTCTTCTTAAGGAAAACAATTACCTAAACAAATCACTGAGTGATTAAGTGATTCATTGAGTGTGGAAGTGATCATTTTACTGAGTGGTCAAGACTGTTCTAGAGAAGATGCAGGATGGTTTCCATTTGAAGAAAAACTAAGAATGTTTTTCCTTTGGTTATAATGGGAATTGTAGGTACTGGAAAATTTGAAATTGGTCTTTGAAGAGGTTTAGTTCTGCAGACTAAGTGGTACCTCAGTTTTTCTGCTAGGCATTGAGAATATGTAGTCAAATCTCATAAAATCCCAGTGTGTTGAGATTGGGAATGTCATCATGGGGATGAATCGCTTGGGGATAGTTACAAAAATCAGTTCTTATAATGCAATTGGTGAGTCACATAACTACCATGTGGCTTTGTCATTTGTCACGTGGTGTAAGCTCCCGAGGGCAGGAATTTCTGCATGTTTTTCCCTTCTGATCACTACTGCCTAGAACAGTATCTCACACACAGTAAGTAGTCAGTATTTGCTGAAGGAATGAGTCCTCGTCCTGTGTATTAGGTGGACATCTAGACAGAGCTAGGTTCCCATGAAACAAAAATGACTGAGCCATGCCTGGCTACCAGAATTTAAGGAACTTGACTCGACTCATAACTTAGTGTGTGGACTTTGTCTGAATTCAAGCGCTGTGTTTGTTTGTAGCACGTGCCTTTCTGTGAAATCCTTGCATGTTTTGCATCTAGCCTCTAGTGCAGTGCCATGGACTTAGTAAGTGGCCAGAAGGTGCTTGGTGGCGATGATGATGAAAAGGCATGTTTATTGTTGGGGACAGGGATTCTGAAACTGAGCACCACATTACTGTCTCGTTGCAGGATTACTTGCTGGCTGGGGCGGACATCATTGAAACAAACACTTTTAGCAGCACTTATGTTGCCCAAGCTGACTATGGCCTGGAACACTTGGTAAGAATTCCATTTTCCTCACATCGAAGATGTTTGGGAGCATTTGCCACCTCGGTAGTTGCAAGTGAAGAGACCACCTGAAGCTAATGCCTGGTTCTCTGTTGCTGGTACTCAGACAGGGAAACCAGACAGGTTTGAATCTCTTCTGCTTACGAATATAGCAGCCCATTCATTTTCTGTCAGGCTTCTTTTATGGGCAAGTAATAATCAAATAAAAATGATGCGTGTTATGCAGTGACTTGATGAAGGCATAATGATTGGCTGTGTGCACAGTTTTGTGAGGCCTTTATAAGTACTGGGTAACAGATTTGATTTTCCTTTTTTAAAAAAATTGTGTCAAAATATGTATAACATAAAATTTACCATCTTAACCATTTTTAGGTTTAGTGGCATAAAGCATATTCACATTGTTATGCTAACATTACTACCATCTATGAGGTGGTATTTATCCACAGAACTCATTTTGTCTTGTAAAACTGAAACTGTCCCCATTAAACAATAACTCCCCATTCCCCTCTCCGCACAGACCCTGGCACACACCCTGCCACTTTCTGTCTCTGAATTTGACTGTTCTAGAACCTCATATAAGTGTAATCATACAGTATGTGCCCTTTTGTGACTGGCTTGTTTCACTTAACATCCTCAAGGTTTATTTATGTTGTAGCATTTGTCAGAATTTCCTTATTTTAAAGGCTGAATACTATTCCATTGTATAGATAGACCACATTTTATCCATTCCTCCATCAATGGACACTTGGGTTGCTTGTGTCCTTTGGCTATTGTGAACAGTGCTGCTGAGAACATGGGTGTACAGATATCTATTCTGTTCGAGTGCCTGCTTTCATTTTCTTTGAGTATGTACCCAGAAGTGGAAATTGCTAGATCATATGGTAATTCCATGTTTAATTTTTTGAGAAACAACTGTTTTCCATGGTGGCTGCACCATTTTATATTCCCTCCAACAGTGTACAAGGGTTCCAATTTTTCCACATTTTTGCCAACACTTGTTTTCTGTTTTTTTGTTGTTGTTGTTTTATGTTTGTTTTTTGATAGTAGCCATCTAATGGGTGTGGGGTGGCAGATTTGGTTTATTTTTAATCAACACGATGCTTCTGTATTCACATTTTATAAAATGTTAACGATGGATGATGGGAATACATGATAAATGTACTCCTATCTACCGTGGTCTCCATTTTGTGTGGAATTTTTGTAGATACTTGCCTTTGCTTTCATGTACGTAGTCCTGAGCGCTTCTACACTGATTTCTCTCATGATCTCCTGATATTGGGGTTTTATGAGAGCATGAACCTTTTGGCTCATCAAAGGAAAATGAATTTGTGTTGTAGGGTAGGAGGTGGCAAACTTTTTCTATAAAGTCCCACATAGTAAATATTTTAGGCTTTGTTGGCTACTATATACTGTTTCTGTTGCAATCACTCAGCTCTGTCATTGTAGCGCAAAAGCAGTCATAGAAACTGTGTAAACAATGGGCTTGACAGTGTTCCAATAAAACTTTATTTACAAAATAGGCAGCAGGCTAGATTTGCCCCGGGAGCCAGACTTCGATAATCCCTATTTTAGGATATTCTGGTTTCTTAATTATTAGCTATGAGGGTCCGAGGCACAGAGGGTCTCAGAATTAGATGGGATCTTGATCACAAACCCAGGACCTCCTCATCCGGCCTGTGGAAGGGCTTTAGGAGGCCTTTGAATCTCTTTAAATTGTAGGCAGTACTTTGTGTGTTTGTGCATACTTGTTTTTGTTTCCTAGTGAGAGCGTTCATTGACCTTTACCAAATTTCAAAAGGTTAATAATCTGCAAAAGTTCAGAACAATTGATTACAGCCATTGTTTGGTGAAGGAAGTCAGGGACTGCCCGGGCTGGCAGTGACGAGCTGGTCCGAGAACCCAGGCCTCCTGTCTGTGAAGCTGTGCTTTTCCCATTACTGTACTTTTTTCTCATTCTCAGAATATTTAATGCATCAGCTTATGTTCTGACATGCCAGATGTTCAGAGATTTTTTTGGCACCTAGCTCATGGTTTTGGGGAAGAACCTAAAAGCAGTTCCCAAAGACTTGCCTTTCCTGTGGCCTTCAAGGCTGGGACAGCCGGTAGGCCTTCTTGGCCATGATTTCATTCAGACCTCAAATTAAACCACTCTGCATTTCCTTTCAGAATTTAACTAGGCTTTAAAGCAGGGGTGTGCAAACTACGGCCCGTGGGCCAACTGCCACCCTCGATCCATTGTTAATTGGCCCGCAGCAAATTCCAAAAATATATTTAGTTTACTTAAATAAACCAGGTGAGGCAATACATACTTCACCTTGAGTGAGTGGCCTGGCCGTTTGTGTATTTTACCACATATGGCCCTTGGTGAAAACCGTTGAAAAAAGTTTGGACACCCCTGCTTTAGAACATCATGACTTCCTTATTTAATGTGCAGAGGAAAAGAAAGACAAACTAATGTTTACAGTTGTTATGCGTTAGGCTTACCGGATGAACAAGTGCTCTGCAGGAGTGGCCAGGAAAGCAGCCGAGGAGATAACTCTCCAGACAGGTAAGGGATGTGTTTCTCCCTTTCTTAGAGAGATGCTTCCTTTGACGTTATGTTTCCAGCGGTAATACACTGTCCACTTTGTCCTTTCATGACAGTTGGCCTACTAGCACTATTGCAGATACTGTGTTATGCTTGTTTGTAGGTTGCTTCTCTCTAATTTCAGTCAAGCATTTAGTGTCTCTGAATTGACTGTCCCCGTGGGCCTTGGGCCCAGGTTTATTCTGAGTTTACTCTGTTGGGGGTTATATCCTAACTTTGTAGCTAAGACCATGGCTTCCTTGTATATTTACAGCTGAAATCATTTTCTCCCTTTGGAAACATACCATTGGGTTATTAAGGCAACAGCTGACTGTCTTGGCCATTTTGGTTATCATTAAGATGTTTGATCTTATTCCTTTAAAGCTACCCTCATCCCTGTGACACACTTACCTCGGGAAGGAGATACTGTCTTTGGGGCATTCTCCACCTCATACCACTAATGTCCTTGAAGGCTGTGTGTAGTCCACAGAGTGTGACATTAGATTTAGCTTTACAGGAACTTGAAAAGTGTTCCCCCAAATACCTAACCTCCTGGCTGGCAGCCATGGAACACCTGGGTACCAGCTTTGAGGGAGGGAAAGGAATAGGAGTATATGGAGCACCTTAAGATTTGGAAATGTGAATTTATTGCCAACAGGAAAGATGTAAAGAAGATTGTTAGGAAGTCAGGCACAGCATACTAATGAAGACAGCAATTTATTAGGAACTCTGTTTCTGAGAGATAATGTTTGAATTCATGGGAATGTGTACACTATTATCCCAACAGAGTCACAGGTCAGAGAATGTTCAACCAGCTAAAGCAGGGGAAGATAAGGACTTTTTTCTTATTTCTACATTATTGTTCAGCTTTGGAGAAGATAAGGAATATTTTGGCCTGTAACCTGTTCACAGGCTTGGTAATCAACTAGTTGGTGGTCTTCTCCAGTTAAATTGTAATGTGTAACCAGGTTACTGAATGGGTGAAATCACCAGAGGTAATGTGCAGTGTAGACTGGGCTCCTGTCAGCATCTGTAAATGAGCACAACCTCTCAGCCTCCAAGGCTCTTGCCTGAAGGAAATGTTATTAGAGAATTATTAAAATAATTACTGAAGTAAGATTTGATCTGCTTCGTACTTTCATTTCAGGCTTTATAATGATTAATCCTGATTTAATATTTCCCCCCAGTAAAGGGCCTGCGATATAATACTGGAGGGCATTTCAAGTTGAGTGCTAGTGTAGGGGCTTTTGCAGAACCTATGTTAACTTCAGGAACTTCATGAATGAGGAGAGAGAGAATTTGTCCAACCATAGCTGTGGTGATAGAAAAGGATTACTTAGTGATAGGCTTTGAAACCAGCTCTGTGGGAATTCAGTGTTTTGGATTGGCTTTGTGATAATATGTGCACATCCCTTATATTTCATAATTTTCCAGTGGGATCTGGGACAGTCTCCATAGTCAAACGTATTTGCGGTAAAATCTATGAACCGTCCCACTAAGTGGCATGAAGACTATAAATAGCCTCTTGTTAGTTTAGGAGAGGTCAAGTTTTGTTGTCATATGAATTAAGGAAAAAATTAGGGCTTTTGTGCTTTTCATATTTCAGAGCTTTGGACAAAGGATTATACACAATGTCATAGGGAAATCTTATACCTTATTTATTCACAATAAAAACATCCAGAGATTTCACACTTGTTTTTATTTCTCAAAGGAATTAAGAGGTTTGTGGCAGGAGCCCTGGGTCCAACTAATAAGACACTCTCTGTGTCCCCGTCTGTGGAAAGACCAGATTACAGGAATATCAGTGAGTATTTATCACATATAATCATTGATCTTGGGCAAATCATTCTGTGTTTTAGTAATCTCTAAATCAAATGGGACCGATACCAGGATCTACCTCAGGGTTATTGTGACTTAATCCACATAAAGGGCTTATAGAAGTCCCTGGAATATAGCAGACTTCTAAATTAAAAGTCAGCTGTTGTTATTGTTCATATTTTATTTTGAGCTTGCTTTCAAACATACATAGTGTTGTGTTAGTGCTTCTTTTTCAGCTGTGGAAATAGAACCAATCAAAATAAAGCTTTAAACTGAGAAGTTGAGAAATATTGAATTCCAGGCCTTGGTCTTTTATAGAGTAACCAACTAGACCCCTATTTTATTTATTAGAAAGCAGTCCAAACTATATAAACATACTATCATTATAAACATTGTAAACTAGCATATGTAACAATATTTGCATTGAGATTTTATGAAAAATCTAGAAATCTAGGTCAGTTTCTTAAACATCAGACTATAAAAATCCAACAGGATTGAACTGTCAGAGCTGAACAGTAACGCTACCATGTATGGTGGTGACTTTCGTGTAGCTGACAAGGTCAGGCAGGTGTGGCTTGTGGGTTTGGGTCACAGAACTTTCCACGCAGTAATTCCACACTTCATCACCAGGGTTGCTCCTTCTGTTGCCTTTGGTCTAGACATGACAGTGAGGAGCTAACGCTTCCTTTCTCTCCTTTATAAGGTGACGCATACTTACGCAGCAAACACAAATGTGCTGTTTAGGCTTCTCTGCAGAATATCAGAGGATTTTTTCTCTCCTGGTTGGGAAGTAAAATGGGGAGAGAGATGATCTCTCAGGTGGAAATGGACGATTCAAGACATTTCTAACAATTTTTCCTAGGAGTGTTTGAACACTTTTGTGTGAAACTGAAATTGCCCTCAGGCAGTTTCCTCTCTGACAGAGTTGGTGTCAGAGGGCAGGAGCCAAATCCACAGGAGTGCAGCCTTTTAGCACAGAGAGTGAGAGGATATGACTCGTTACAGATCCAAATAGTATGACGTTTTTCTGCAGTTACTTCTCACACTCATCCCTTAGTGGATTGATTAAAATTGTCCCTAAAAAGAATGATCGGTTTTAAAGATCTTTAAGGTAAGGTGCAGGGCTCAGGACATCCTACAGCTTTCTGCTTGCTCTCTCATTCTCGGCTCACACATGGGACGTGCAGGCTACACGCAAGTGTTGAGGAGCAACTGTGTTCGCTTTACCGGTTTCACATCTGTCGCCACCATATTTCTGTATTTGGTTTCTTACAAAAGGTTGTGTTGTCCTCAAAATGACGCATTAGAAACCAGCGACAGTCAATGATCAACTTTGAGGCCTGAACTCAGCATATCTTGGCGGTTCAGAGGGTACTGATGACTGACGGCCTGGGTGTGGTTCATTTTTTGCAGCATTTGATGAGCTCGTTGAAGCATACAAAGAGCAGGCCACAGGGCTTCTGGACGGTGGGGTTGATATCTTACTCGTTGAAACTATTTTTGATACTGCCAATGCCAAGGTGAGTTAAGGGAGGAAAATGGGACAGGGCTGGGGTGGGGGTGGGGGGTGGCTGTGATGACTCTCCTAATACAGTTTGGAGACAGTAATGGCCATTAGCTAAGTTAAATGAAATTCCTCTATTGCATTTTATTCTTGACTATCTGTATTTTTTTAATTTATTTTTTTTATATTATTTATAGAATTGAGACTTTTACTCTGTCAAAGACTTTTTTTAAAAATTTATTGGGGTGACAATTGTTAGTGAAATTACATAGATTTCAGGTGTACAATTCTGTATTACATCATCTATAAATCCCATTGTGTGTTCACCACCCAGAGTCAGTTCTCCTTTCATCACCACATATTTGATCCCCCTTTCCCTCACCTTCCACCCCCTAACCCCCCATCCCCCTTATCCTCTGATAACCACTAAACTATTGTCTGTGTCTATGAGTTTTTGTTTCTCATTTGTTTGTCTTGTTCTTTTGTTGTTTTTGGTTTATATACCACATATCAGTGAAATCATACGGTTCTCTGCTTTTTCTGTCTGACTTATTTCGCTTAGCATTATACTCTCAAGATCCATCCATGTTGTCACAGATGTTCCTATATCATCTTTTCTTACCGCCGAATAGTATTCCATTGTGTATATATACCACAACTTCTTTATTCATCTATCGAAGGACATTTTGGTTGTTTCCATGTCTTGGCCACCGTAAACAAAGCTGCAACGAACATTGGAGCACACATGTCTTTATGTATAAATGTTTTCAAATTTTTTGGGTAGATACCCAGGAGAGGGATTACTGGGTCATATAGTAATTTTATTCGTAATTTTTTTGAAGTACCTCCACACTGCCTTCCATAATGGCTGCACCAGTCTGCATTCCCACCAACAGTGGATAAGGGTTCCTTTTTTCCACAGCCTCTTCAACACTTGTGACTATTTGTTTTGTTGATGACAACCTTTCTTACTGGGGTGAGGTGATATCTCAAACAATTCCCTTTGCAATTGCAGCAAAAAGAATAAAATACCTAGGAATAAACTTAACCAAGGATGTGAAGGATTTATATGCTGAAAACTATAAGACATTTTTGAAAGAAATTGAAGACAGAAAGAAATGGAAAGACAGTTCGTGCTCATGGATTGGAAGAATCAACATAGTTAAAATGGCCAAAGCAATACACAGATTTAATGCAATCCCAATCAAAATCCCAATGCCATTTTTTAAAGAAATAGAACAAAAAAAATCATTAGATTTGTTTGGAACCACAAAGACCCTGAAGAACCAAAGCAATCTTAAGAAAAAAGAACAATACTGGAGGTATCGCACTCCCTGACTTTATCTTGTACTATAGGGCTAATCAAAACAGCATGGTATTGGCAGCAAAACAGACACATAGACCAATGGAATAGAATTGAGAACCCAGAAGTAAAACCACATAAATATGGACACATAGTTTTTGACAAAGAAGCTAAAAACATACAATGGAGGAAAGACAGCCTCTTCAATAAATGGTACTGGGGGAATTGGATAGCCACGTGCAAAAGAATGAAACTGGACTGTTATCTGTCACCATGTACCAAAATGAATTCAAAATGGATCAAAGACTTAAGCAAAAGAACTGACACAATAAACTGCATAAAAGAAAACGTAGGTACTAAACTTATGGACCTTGGGTTCAAAGAGCATTTTATGAATTTGACTCCAAAAGCAATGGAAGTAAAAGCTAAAATAAACGAATGGGACTGTATGAAACTTAAAAGCTTCTGCACAGCAAAAGAAACCATCGACAAAATAAAGAGGCAACCAACTGAATGGGAGAAGATTTTTGCAAACAGTGCCTCCGATAAGGGGCTAATATCCAAAATATACAAGGAACTCATGAAGCCCAACAACAAAAAAACTAACAACCCAATTGAAAAATGGGCAGAGGATTTGAAGAGACATTTCTCCAAAGAGGACATACAAATGGCAAATAGACAAATGAAAAACTGCTCAACATCACTAATCATCAGAGAAATGCAAATAAAAACCACAATGAGATATCTTGACTATCTTTAATTGAGGCCAGTAGAATGAGAAACACTTCAAAGGTTATCTTTTTAACTTTACAAAAAATTTTTTTAAAAATTGTGACAGTATATATTTTCATGTATAACTACTATATGTGCATACATGCCGAGGTAATAAATACAAACACATGGTTCTAAATTCAAAAGTGACATACATTTATGGAGTGAAAAGTAGTATCTTTCCATCTCCTGTTCCCCGGGGCCAACTACTATTACTGTGTGGGAGTCCTGATGGGAATTTTGTGCAGATAGCAGCATGTGTGTGCTTCCATTTGTATTTCTTACATATGTACAAAGGAACATGAGTGTATGGAGTGGAAAGTAAATATCCTTGCACATATGTTGTTGCACAGTGTATCTAGAGGATAAATTTCTACAAGTGAAATTGCCCGGCCAAAGGGTTTGTGCATTGTTAATATTGATCTTTAGTGTCAAATGACCCTCCTTGGAGATGTACTCATGTAAATCCCAGTCAACAAGCAGTACTGGTTTTACCACATTCTCTTGAACACCATCTATTATTAAACCTTTTGATCTTTTCCAATCCGGTAGGTGAAAAATGCTACCTCTCTGTAGTTTTCATTTATATTTGTCTGACTATAAATGAAATCGAATATCTTTTTTTCAGTTTTACAACCATTGACATTTCCTGTTCTGTGATTTGTGTCATGTGCCTTTTTTCTATTGGAGTTTTGCTCTTTTTAATTTAGTCTTTCCCTAAGGAAATCGGGCCCTTGTCAATGATGAGTAGCAGATGTCTGCAGTTTGATGTTTGACTTTTGATTATATTTGGTGGTGATGGTGATATAGTTGTGCTGTTTTTTGTTTATGTTTTTGTTTTTTACTGTTGCAAGAAAATTATAATATGGTTTGATTTATGGATTCTGTTTTTTTTTTTTTTTTTTTTCCTGTCAGGGAGAGAATTATATTTGCAAGTGCACTTCCCATTCCAAAATAAGGAGAAAAATGGGTCTTTTTTTTTTACCCTAGTACAGTTTCATCAAACCTTTAATTGTTTAAATGTTGTGGAAATAAGACCGCAGATTCAGAATTTTTGAAACTTTTTTTTTTTAACTGAAATACATGAAGAATGAGGGGAGTGACTACCAGTCAGAAGCTGGATGACTATCCTGCCTTATTTTTAACATACCTAGAAATTGTTTTGTGCATCTCCAGTAAACAAATAATAATTTGAAAAGCAACTCAGGTATGCATTTTGAAATAAGAACAGTAGCAAACATAATAAGGAATTTATCTGAAATGAGACCCAGATAGACATTTGAGGAGTCACAGTATTGTTTAGATTAGAAATAAGGGTGGGGGTATAATAACAGGGACGAAGGCATTAAGTATATATTTTGTTAGTTCAGTTTTTAGGTTGTAGAATGTGTGACATAACATTCTTTTGATTATAAAGGGACTGGTTTCCCTCGTTATGCATCTGGAATTCATTTTGTAGTGAGAATAGGATAGAAATCTCCCTGCTTTTTTTCCTCTAAGGTTGCCTAGCTTTCCTAACACCATCTATTGAACGTTCTGTTGTTTTCCAATGATAGGAATCATGTGGACTGTCAGCCATGCATCCTAAATTTAGGATCATCTGGGTCTGATCTGTTCCAGGAACCTGTCTGCTGATGTCACAGCGCTGTCCTGTTAGTTACCATAGATAGCATTACAGTTACAGTATGTCTGAGTAACTGGTAGGCTTTTCATTTAACTCTTGCCCCCACCCCACCCCTTTTGTCTAGAACTTTCCTGGCTATTCTTTACATTTTCTTTATTTTTTGTAAGATCTTTTGGATCAATTTGTGTAGTTCTAAAAAGAGAAATTCTGATATTTTTTCCATGGAAAGAAAACCATCACAATGATGGTACACATTAATTACAGGTTACATTCTGATGTCAGCAAATAAATTATGAAAATATGCACATCTTAGAATCAAGGAATATAATGATAAAAAGAAAGAGAAGATGTGTTCCCTAGAATTTAACAAAACATGGACAGTACAAAGTAACATGAGTTCATACTCTTATTTGCAATGACACACATACTGTTGATTATATACATACCGTGACAAATGAGGGTGTGGAAGGCAGAGACATTCTTATTTATCTATTTTTAATTTTGATTGAGAGAAGGAAGAAAGAGTAGCTCTTCAGCTCCTCCTCAGAGGAAATATTAGTTCACAGGTGAACTTTTAGCATTTGTTTTGTTTTAGTGTGTACAGTGTGATACTTGAGACAGGGCTGCTGGGTTGTGCATTGTAGGAGGATATATTTCTTCTCCCTAGAGACCACGATGTGTATCTTATCCGAAGAGGTCTTAGAAAGTCCAGCATTCTCATCAGCTGTTTAGACTGACCTTGGCCACAGTCTCTCAGAAAAAAAGATGTCTTTCTTTTGTTTCCCTGACAGGCAGCCTTGTTTGCACTCCAAAACCTTTTTGAAGAGAAATATGCTCCCCGGCCTATCTTTGTAAGTTCTAAAATATTTATTTTTGTTTTTTATTAACATTGTCATTTTGGTGGTAGGGTGTTTGTTTTCTTTGCGTAATAGAACCATTGATAGTAACTTTTGGTAACCACCGACTTTCACTTCTCTGTTCACCACCGTCCTACCACCCCCTCTACACCAGAAATAGTCTTACCTCTGGGAATGTGAAGAAAATGAATCTAGAAGTGGTCGGTAGAAGGCACAGTGGCCAGAAGGAAGCCAGAGGCATAGGGAGCCGCTCTCCTTAGGGCCCAGGGCTGGCGGCCTTGCATGATGACTGAGTACCTGGCCCTGAAGACGCCAGACTCCCAGTCTATTAACTCAATAGACCCATGCAGAGTCCTCAGATTGCTTGGCGAGCATAGACTGGAATCAAAACAAGGGCTTTTAGACGAATCTGCTGTTGAACAGCGGGAGGCGAGGCTAACCTGACGTTCTGTGGGAACATCTTCTTCAGTGGGACTGGGTGTGTGATTCTGAAGCTGTTTTGGTCACTGCTTTTGCCTCAGTGGCTCTCCCTTGTTCCATGGCTCACCAACTGCCCCACCCCACTTGGCATTTGTCTGTTCTGACCACTGTACAAAGAGCTGCTTTGAGTTAGTTCCACAGCGCTCTTCCCAGTAAAAGAACGTTTTGTTTTGTCTTGGGGACTAAACGCTTAATTCAAGTCTACATTGTTGACTGAGTTTCCTTTGCTAATTCAGATTTCAGGGACAATTGTCGATAAAAGTGGGCGGACGCTTTCTGGACAGACAGGAGAGGCGTTTGTCATCAGTGTGTCCCACGCAGACCCACTCTGGTGAGTGGCTATCCCGTCCTCGACCTCATCCCTTTTGGGGATCTTCTCTGATGGCCACTGAATGTGACCTGGAAGGAGGCTGCTTCTGCTTATTTCCACGGCCCCACCTGCATGGGATTGGCTTTCCTGGAAGTACATTCAGACTGTTCCCTAAAGGCAGCGGAAGACCGCTGCCTAAGGGGGTCAATTTGGGGGACTGGGAGGGAGAGCTGTCATGCCTCTGGGGACAGCCACGTGGTTGCTTTGTTATCTGTAAATGTCCCCCTTATAGCTTAAGACTGTGCTTGTTGGTTTGGTAACAGTGCTTTAAAACTATTATCAGCACTTATATTTGCAGCGTTTTTTCACTCCTTATTTATGGAGCAACCAGAAGCAGTCTAGCTTGGAGTAAGATGGGAATTCTAAAGCTCAGATATTTATCTTGTCAATTAACATGGCTTTTCTATTTTAAAATATCTCTATTTTTTTCTTATCAAAATGGTTGAAATCACTTACTATGAGTGAAATAGAAGCTCCAAGGGCATGTACTATTTTTCTCCTCTGCCTTCTCCATAAATGTACTACTTATTCCCTCTGCCTGGAAGCTGTGCCTGCCCCCAACCCCCTTATACAGCCGCACTCTGCTGGCTCCTTGTTAGCCTTGAGGACTCATCTCCAGCATCCTCTTCAGGGAACCTGGCCTCTCTCACCATCCCAGGTTGATGCTTCTCTCAGAGCACTCTGTTTACTATTATTGTAGCCTTTGCCATAAAAATAATAGTAATAGACATTTACGGAGCGTTTGCTGTCTGCCAGGGTCGGTTCTAAGTGCTTTATGAGAGTTGTTTCTTTTAATTTTGGCAACAACATCTTGGGGTAGGGTAGGTACTGCTGTTCACTCCTTCATTTCAGTGAGAAGGGAATGGAGACTTAGAGGTTGTAACTTGCTCGAGATCAAGTAAATAGTGGTTCAAGGAACAGGGCATGCTCTTACCAGCATTTTATCAGCTATGTGATGTTCTTATTTTCATATTTTAATGTTTCTAATTTCAGGGCGGGTGTTACAGTTGATTTAATGAGGTAGTATGATTTCCAAAAAGCTGCTGTAATATAGAATAATGGTTACACTAGTGATTGGGCCTGAGAATTAAGAAAATAACTGTATTGAACTGGGTTGTGATTGGCTCCTTAATAGCTTTTGGGCTTTTTAGAGCAATCTTAGTCGTGTGTATTTCTCTAGTGCTTAATAGAGTCCTTGGTACATAGTAGGGATGCAGTAAATGTTTAACAAAAACTAAAGGTAGGAAATTGTAGGGATATCTGAAAAACTATATCTAATTCATTAAAAAACATTTTTTGTCTTCCCTTAAACATTTTGAGCATTCCTCCTTTCATTTTTTTTCTCTCTTCCCCACCACATTGTACTTAGGAATCCTAGTAAAAGAAAAAAAGTAAAACAGAAAATAGAAAAGATGCCATAGTCCAGTAGCTTCATAGTTAATACCTGATTAACTGATGGCCTAATTCCCTCCTCCCCCCGAGCCCCTGAGACTGGCTTTAGAGGGTTTCAGGCCCTCCACCCTTACTTCCATTAGAGCAGCTCTGCTTTGAACGGCTTTATTTGAGTCCCCAGTAAGTTTCATCTACAGAATAGAGAGCTGCTTGGTATTACAGATAAAGAAGCCAGCTTAATTTCTAAGACACAAATTCTAAGTCCTAGGTCACCTTGCAAGTGAGTTACGGATCAAGTACTAAGCCTTGGTTGTTCCTTCTCCCTCCAACATTTTTCTTTTTCTTCCTCGTAAGTATTGCTTTCAAATCACGCTTGTTAGCAGTGGTGGTTTTCAGGCGTTTCTGTTTCACATGAACCAAACTGTGAAATTATTTAAGGTGTCCCATCCATAGGCAGAGCCCTTTAGCCGTAAGATCATGTGACATGCACAGGGACGTAGTATTCAGTGCTGTGGGGGCCGGGAGTGGATGGCTTTGACTGTAACTGCATGAGGGGCTTTGAATCAGGAGATTTAGTACCTGCCTGGTTTTAGAGATACTCCTTTCTTTATTATAACTTTTCATATGTGTAAATATTTTGAATAAAAGAGGATGCTTCTAATGTCTCTTTTATTTTTCCAGCATTGGATTAAATTGTGCTCTGGGTGCAGCTGAAATGAGACCTTTTATTGAAATGATTGGAAAATGTACAACAGCCTATGTCCTCTGTTATCCCAATGCAGGTGTGTGTTTCAAGGGAGCCACACATGAGAAAATCTAAATATATGAGACATGGGTGGATACGGTAACAGATCTTGATTAAAGAGTTTGTTTTGCAGGTCTTGGTATACAGTTAACACTCAGTAGGAATTTTCTAAATAGAGAGAATTTGGGTTGAGACGACTATTTCCCTCTAGACTTGAAGGAACATTTTGGCTCAGCCTGAAAGCGTCAGAATTGCATGAAACTCGGAGGAAAGAAGCCTCGTCAAATAACTGTCCAGAGCCTTGCTTTTGGTGACAGTGCTCGCCATGGGGACATGGCTGAAGGGATGAGTGTAGAGAGCGTGATGAGAGGGCTCCCTCTTCTCCACACCACTGTGTCCACAGAAGAGGAGATGTAGAACCTTGTGTCTTGTTACCTTTTTCCTTTCTAAAAGTTAGGATTTCTAGTTTACTATATATAGAAGTGACCAAGAGATTTGTAGACACTTCTCAAACTACCTAATTAAATATTGGTATCCATTCTGGGTTAACCAGATTTCCTGTTGAACGCTTTTGAGCACTGCTTAGCTTCTTAGCACTAAAAATCATTTTCCAGCATTCTTTTTCCTCATATATACATTTTAATGCACAATAAATTTTATTTCCCACCAGGAGCATGATAACTAGAAAGGGATAAGAAATAAAACAGGAAATTGGATAATTAGATGCTAAAGTCTTACTTGGGAAAATATTTTTGAAAGGAGAGTGGTTGTGTTTTGTGTTTTTAATTGCATGTCAAGTGCTCATTAGTTTGAAGGGTGCAGCGCTCCCCTTACCCCACACCACCCCAAGCAACTAGGTAATGAATGAATTTCCCTTATGGGAAGGGAAGGGGTTGGGGATTTGGTCCCTTATAGTTTTCTTTCAAATGGAAAAGAAGTGGTGGATGTTTATATTCCTCTATGATTTTTTTTAATGTGATGTCTCTGTATTTACTACGTTTTTGCAAGTATTTAATTATAGCATTTAATTATAAATATAAAATTCTCTAATTTTTTAACCTAAAGCCTTTACAAATACCATGTCTGTTTGTTAAAGTACATTCCAATAATGGTTGAAATATACTTTCTTAGGTCTTCCCAATACCTTTGGTGACTACGATGAAACTCCACACATGATGGCCAGGCATTTAAAGGTCAAGAATCCTCTTTCACTTGGTTCTTAACAGATAGAAAAATTGAATTTTAGATGTAGAATATTTAGAAACAAAATTTTTTCCTAAATAAATTCCGGTGTATATATACCAAATAAAAGCTTAGCTACCTTGATTTAAGATGGTGGAGGCAGAGGGAGGGGATAGGCTGTCAGCATCCTCCTCCCCAGTTGGTATTGGTGGCTGTTGGAAAATTCCCAGTGAGGTCCAACCCAAACTAATTGAAACTTGGCTCTCCTACAGCCCTTCCAAGTGGTGTCCCCCTGCCCCAAACTCCTTGTTTCTCATTGTCACCACCCCCTTTCTCCTTTGGTATGCACCTCACATCTTGGAACCCCAGGTCACGAGCCCATACAGTCCACTACCCCTCCTTATTACTAACCCCTGGGTCTCTTTTCCTCATTCCTTGAATTTGTATTTTCTGGCTTGCTGACATCCTCTCCTAAACTATTTCTGACTTAATTCTTATGGTTATAATTCCTTACACAGATACTTTTTTCAGTGTTCAGACTTCTCAGTTCTTTGACTTCTCAGCTATCTTGTCCTTCAAACTAGCCTATGGTTAAACTCTGGACCCACGCTGTCCAGTATGTAGCCACTACCACTTGGGTTATTGGAGCAATTGAAATGTGACTGTTGTGACTTAGGAATTGAATGTTTAATTCTTTAGAATTTTAAATTACACTTTAAAACTTTAGGTATTCTTTAAAATGCATTATCCAGCTCATATTCTAGAGCTCAGCATATAGGCAAAAATCTTTATTACGCTCAGTTAAGCAAAGAAATATTTCATCGCATTTTAAGTGGTATAAAGGATTTCATAGTATCTGAACTGTTCTCTGCTTTTAACCATATACCTAGGGCATTAAAAGCTTTGTATCTAGAGTTAAGTGTGTTTAGCTCTCTTTCTAATGTAGAATTAGTTATTCAGAAAATGTAGGTCTCTCTTCTGAATCGATAGTGGTGAGTTTAGAATTCAGATGATCTCCGTGAAACTTCTTTTCCTACATGCAGGACTTCGCTGTGAATGGCTTGGTCAATATCGTTGGCGGATGCTGTGGTACGACGCCAGATCATATCAGGTAAGAGCCATTCTAAGTATTTTACTTAGGGTATGGGATGAATTGTGCCCCCCTCCCCCACAAATTCATATGTTGAAGTCCTAACCCCACGTTTCTCCAAATGTGGCTGCAGAGATAAGGAGATAAGGTCTTGAAAGTGGAGATAAGGTCTTGAAAGAGGTAATTAAGGTCAGATGAAGTCACATGAGTGGACCTTAATCCAATCTGAACTAGTGCCCTTATATGACTAGTATCCTTCTAAGAAGAGTAGATTAGGACACAGACACATACTGAGGGAGGGACCATGTAGAAGACGCAGGGAGACGACAAGCCAAAGGAGGCCTCGGAGGAAAGCAGTCCTGTTGACACCTCGATGGCAGACTCGTAGCCTCCTTTGAGAAATACGTTTCTGCTATTTAAATGACTATATTCAGTCTGTGGTATTTATTATGGCAGCGCTACCAAGCTGAGATACCTTTGTGTTATGAAAAATTCCTGAAATAAGATGAATCCCCATGTGCCTATCACAGTTTTCATAATTTTCAACATTTGCTATTCCTATTTTACCTAGTCCCCAACTTTTTCCTTCTTAGACTTCTGTAAAGCAAATCCCAGACATGATAACATTCTGCCCTAACACGTGCTCCAGGAGAGACAACTCATTTCTTGTGGGCAGATTCCTGCCTCCCTTAGATTCTTTTCTGAAGGAAAAGACACTAAGACCACAAGCACCTGAGGCCAGGACAAGTGTCTCCACCTTGCTGGTTGCCCAGTGAGGGCGTGAGGAAGGGAGCCTGGTGAAGTGGTGTGCGGTCCTTGCACTTGTGTGGCTCCTGAGAGGATGGCAATTCAGTGAAACAGAACAATTTAGGATGGTTTGTGTTTGTTTTTTTCCCTACAGTGACTGATGGTCATATTTTGAGCCATTCATCTCACTGTTCCGAGTCTGTTTTCATGTGTATAATATGTTTTCTGTATTGAAAACATATTTCAGTGCTTTTGTTGATTTCTGTGATAGACTCTATTAAGAGTCTTTCTAATTTTTTGAACATCTTTAAAATAATCTCTGAAAGCTCTCAATAATTGAAGGTAGGTTGTCTTTGGATCTTTGTTTTTAAGGTTATCTCTTTAAAAAGAGTTGTTTTAAAAAATATGTGTATATTTATATACATGTAGATATATGTGTCTGTTTGTGTATCAGTCTAGTGCAAGTGTATGTGCATGCGTATAATGTAGTATACACACACCTGTTTGCTGCTTTTACTCTGACATCTGCATACTGATTTGGGGGGCAGTAGAGTGAGCTGTTCATACAGGTCTTGATAAATTTAGTGGAGTAGCCAGATTTTTCCAGGTTGATCAAAGACATAATGCATTAAAACTGATTAGGTTAAAACAAGTATTAATAACTGAAACACTTTTAGGAGTTATTTTGGAGTTTTAGTGATATATTCCTGTGTGCCCTCCCTACTATGTGCATGCTATGCTTGGAAAAAACAAACCTGAAGGATTTAATTTCCTGGCGTCTCCTCTCCTGTTGGCTACTCAGCGATGAAGGCCTTTTTCTTTTGAACTACTCAGTAAGCAGCAAGGACATAGTTTACGTGGGGACTTGCTGGTGTAAAGGACCTCGGAGGGTTTGGGAAAGGGACGACGAGATGTGCAGTTTGCATTCATGCAAATCATTGCTCTCTCTAGGTTCACATCTCAGAGCAGAAACTGGTAGACTCAGGGCTCAGCAGACTGGGCAGGTATGGAAAGCAGGTTCAGGGATTCATTTCCGCATGGCTGAGAGAACTAAAAGGCATAATTGTTGCTGCACGTTTGGAACAAGGCATATAATTACGCATAATTATGTTAAATAGGCTTAATTTTATTGCTGGAAATTAGTTTAATTTTATTTTATTCTGAATTAATGGATATAGTGTTTTCTCTTTTAACTCAGGGAAATTGCTGAAGCTGTGAAAAACTGTAGGCCTCGGGTTCCACCTGCCACTGTGTTTGACGGGCATTTGCTACTATCTGGTAAGTCTGCAAGATGTGGCTTGTGTGATTTCAGAAACCGTTTGCAGATTAATTTAGTATGTTTATCCGAAGTGGTAGGGATGTTTGTGCCACGCACTTGTTTATTACGTCAAAGAAAAGTATATGTTTTTCTCAGTGAGAAGCCCTTTATTTTTCTAGGGATGATGTTAACTTCTGGGAAATGTGAGAAGAGAGGTGATTTGCTCAGGGGCCCTTGGTTAGAATTAGAAGTCACATGGTCCCGTCTCTGCTGTGCACTGTTCTGGAAACATTCTCTTGGCCACAGCCTAACAATTCTCTGTATCAGGTTTGCTACTAGTCAATGTTTTATAATGACAGCAGCCTCTTTCTAGAAAATTTTACTTGTTTCTAAAATATTATTGTCATGATCTTACATTTGTCACGTGTTCAGCACTTTACAGAGTTGTGGTGTTTATTTTTCTGTTTGTCCTCAAGTAGTTCTGTGAGGTTCGGCAACTTCCCTGAGAAAGAATGAGTTTTGATGTTCAAATAAGGAACGCTGGTAAAATGGTTCATCATGCCAACTATTAGAAAATAACTTTAAATTTGAAACTTTAAATTTTATATTTTTCCCACAATACTTTAATGACATTCTTGACAGTATCTTTAAACCAAAAAAATGTATAAACAGATTGTTAGAGAACCTGCAAATCACACACATGGGGAATTATGTACCCTAATAATTTAGAATTTAATTTTTCTTTAAATTGAGATATTTTTGTTTCTTATGTTCTCCTAAGAGAAGTGAAATGAAATACGAGTGCCAGCAATAGTAATAGAGACTTTTCTCATTCACAATATTCTGCATAGAATTAAGCAGTGAGTGAGTATGAGGCTGGGCTAACTACACACCTCATCGGGTTGCCCTGTTTTCTTCTTATGTTCCAAAGACAGGATGAGGTTAGAGGAAGAGGAGTTTATGATTTGTGACACATCCCTTACCCGCAAAAGTGGCTTTGTCAGATGGAGTTTTGGTAGGATAGTGTGTTTCATTCTTAGATCTGAAAGCTATTAATTGACTTCACCCAGGACTGACAATTAAAATTGTCAACCTTTGCCAAAATTGAAACAAGAAGGTAATCATTAGAAATGATTTTTTAAAAAAATTTATATGTAAGAATGGAAACCATTTTTTCTGATTTGAATTTCTTCATCTAAATGGCTTTAAAAGTCATCTTCAATCAGATTTTTAAAAATGGCATCAAATACACTCTTTAAATTGCTCTTTATAAATTGCATACTTGTGAAAAATGTAGTTTTTAAATCAGCTAGTTCTCAATAAATCAGAAGTGCTTTGTGGGAAATGCTTTTAGGGCTGTGATGCAGGATCTCATATAAGTGCCAATATCTGAGCTTGCCTGCCCTGCAAGCCTCAGGGTGTGACGAGGGATCAAGGATTCCCTGAGACTCGCATGGAGAGGCGAGGCTGTGAGGGTCATTACCAGTGGGAAGGGAAATCGCAAGCCCAGACTGGGAAGAGATGGTCGGTCATCCTGACCAGTGAACAGATACCCATCTGTATTCCCTGTTTTCCTCTTCCCCATTTCTGTCTCTTCTTCAATCAGTGCTTTAGCGAAGGACTTAAAGGCTATTTTCTTTTATTAACAACAGCAGCAATGATTGCTGGTGCTAATTTTATGTTTATCAATGTATCTAGTCTCATTTTTATAATAACATTGTGATGCAGATACTTTTACTGTCTGAATTTTATTAACTCAGAGGCTGTGAGAAAAATAACCTGGCTTTCTCATTAAGACGGTTGGGAATGGCTTGAACCTGAGGCTAGCTGACCCCAGAGCCTGCCTGTTACCCATTGGCAGGACTCCCTCTCCTGATACGTGAAATACAATGAGTAGAATAAAATGGTTAAAGACCTTTTCTGTAGTGATACTTTATACAGATGTTGGTTTTACATCAGTGTAACGTATCCACATTTATTATCTGATTTTGCCCCTCAGTTGGCCTGGAATGGGGCAGATGTTATTGCCCCTTGGCACATAAGGGAAGATGTGCAGAAAGCCCAGTGGCTTGCCCAGAGTCAGCTCATGAATGCGGACCTGCCACAGTGACCCGTTTCCCAGCGCTCGGCCTGGCCCCTTCCTCATTCCGTTCGGCCTTGCTGGTTATGGGTTCTTGGGCTTTGGATCAAGGAGGCATGGTAAAGCTGGTGGAATTAGCAAGCTTGTTCCATTTGGCTTCAGCTGACGTCTGCGTGGATAGCTGTGGAACAATCCTTTTGATTGTGACTTCATGGCTTTTGACCTAGACTCTTGGTTAAATAAGGATATGCTGATGATTTTTCCTTGTTTCTCAGAGCTGGTATGATTCAGCTCTTTAGAGAGAAAACCCTGCAATATTTCTCCTTTTGAGAGTTCTGGTTGTAAATGTAGCTGCAACATAATAGTTTAAATATCCCTAGGAGAGAAGGTGGTAGCCCTGTCCCCACATCGGATCTACTGTCCCTTCAGATGGGCTGTGGCACAAACTTCTTTTCTTTCTCATGGAAAAATTTGCATTCCTTCTGTCTCATGTCACCATAAGCATTTTCAGAAATTTTCAAACTGCTTCTCTTTTTAAGGTCTGGAGCCCTTCAGGATTGGACCGTACACCAACTTTGTTAACATTGGAGAACGCTGTAACGTAGCAGGATCCCGGAAATTTGCGAAACTCATCATGGCAGGAAACTATGAGGTGAGCATCTCAATACGACCCTTGAGGCATCTGCCATGTTTTTGGCTAGACAGCATGGAAATGAAACAGCTCCTTGGATAGCCTTTGATTGTGTTATCTAAGGTGCTGGGAGGTGTGAGAAGAACTATAATGCGCGTTTGCAACAGGCTGGGCTGGTGGAAGGATGAGGCTTTGAAAAATCGAAACTGCTGTTGTCAATATTTGTCAAAAAGTACTGCATTTGGAGTATGAAGTGGGATGAGATGGACGGTCCTAGCTATTTCTATTACTTGTGAAATAAGTTTAAAAATTTGAGAACGCTCTTCATTTTGGCTTCTCAACCCTTCTAGGGTTGAAGCCAAGAAAGCCAAGAAAATTTGTCTTCCATTCCTCACATCAAAGTAGTGTTTATCAATGTAATGTGGCCACATCAAAGTAATGTGGAAGTGCTTATTCTGTTAGCTGTAGCCTGAACATGCAGCACAAAAGAAAGAGGAGGCCCTGCCTTGGGAAGGTCACATGATAGGTCAGCCATAGTATTTTTAAGCTTGGTCACTCTATGAATAGGGAAAATTTAATCCAAATAGAACTTACCCTAAACATCTAGCAGATGCAAATATGAAATTAAAAATGGAGGGATTTGGTCTGGGCTTTAGTGATGATTTATTTTATCATCAAACTTCTCTGAGTTAAAGGTTTTGCAACCTTTAGGAAATAGATCTTCCAGAAACCACTATCAAAGCAAACATCGTTTCAATCACAGAGAGCCCACTTATCACCCTTTATGGACCTGTTGAGTCCTTCTCCATGGCCTCCCTCAGAGGTATCCTCTGCAGCACGTCAGTAGGGCCATGTTCCCCAGTGCCTGGCGGTTCCCGTCCATCCTCTTCCCGTCATTCCTGCTACTGCTCACTGCTACCACGTGATTTTGTCATGTGCCCCCCGGTTCAGAAGCTTTCACAGGGGATCTTGTCTGCATCGATGATAAAACCAGACTCCTTAGACCATCATTTAGTCCTCTCCACTTTGGCCCCAAACTGCCCTCCCTTCCTGATCTGTCCTCTGAACATTCCTGGCGGCTTGTTCTTGTGTGTTTCTTTCTGAAATCCTAATGGCCCTTCATAGTTGCATAGTGTTCTTCATTTGGCAGTGTTTCCACTTATGTTTTGATTCTTATGTCCTTTCTGTGGTGTCCCTTTCAGCTGTCAAATTTGATAGATTTGGTACTGAGAGCAGAGGGCATTTTAGGAAGAAGCAAACGGCTGGGAGTAACATCTATCATTTAATAAGGTCTTTCTCTGCAGTCACTGTGCTGAGTGCTTTGCGTCTGACTCATTTAATCTTCACAGACCAAGAGTTTGGTACTGTTATCACCCCATTTTACAGATGTGTGGTGGAGGCCGTTGTTTCACAGTCATGATAGACCCCAAGTCTACCACGCTCAACCCTTAATCACCCTGCTGTCTGTCTAGAGGACACGGGACATGATGGTAGAAACGGAAGGGGTCGGTGGGAGGGAGGCCTCATTCAAGTCTAGTTTCCCATGAGCAGTGATGCCTCAAGGATCAAAGAGCACTGACCTTAAAGCAGTTCCAGGCCTGCCCTTTTGTTCAGCGTGAGCATCTTTAACCAAATCACTTCATCTTTCTGAGCCAATTTGGGATGGTTGGGCCTACAAGCTATTTTTCTGTGACTCTCAGGAAGTGGAAAGGTCAGGTGTTGACATTTCTCTTTTCCAAGTCATTTGACCTCTGGTCTCACTCACCAGGTTGCTTGCAGTCTCCTCTCCAGTCCATCATCCAGGGCCCAGCTGAAGACGCTCCCTCAGGGAGCTTTCTCCATTTCAGTCCACAGAGACCTTGCCCTTGCTGGCATCCAGGCGGTCTTGGCATGTGACACCCACTGTGTGACGGCGCCAGTAGCTTTTTTAGGTATATACCTGTGTCATTTGTCCTCAACTAAATGTGAGGCCTTCAATAGCAGGGATTGTCACACTTCACTTTATTCTTTACTGTATTTAAAACACTGTTGATCTCGAAACATTTTTGATTTGCTGGGTTTTACTGTGATCCTTTTGCTCTGTGTAGCCTTGGGTCATCATGAATGGTCTTTCCTTGTGGCATATGCCAAAGAGTCTCATGCCTGTTCTGTCACAGTGATTGCTAAACATTTCTACCTGGTTTTCTTGGGGTAAGAAAGCATTATCACACTATGAAGTGTACAATCAAGACTTAAAATAAGGTCTGTTGTATCAATCAGTTAGAGAGCATTATTGAACGTGTTTATTTTTCTGAGCATTGTTCAGAAGAGAGTGGGAGACACATAAGAACTTTCTAGATTTCCAAACACTTAAAATCTGTTTCGAGGAATAAGCTAGTACTTGTGAAATCGTGAGGAAATGGCAATATAGGAAATTATGTGATAATGATTATAATTGTTACAGAGGTTTAGAAGTAGCGGACTGTTGGGGAATAAGCAGTGCTCCCCAAAGTATGTGCTCTGGAACACTGATCCTACAAGACATTCCTTACATGGTCATAGTGGGACATGCTGCATATCGTATCCTGTTTGTGGAGATTTACAGTGTATAATAGTGTCTTAAAGGATCTGAAAAACCTGCTAACTTTTATCTAACTCATATTTCATGTAACTCCTATCAACAGGCTGCAATGAATGCTTTGCATGTTTTGGCAAACACTAAAGAGTTATATACATTTTGGATGGTTTCTCTAAGGACTTTTCTTGGAGATGAGACTGAGCTGAGTCTTACACAATATAGACAGGAAGGGGATTGTATTCCCAGCAGAGGGGACAACATGATGTGTGACACAGAGGTGGAGACAGACATGGCTTGGTGCAGGGGACCAGAGGGAGAGGAATGGGAAGAACAGTTAGGTAAGAAGATGGGCCCAGGTCACAGAGGGCCTGAACACCAGGCTGAGAAGTAGATTCTTTATGGCAGGGAAACAGCCTTGGTGGATTCTGAGTAGTGAAATGATGTGGTGGGAGAGATGTTACGAAGATTAATCTGTGGTGTTGATGGGTGGAGACCAGGCCCAGAGTTGGGGAGGCTGGCCAGTGAGTCTAATATGATTGGAAAGGACTGCTGGGACAGCGAGGGATGGCTTGGTTAGCCTTCTCTGAGTCATATTGTCCTCATGCTGCTTCCTCTTGCATTCTTCCCTCAGGAAGCACTGAGTGTTGCCAAAGTGCAGGTGGAAATGGGAGCCCAGGTGTTGGATATCAACATGGATGACGGCATGCTCGATGGCCCAAGTGCGATGACCAGATTTTGCAACTTCATTGGTGCCGAGCCTGACATTGCCAAGGTTGTACAAAGTTTTTATTCATCAAGGGATTTTGCATGTCACTCATTTAACGTTGTCATTTGTCCCACTCACCTGTCATCTCCTACCCTGGTTTTCTGTTTTCTGACGTGGAAAGCCTAGTAGTTTCTGATTGTCAGTTTTCTCAATGTTAGCTTTACAATAAAAACCAGACTTCAAAGAGAAATGACTTCAGCTTGGCTGTTTCCAAGGCTTCTGGAATTGGTCACAAGAATTGTTTATTTCCTCTGATGTCTGGATGGACTAAGAAGCCACTTTTCGTGTCGCTGAAGGATATATTTAACACTTCCTACAAAATCATTAGTTCCATTCCTACAGTAGATAAGGGAGCTCAGTGAATTCTTCCTTATCAGGAAGAAGAGACCTTTTTAGGCTTATCAGAGGAAGACAAAATCACAAAACAAGATTAAATAAAGGTATTATGTCAGCTTTTACATTTATTCTTTAAAAGACGAAAGTTAATTTTTGTGTCAGTCTTTTAAAAAATTTAGTTGGTTTCTAAAATTTAACAATCTCACTTCATTTTTCTACCATTGAATTTGTGATAAGGAGTGATTTTTGAAGTTTTTTAAAAAAGAAACTTCTTAGTGCTTTAAGAGAATAGGGCTGTCAGTTTTTTATTAGGTTTCAGCAAATGCTTAAGCTCGAAGTCTTGCAGTAAGCAGTGAATTACATTAACCAGTCCTTCACTTGTGTCTTAAAACTCTTATTAAAAAGCC
Organism: Rhinolophus hipposideros; assembly: GCF_964194185.1. Lineage (NCBI taxonomy): Eukaryota > Metazoa > Chordata > Mammalia > Chiroptera > Rhinolophidae > Rhinolophus > Rhinolophus hipposideros. Next base: position 21,668,492 of record NC_138072.1, on the reverse strand, counting down.
TCATCACTCCTCTGGGAAGTAAATATTTTGAGAATTTAAGGGGCAGAGAAGCTAAATGACTTGTTCAAAATTAGAGTCAGATGGGGAGCAGTTGTTTTTCAGCTGAGCAGTGGGAAGAGGGCTGTGTTGGGAGTCAGAAGACTCGCCTTATAATCCCAGGCAAGTCGAGTAACTATTGACCTGTTAACATAAGAACATCTAATCCTGTAGAGAATTTTTATAAGATTTTGAGCCAAACCTACGAAATGCTGGAAAGCAAGAGCTCAGATCCTTCGGAAAATGACAGTTTTGCTGTTTCTTTTATGCATTTGGAATTAAGGAAGATTAGCTGAAGGTGGGAGAAAGCAAGGCGGGGACTGGGTTACACAATAGTTAATAAGATAATGTTCTCCCTTGAGGGTGGTTATTTCCAAGGTGTGCTATATGGGTGCACAGAAACAAAGGACAGGGTTTGCTTCAGGCGAAGATAAACCTTTGACTGAACAAGTTAACATGCGTGGGGCCAGACGGCCCACCATGACCTGCCCTGTTAGGAACTTACGATCAGGTCACCCTGTGAGTCTGCTTTCCATACGCAGGTTTCCTTTCTCATCTCTGAAATGGGAATAATCATGCCTGCTTTGTAAATCATAAAGATAAAAATACCTTGTTAACTGTGAAGGATATGTAATTTAAGACATTGTTAATTACTTAATGCTCTGATGGCTACAAGAAGTTTTCTTTCTTAATCTCTCCTGGTTTTGACCTAACACTAAAATTTATTTGAGACCAAATTTTGAACAACTGGAGTAGACCATAACAGTGTTTGACTAGCACGTTTTCAACAGCAAGGTTGGGACACCAAAGTATCAGTGGGTGCTTTAAAACATTGGCTTGGTGTTGTCATTGTATTTGACCTTTTTCCTAGCACCCTTGTCATTACTAGTATGGCAGGACAGAGATACATCCGGAGACTCCTGGTTCTGTTTGGCCAAAGCGGGGTGCCTTAAGGCACTGCTGACTGCCCTGGGACCCTCTTCCTGAAACTCCCTCCCAACTTCTCCTGTGTCACAGATTGGCTTTGGTCCCTCAGGAATACGCTTTCATGGCCGCCTGTGCTCTAGCATTTCCCACACTTTCTGTCATTACTTATTTAATCATTTATCTGTATAAGTTCAGGAAAGCCAAGGGACCTGCCAGCCCTACCATTGTCCCCGAGTCTAGCATGGGGCCCAACATGATCGTCACTTAATTATTATTTTTTTCTTTAAATTCTGAACTTGCTTTTATCTGATAAAATAGTCACAAAATATGTAAAACAACATTTAGGAGAGCTACAGGACAGAATTAATCCATCAAGATGGGTTTTAACAATGTTCTTGATCTGTCTTGATTTCAGAATTTCAACATCATGTTCTTACTTGATGGAAAGATCAAGCAGACAAAAAAATTAGCTATGAAAGAGGCAATTTAATAAAACAGCCAACGTGGTGAATTTAATGAATATGCACTTGGAATACCAGGAGAGGAGATGGATAGAGGAATAGAAAAAACATTTGGCAAATTAATAGCTAAAGATTTGACGGAAACATAAATTTGTTCATAGAACATGCTCAGAAAGCATCAAACAAAACAAACACAGAGAAGCCCAGTTTGTAATCAAACTGTTACAAACCAAGGACAACAAATAACCCTTGAAAGCAGCAAAAGAAAAATGCATGGGAATAACAGGCAAGGAAATAACAATTCAATTAATAGCTGACTTCTCATTAGAAACCATGGTGACCAGAAGAGAGTAGAACAAAATTTTAAAATGCTAAAAGAAAAAACAAACAAACACTAACAACAGAGAAATCTCTGTTAAGATAAAGTGTCATAAAAAAAAACACAGAAAAAGTGTCTTTTAAGTATGAATTCATTAAATAATGGGGTTAGATCAGCTGCCCTGTTCCTTCTTGAAGCCTTTACCACCACCTTTCCTGGCAAAGTCATGAATGTGTGGAGAATATTAAAAATGAACCTGTTCTCATCTGCGCATTCCAAGTTTGTCCTTTATTTTAGTTATGTGAACCTGTTAAATATTACATCTCCTTTTACTTTCTAATAGTAACACCCATTTCTTTTTTCCATCAGGACTTTATTTTTCTAAAGGCAGAACTTAATTTGAATAACGTGGCCGGAGGGCTGTGCTTGCAAGGGCGAGGCTAAGCCTTAATCCCAGAGTCAGATGAGGGACATGGGGCTCCTGTGTGAGGTGCTGGCCGCAGAGCATAGGCACTTAAAAGTGTAAACTGAAGACAGTGAACCGACCAGCTCTTCAATTCTTATATTTAGCTGTGATCTTTGAGTTAGAAATTTCTGGCCCTTCATGCATGGGCTCTCTCCTAAGACTGGAATTACTCCAAGTATTTGGGCCTTGAACAAGTACATGAAAGCCCCATAAATGTCACACTACTATTATTTGTTTATTGTTTCCCTAAGGAAGAAATAAGGACTATTTAGGAGCTTGTGGAAGGGCCTTTGTGGTGACTTGTTGCCTTTCTGTGATTTTTCTGCCCTTGTGAGCTCAGGTGCCCTTGTGCATCGACTCTTCCAATTTCGCTGTGATTGAAGCCGGGCTCAAGTGCTGCCAGGGGAAGTGCATTGTCAACAGTATCAGCCTGAAGGAAGGAGAGGCCGACTTCCTGGAGAAGGCCAGGAGGATCAAGAAGTTCGGAGCTGCTGTGGTCGTCATGGCTTTTGACGAAGAGGGACAGGTAAGTAAGTTCTCTTGACCAAACTCCAGGCTAGACGGAACCGTGGAAGAGAACTGAGTCCCAAACAGCTGTGTGTGTGTGTGTGTGTGTGTGTGTGCGCACGCGCGCGCGTGTGTCTACATGCACCATACTCACACACACATATGTATACACATGTACACACACATACTTATATCTGTGAAAATTTAATACAAAATTCTTTACATCAATTGAGAAAGGAATTATTCAGTAAATGCTATTGGAAAAACTGGCTATGTGTCTGGAAGAAAATAAACTTAGAGCCCCATTTCCCATCATATACTAAAATAAAGTCTATATCAATTAAAGATCTAAATTAAAAAACAGAATTCTAAAGAATGGGAAAATATTCATCTAAACTTGGGAAGGCAGAAAGAAAATTAATATATCAAAATGTAAAACTTAGTGGTGAAAGACATGGTGCTGTTTGCAGCATGAGTAATAGCATTGGGTTAATGCAGAGTAACATGCAGAGTTTCTATAAATCAGAAAGTAAAATGCCCTAATCAACCCGAAAGAAAATGACTAAGTAATTTATAGAAGAAATACAAATAGCCAATAAATGTATGAAAAGATACTACATTTCATAATGATTTAAAAAATTAAAAAAAAAATGAAGCAATAAGGCAATACTAGTTTCTTTTATCAAATAGAAAAAAATGAGTAAAAGATTAATAAACGACAACTCTTGTGTCTCCACCATGGAATCAGGGAAGGGCAACGGGAAGCTTCAAGCACAATGATAGTTCAACTGGTGTGCAGTAATTATTGCATTGTTTTATACTTCACGTGACTTATAAATATTTTTGTATCTATTCAGTATTTAACACAACTGAAAAAAATCCATGCCTTATGTTTAGCCCCTCCTGGGAATCTTATAATAGGCTGAGTATGTAAGGGTATGTATTCACATTCTTTGTAGCATTGTGGCAGCAAACAGTTGGCACCACTATAAATGCCCATTAATAGGGCAATGCTTTATTCTTGCTCCAGGCCACACAACTACTCTGAGCAGTTGAAAAGAATGAGGTGATGGAATCATGGCTACAATGTATTGGAAGTGAAACAAAACAAGTTGTATTTAATAAAAAGAGAATTTATATGGATATACAGAGGGTACCAAAAAAAATGTATACACATTTTAAGAAAGGAAAAAAACTATTAAAATTGCGATACAATGACTGATGCTAGCATTCCTTTAACTAGCGCCATCTTTTGAGCGAACGTCATACTACACGTTGCTACCATAATTCAATTCAACTTTGAAAAGTAATACATAGATAACATTTCTTAAAATGTGTACTTTTTTTTGGTACCTCTGGTATGTGTGTCTATAAGCAGAGGAAAAAATTTGGTAGTTAACTAGAAGGTAGAGATGGTCTCAGATGTGGACATGTTGACTTATTTATGTAATTGACGAGTTGTGGGATTATATGTCCTTTTTCTTTTCTCTGTTTTTTGTATTTTTAAATTGAAAAAAATTTTTAAACAAAAATGTTATTTCTGTACAGAAGACATTTAAAAAATTTTTAAAAATTTTTTGATTACAGTTGACATACAATATTGTATTAGTTTCAGGTGTGCAACATGACGATGAGACATTTATTTATATAACTTACGAAGTGATCACCCTGATAAGTCCAGTACCTTGGCACCATACATAATTATTAAAGGTATATTTTCATCTTGAGAAAAATTCAAATTCAGAAGAGTGCAAAAAGAGATAATTTTTGATAGTGAACATGTATTGAACCTCTACTTTTACCAAGCAGGCACACTGCACACGTGAAATGTTTTTCCTCCCAAAATGTAAATGTTGGATATATGTAAATGTTCTTATTATTTTTGTATTCCATCTGAGGAACCAAAGCACAGAGGCATTACCTGACTCACTGTTGTCACATAGGTGACAGGTGCTAGGATTCAAACCTGGGAGATCTGGCATCACTCACCGGGTCTGTGCTGAATGGCTGGGTAAAGGTTCCAGGGAAGGCTGTCAGGGAAGGGTGGGCTGTTTTAGAAAAGTTGTCTCTCGTAAAACCAAAGCCTCTCTGAAGAAGAAAGAAATATTTGAAAACCTGAATAAAATGAGAAAGGCTTGTGGCATGCAGGGAATGGTTCTATCAAATTGAGAATTTTGCATAAACGAGATTCCATTCGCCATTCTGTAACTCTTTCCCCCTACTCCACACAGGATATTTACTAACTCCATGTTAGTAAATATTAATTTACTCCACAGATTATAACTCCATCTTTTATGAATGCCTTATATTCCAGTGTATGCAGGTTTTACTTAGTCTATTATTGAATGAAATTAAAGTTACTCTAATTTTTTAGTAGATGAACGATGGCCTATGAATCTCCTAATTCTGGCAGCTGTTTTCTCCTCGCACAGTGATTTTCTCAGTCAGTCTGTAGAAGTAGGATTGCCAGGTCACAGGGAGCAATTAACATTTGACACACGTTGTTAAATGTTCCTGAAAGGAAGTGTCTAGCCATCTTCCACTACTAGTTCAGTATGGTGGGATATTTTGACCTAGTTTTTATTTTTACCAAAGATGTATATGCAGATAGTTAAAGAGACAAAGTTCTGTAAACATTTTTATGAAAAACAGAAGCCCCCAACCCTTCGGGTCCCCAGAGGCAACCACTTGCAGCTTTATTAGGTGATTCTTGTAGCATTTACCTCCTATCTTGAAGTTCTAGTTTTAGTTACTATTTATTGCTTTCCTACAGTGGTTAAGCATATGGCTTTTCACCAGCCTCTGCCTCTGCTCCACACATCTTTCCTTTTATCGCTCCCATCGTCCCCATACGTTAAGCTATTTTGGTGCTCTTATTAAGCAGTGGAAAAGCGGAGACGTGGTAGCCTACCAGATTCCTTCGCCTTTTCTGCACTCTATTTGTTGCCCATGAAGTTAATACTTAGTTTATTTTTCTTTGTTTCTTCTATATTTCATCTTCAAACTATCCCCTAGTTGTGTTAATATCCAATATCCAGTGTATCCAAACACATTCAGTAGACTGTCATTTTAATTTCTTGTCTCCTGACACGATCTGGGAAGGTCACTCAGTAGGCTGACTGCATAGCTGTCACCCTGAAATGTCCCTCACCATCATCCTGGGGAATTCTTCTTGCCTCTTTCTAAGGTTTCTTTGTCTCATAATTTCCTCGTTCTTGGTTTAATCTCTCATTTGGTGGAGTGCATTCTCTGGTAGTTTCTTGCAAAAGAAAACGTGGCAGTAAATAGTTTTGAAACCTTACATGTCTGAAAATGGCTTTATTCTACCTGTCTATTTAATTGACAATTATGGGTATAGGCATACTTGAAATTATTTCTCTGTGTTTTAAAAGCATTAATCTATTATCTTCTAGCTTCCACTGGTATTGGTAAGAAGTCTATTGCTGTTCCAATCCTTGATTCTTTTTGGGAAACCTATTTATTTTCCCATTTTCTGGATGCTTCTTGGATCTTCTGTTTCCGCGGTGTTCTGAAATCTGGTGAAGATGAGGTATCCATTATGTTGTGTGCTCAGGTTGGAAACTTACGGCCACAGTTGTTGGAAGTTTCCATGAATTGATTTATCTCTTTGTCATGTGTATTATGCAGATATAAGATGTTTTGCTTACTTTTCTTATCTCTTCCCTCCTATTTTCCAATTCTGATATTTGCTCTGCTCGTCTGTTTCCAGATATATTTTTAAGGTAGAGTCAGTGGGATTTGCCTTCCCACCTTTGTGTGTTGTGAAAGAAAGAGGACTCAGGGACAATTGCAGGGTTTTTTGCCGGGGCAGTTGAAAGGATGGAAGACAGTGAGAAAAGCAGACTTGGGTAAGGAGAAGTTTGGGTTTGGACAGACCATGTTTATGGTGGCATGTGGAGTGTGCATATGTGTAGATGAGTTGGTTTCATGGGAAAAGTTAGCCTTGAAGATAGGATTCCCTTGCTTGTGGATTATCTGTATGTAGATGGTATTTAAAGTAGGGTGACTGAGTTCAGCAAAGGAGTGGCTGTGGCAAAGAGGCCCTAGGACTGAGGGAGCCTGGGGGCTGTAGTGTCCGTGGCTGGGGAGGAGAGGAGACCCCATCGGAGGTCTTGGGAGGAGTGGGGACCAGAAGGGAGGATTCGCTTGGCTTCCAAGTGAGGAACAAGCTTCAAGAAGGGCTTGAGGAACTATTTTACAGAGCTGTGGGTGGAGCAAGTCGATGAGATCAAGAATGTACCACTGGATTTAGAAATGGGCTAGTGTGTGATCTTGGTGTACTGTTTCCAAGGAGATAAAAGCTTAATTGGAGTAGATTCAAGAGAGGATAGGAGGATTGGAGGCAGCAGGTGTAAATGACGTTTTTGAGGAATTTTGCTGTAAAGGGAAACAGCGAAATAGGGTGGAAACCTGAGATGGATATGAGGTTAAGAAAGGGTTTGTGTGTGTGTGTGTGTGTGTGTGTGTGTGTGTGTGTGTGTGTGTGTGTGTGAGAGAGAGAGAGAGAGAGAGAGAGAGAGAGAAGATAGATGATGTGACAATATGATTTTGCAAGCTGATTGGAATGACCTTGTAGAGAGAGGGAGGAGTTGATGCCGGAGAGGAAGGGGGCATTTGTGAGGTCTGTGCCCTTGGGAGTTGGGAGGCCTGGCAATCAGTGTGTGAGTGGAGGGCAGGCAGGCAGCTTGCTTGCCATGCAAGAAAGAAGGAAGGTGTAAGAGCTTAGATTGCAGGCACCGGGCAGGGTGCTGGTGCGAGTCTGATTGTGTTTTCTCAGTGAAGTAGGAAGCAAGGTCAGCTCTGAATGAGAGTGGAATGTTGTGTGCTTTGCAGATCTGCGGTGCTTAACCTGTGTAAAGCAGAACTCTCCCACAGGGAAGGGTGCAGACTGCCTGTCCTTTTAAAAAACAAGCACACTCCTGGACTCTAGTCCTTGAGTTTCTGACTTCTGTGGTCTGGGGTGAGACCTGGTTTCTGTAATTTTAAAGCTTTAGAGGTGATTTTTATGTCTAATCTCATTGAAAACTACCAGCAGAGTTTATTTCATTGAGTTCTTTCAGTAGCCACCTGGGGTAGCTGTTGTCCTATTTTACTGTGAGCCGAGGTCAAATGTCTAGGCCGAGATGGAGCCTAGTTTGAAGACTGATTCGAGTTTCCATATCCTGGATTATCCCCACACTTTGTCTGTTAATAGTGTTAGTGCCTGATCTTGTTTGAGAATAAGCTTTCCCCGTTTAGATTTGAATGTGATCACAAATGAAAATGTAGGGGGAAAAATTACCTTGCTGGTTATGAAAGAAATGCATAGTAGAGCTATATTAAGGCAACGTTTTCCTTCCTAAGTTAGTACAAGGAAACAAAAACGATCGCTGTCTGCTGGTACAGCAGTGGTCAGCAGAAAGCCTCGTTTATTGTCGACTGTAGTATAAACTGGGACAGTGCTTTTTGAAAGTCAAGAAAAATGTTCATAACTTTTGAGCTAATGATCTCATTTCAGGGAAATTATCCCAATAAAAGGATTCGGCAGCATAAGAATACTATGTATGCAAAGATTTTTCACCAGTTTTACTGAAGATATAACAACCTTAATGCCCAACTGAAGAGCAATTGATTATTTGTTACATCACTCTGTTGGACATTGTCCAGATTATTTAAATATTAATTATGAAGATTATGGAGCAGCATGACAGTGCTTAGAAATATAAATTAAAAATATAAAACCAAAAATTATATGGACACTGTATATAACTATGTAAAAACTACATTTGATAAAAAGTGGAGGAAAATGCAGTAAAGAAAAATAATTGTTAGAGTAAGGTAGTGGAATTAAAGATGGCTTTTTAAAAACTGCTTTTTCTCATTAAAAATAATTTTTCTATATGATTATAGACATACATACTCATTATAGAATTGTGGTATTAAAAATTATAAAGAGCAAAGCAAAAAATTCATGTGCTTGCACAGTTCAAAAATCCAGCAGTACAGATATTTTGGTATAAAGGCATGTCTTATGTCGATTGAATTCTCTTGATGCTGTTGATTTGCTTTGCTTGGATGATACCACTGGTGAAAGAAGAAAGCAACTCTCTGAAACGAAAACCACTGTTGCGAGCGAGAACTCACATCTGCCTTTGTTTCAGTATCTGGCTGCTGTCCGTGGTTTATGTCTGTGGTCTGTGTTACAGCCAAAACTGCATGGTCAAGGCCAGATCTGACAGAGGGGCTGGTCCTGAGACTTCCACTAGGAATCATTTCTATTTTTTTTGTTGATGTTAGTAGTTTTGATCAATTGTTATTTTTAACTCTAAATAACAAAGTACAGAACACCTTTCAAGTGTCTTTCACTAATTGAAATGATGATTTTCATATAACAATTTTTGATAAGGTTTCCCAGGAATACAATTATCACATAATGGCAGAATAGACTATGATTTTTTTGTTTGTACATGTGTAAACTATATGAACGAATAATCGATGTTATCCTGTGCATTCATTATATTCAACACATTTTCCTATGTTAAAATTATTTGAAAATAATTTTCCAATTTATAGAGAAATAAAGCCCCATTGGAATAGTGATTAAAATTTAATTAATCCTAACCTAGAAAATAATGAAGAATTGGTACCTTGGCATTATTGAGATTTGTCACTCAGGAACATGGTATGTCTTTCCAATTACTATCAATCAAGTTTTATCATTTTCATTAAATAGGAACCCTGGAGATCTTTCCTAGGTACTTTGTGTTGTTTTATTGTTGTGACTGGTTTATTTTTCTTTCAGTAGTGGTTTTTTAGATTTTTGTCACATAGCCAGCCTTTTCATTCAGTGTAGATAAAGTGATACTGTTTTTCAGTTGAACATGTGTTTTCCAGTAGGGTAAGCACCACAACTATGAATAGTTCTGGAAAACTGAAGTCAGTGGTTCTTAGTTTTCCCTTTATTTTTACCTTGCTCAAGGTAGTGGCCCCAAGCCTAGGAGCTGACTCTCAGATTTCCTCCTCTGACTCTCTCTGACAAACATTTCTGCATTTTAGGGGCCTCCTTTGTAGTAGTTGCAGAGAGGTCATCACTCCCTGGCTGAGATTAAATGACTGAGTATTACTATTCTTGGGTCTTTTCCTCACAAGATGGATTATATTTTAAATTCTTTGGTGTTAGAAGCAGACTTCTCCAGATTGCCCTCAGAGGTGGGGGTTTATGACAGGTATACGAGGAACATAAGCTGCTCTTGGTCCCAAGACTCCAACTCTGGGCGTTCAGTTGTTTCACAAGTCACAGCACAGTGTGCGCTCGGTGTATGTACCTCTCTGTCTGTCTGAGGGGACAAACGATAGGAAGTGAAATGGGAGATGTAGGCCCTGATTCTGAGGATGGGGGAGGCGGTTGGGCTTTGAGCCTCGTTGGAGTCAGTGCTCTCCTCTGGTGTCACTGTTTTGAAGAGCAGTACTAATGTAATTTATATCGACGGTTTAAGGCACACATTAACCAGCTGCTGTTAAGGTGGGTGCGGAGGGAGGTGGGTAGTACACGCATATTGTTGAATCGGCGTGGAAGTTCCTGCAGGAAGACCCAAGAGAGCTCTGGCACTGTTGCCTGGGTGGCGGGTTAAGAGAGGAGGGACAGTGGCTTTTTAAAAATTTTTTATTGGGGAATATTGGGGAACAGTGTGTTTTTCCAGTACCCATCAGCTTCATGTCAAGTCATTGTCCTCCACTCTAGTTGTGGAGGGCGTAACTCAGCTCCAAGGCTAGTCTCCGTTTCTCCGTTTTCAATCGTAGCTGTAGGGAGCGCAGCCCACCATCCCATGTGGGAATGGAAACAACAACCTTGTTGTTGAGAGCCCACGCTCTAACCAACTGAGCCATCCGGCCGCACCACTGGTGGCTTAGCTCTGAGCTCAAGCTGTTGTTTTTCACTGACCCATGTGAGAATCGAACTGGCAACTTTGGTGTTATGAGCACTGTGCTCTAACCACTGAGCCAACCGGCTGCCCGACATTTGCTTTTAATTTGTCCCTTTGTAGTCTGAGTCCTCATCACGCGTGTATTTTTCAGAGGCCTATTTATTAATATACATGGTATATTAATAAATATATGTGCATATAAGATTTCATTTTTACAGAAGCCGAGTCGCTGTTGTGCTGGTGAAAACACAAAGGGATTTTAAACCAATTCCTCCTCTGAGATAATTTGAAAAAATGTTTAGCGGCTGCTAGGCATTTGGATTTTTATGAAATCCCCGCATTGGTACTTAAGTGTTTTCGACAAGGGAAATGTGCTTCGGTCTTCACAGATAACATTTTATTTTTCTATTTCAAATTACAATCTATTGCTGCTTTCTCCAGGCGACAGAAACAGACACCAAAGTCAGAGTGTGCACCCGGGCCTACCATCTGCTTGTGAAAAAACTGGGCTTCAATCCAAACGACATCATCTTTGACCCTAACATCCTCACCATTGGTACTGGGATGGAGGAGCACAGCTTGTATGCCGTTAATTTCATCCGTGCAGCAGAAATCATTAAGGTCAGTGTGGGCATTTGCTCTCCTCTCCCCAAGACGTTGCTCCAGTTTACCACAGGGCTCCCTAACTCGTTTGAACTAATATGTGTGAATGTTGACATTTGTGTGCTGAGGTAGTAAATTGGGTTTCTGAAATTTAGGGCCTTTTATTATTTTTCTTTCGTATGCTATTTTAAACTGAAGTATAATACACATTGGAGAATATATAAAAAATACAGAGTATAATAATTAATTATGAAGCATACAATAGCTCTCACTTAGGTCCTGAATAGAACATGGCTAGTGCTTCATCTCTCCCTTTCTGATTACACCTTCCTCCTAAGTTTTGTTGCTTTTCTTTATAAATTGATCATTTATATATGTTACAGACAATCTGAATTATCCATGGATTCTGAATTTGCGAATTCTATCTACTCGCTAAAGTCTATCTGTGACCCCAAAGCAACACTCGTGGTGCTTTTGCAGTCCTTCCCGGACATACCCACATGCAGAGTGGTGAAAAACTTGAGTGGCCCGACCCACACGTTCTCAGATGAAGTCAAAAAGGGCATGACACTGCTGCTTGTTTCAGTTCTCATTCTGTAAACAAGTGTCCTTTTCATGGTCCGTTTAGTGTCCAACTTCTCAGTTTTTGAGCTTTTTCTCGATGATGGCTTTCTCTGTTTAAGTGACCCCTGAGCAGAGTGCTGAGGTGCTGTCTGCTTCTAGAGCAAGAAGGCTGTGATGTGCCTTAGGAGAAAACACGTGTCACACAAGCTTTGTGTCGACATGAGTTGTAATGGCTGTTGGCTGTGCGCTCAGTATTGTTGATGGTGAATCAACAATATGTATTAAGCAGGTGTCTTTAAATGGAAACACACATAAAACAAGGTTATATATTGATCAATCGATGAAAATTTTGTGACCAGAGGCTCACAGGAACCTAATCCTGTATTTCCTCAGGAACAGTGGTTTTCAGTGTTTCCTGGTTCAGGGTTTGTGGTGACTTTATAGAACATAATTACGACAAATCCCAGGAATCGACTGTGTAAACAGTGTAGTTCTGCCTTTTTCTGAGATTCATCGAATCTAAGATTCTTAGGCCTTTCTTCCTTACCCAACCTCACTTTAAAGATTCATCGGTGTTGTAACTATCTTTTGTTCGTTTTTATTGCTGTATGCTATTCCATTGGGTGATTACTCCACAGTTAACTGTTCCGCTGTCGATAGGCATTTGGTTTGTTCCGATTTGGGACATTGTGAGCAGGGCTGCTGTGAACATTGTTGTATGTGTATTTTGGGCCCATGTGCATGAGTGTCTCTGTAGCATAAGCCTGGAAGTGGAATTGTTGGGTCATAGTCATAGGTCATGGGAGCTGTCTCCTAAGTGCTTGAGCTGGTTTGTACTTTAGCCAACAGTATGTACTGTGTTTCCCCGAAAGTAAGACCTAGCCAGACCATCAGCTCTAATGTGTCTTTTGGAGCAAAAATTAATATAAGGCCTGGTATTATATCATATTAATTATACCCGGTCTTATATAAGATCTGGTATATTATATTATATTATATTATATTATATTATATTATACTATACTATATTATATTATAAATATTAAAATAAGACCGGTTTTTATATTAATTTTGCTCTAAAAGACGCATTAGAGATGATGGACTGTCTAGGTCTTATTTTTGGGGAAACATGGTAAGAGTTCCTGTTCCGCGTACATGCTAATGCTTGATAGTCTCACAAGGTGTGGTGGGAACCTTGAACTTGATCTGTTTTTTACTTCCCACTCTTATATGTAAAGTTTAAGTTATGTGATTGCTGCTTTTGGAAAACTAGGGGAATCTTTTCACTTTTTAAATTTTTGGCAGAGGACGTTACCTGGAGCCAGAATAAGTGGCGGTCTTTCCAACTTGTCCTTCTCCTTCCGAGGAATGGAAGCCATTCGAGAAGCAATGCATGGGGTTTTCCTTTACCATGCAATCAAGGTATGGTAGAACACCTGTTCCCTTTGAAACCAGCTCTTACCTGGGGTAGGGGTTTGCAAACCTGCAGCGCCACTCTCGCCTGCTGCCAGTTTTTGTGAATGACCGTCTTACTGGAGAGAAGCCGCAGCCACTCACGTGTGGTCTGTGTGCGTTTATGCTGCTGCTGCTCAGCTGAGTAGTTGCGACAGAGACAGTAGCTTAAATGTTTTCTGTTTGGCCCTTTACAGAAAAAGTTTGCTGACCCCTGATTTAGACAGTCACTGAAAATGCTCATTGTTCTTTGTATTGCCCTTAGTTTGGTATGGACATGGGGATAGTGAATGCTGGAAACCTCCCTGTGTATGACGATATCCATAAGGAACTTCTCCAGCTCTGTGAAGATCTCATCTGGAACAAAGACCCAGAGGCCACTGAGAAGCTCTTACGCTATGCCCAGGTAGAGAGAAGGTGTCCTGATGGGGGCTTTACTGTCTTTGAATTCATCGCTCACGTGCAGTGACCGCCATTGTAGAATTGAAGCAGATAAGTGGTTCATGTCTTTGGATCACTGAAGATTTCTGCAGGGAGTTCCAGAGGAAGTGTTTTCGGGAGGGCCAGGAAGGAGAAATAGGCCGTGTTTAGGCTGCTTCAGGATTCTGAATTTATGTTTCCATTTATTTTAAAATGTAAAATTAGTAATTCTCATACCAAAGTAACACATATTCATTCTAGAAAATTTACAAAATACAGATAAGCAAAAGAAGAAAATAAAAATCACTCATCATCCTACTGCCTGAAGTCAACCACTGTTAAGATTTTGTTATAACCTTCTTGTCATGGGTTACTTTCTTTTTCCCCCCAAATGAATATGTATCTTAGGTGTGTTTACACACATACACACTCACACGTATTTACAAAAATAGAACTATGTTCTAGATGCCTTTTTGATAACCTGTTTGTTTATCAGTATAGTAGGAGCACCTTTCCATTTTATTAGATAATTTACTACCTCACAATTTAAATTGGTTATTTTGGATTTTCGTGTGTGGCTGTGTATTGCCTGGTCCCCATTGTTACATGTTTACATTTGTATATGTTAGGATCTGTTCCATCTGTGGCATCTCTGCAGTTTAGAGCTCGAGGTCTGCCCACATCTACTCCACAGACGTGAGAATAATGATAGTTAATCCAAATGTCCGTTCTTTGTTTCCCGCTTATTATATGTTGGGTGGTCCCAGGTACATTAAATGGGTGCTGCTTCCTCAAATTAAGTTTAAGGAAAGATGAGATCTTTACCTCAAAAAACTTACTTTTTAATTTATTTCAGAAAGTGATGGCAAAGGAAGACATTTTCCTCATACATCAGGATAGGAAAGCAGTAAAGTGCTTTTTTGTATATTGCCACATTTGTTATGTTTTTCCATATTGAAATCTGAATTTAACTCTGGCAGAACTGGTAAGCTTTCCTCTTCCATCGCAGCACACTAAAATGTTCTGAAAGGAGGATAGGACCATTTAGGATTAACTGTGTCCTTGATGTCCCAGCCTGATGGGTGGCCAGCTTTAGATTTCTGAAACTACAAAGCTGATTGGAGTTCAGCCTCTGCTTGAGTACATGCCCCTCCTCTCAACTCCCTGACAACATCTCACATTTCTCACGTGGATTCAGGACAGAATGTCTCAGGTCTGTCATTGCAGGTATAATCAAATTCTGCTTCTCAGCTCATTACAGAAGAAGCAGTCCCCAGGTTTCTTTTCCCATTTCCATGACTATTTCTGCTCATGTAGACAAAGTGCTTAGCCCTTTAATATTCTCTGAACATCAAGACATGGGTTTGAAACACGATTCAGTTTTGTCTTAGCCCATCTTCCACTTGGTGGGAGACCCTCCATTAATAATTGAGTAAGACAGAATTCTGCTTAAGGCCAGCAGGGCATCCCAGCTTCCATATTCGTGAATTTATACTAGAGCATGCTTAATTAACCCATGAGATGATGTGCTATTTCACCATTTCCTCCATCATCCCCATGAGACAGCACTCCTACTTAGGAAAGATGGGGCTTCTTATTTATAAAACTATTCTCATTTAAGATTTTGTTGGCTTTGTATTTTATGTCACTGACTCTTCTCTGTCTGTGTTCACTTTTAACATTTGTTTACAAGTTTTTGTTTCTGTATATGGTACTGAGCTGCCAAGAGCTTTTGCTCCTGGGACACAGCATAATCGAGGGAAATCTTAATAGTGATTACAAGAGCTTAACACTCCATTGTATAAGAAATTGCTTCCCTCTTAATGGAACCACAAGGACTGATTGCAAGCCATTGGCCTCTCTGTCAAGAAGGCTAACTGTCTACATTCAAGGTGACTTCTGTTACTATTAATGGAATTAATTACAGAGCAGATATACTTTAATAACTCCCAGGATACCCGGAGTGCAAATGGAACTTGAAAAGCAGGAATATTATGAGGCAAATAGGGGCTGAGGAATTTTGTTTTTTCTTTTGAGAGAATGATTGTCTCTTTTTGTTATTAAATGATGAGGCCTGCACTCAACTTCCTGTCTGATCCGTTATTGAAAAGGGTGGAAAGAGGCTTGTCTTCCGTCTTCCTAAACAGTCTAATCCTATTTTGGGGGAATAAGGAGTTTATTGAAAAATAATTCCCCTAATTTGGTACAGACTGACCAGTGGTGAGTAAATTGTCTGGCTGTTTAAGGTCTGATGGTGCCAGCTAATTCATAGGGAGCTTCTTCAGGAAACAGTATCTTGATAGAGATCAAGGCCCCTTTGGGCAGGACTGGCAGGATCTCTGGTCTGAATAGGGCGGCTCTTGAATGATGTAGGGTTGAGAGAATATTCTGGATACTTCTCTGGCAAGAATGTCATCTGTTCTTTACCTGGGCCTTGGTCCTTCTCATTGCCACTGGAAGTCTCGTTCTCTGGCTTTCTCCCGAGCAGTTCATTCCCCTTGATGTCAGAAACAAAGCACAGGTCATCGTGAGGACCCCGAGAAGCAGGAGCTCCTGGATACACACACAGGGAGTAGTCAGGTGGCCATGATAACTGATGGGTCGGTGTGCCTGGTAGCTTTCTGTTTGATGAGCTGCCAGTGTGTCTGGTGTCTGGTCTGACTGCGAAACTGTGCAGCGGCTCGTATTCAGGTCCTGGAGACGGTCCTGTTGAATGACTAGTTGGGAAGCAAGGTGGGCTCCGCATGCCACCCTGTGCTTGTGAAATAGCTGCTTTGGGTGGTGCCGTTTCACTGTGAGCGTGGATTTCCTGAAGCATGTTCATCTGCGGGGCTGTGCTCATTCACTGCCACCCCGCGCGTCAGCAGGGCCCTCAGCCGCCCTCACTGTGTCACTTGCCACTGTTCTTATTCACATTGACCTTTTCCACCCCCTATGTGCCGCACACTGTATTTTTCTGTGAAAACACACCAAGTCCTTTTTGCAAGGGTGTTGGGAACACTCTGCCCTGTTTTTACACATCAGACTCCATCCCACAGGCAGGAACTGCCTGATTGTGTGGCTCATGGAACAAATGGTGTTTATCTGTATCCAGTGATGTGACTGTCCTCAACGGCCTTTCTTCTCTCTCTCTCCCTCTCGCTCTGTCTCTCCCTCTCTGTCTCTCTCTCTCTCTCCAGTGCCACACAGCTCATTTTGTGCTTTTTCCCTTCAATAGAGGTCAGAGTATATAACATGAATTTTGTAATTTTTTTGGTGATTTTTTTTCAGTTTTTTTAAATTGAGGTATAATTGACATATTAATTTCAGGTGTACAACGTGTTTTGATATTTGTGTTATTGTGAAATGTGATCTCCACAATATATCTAGTTAACATCCATCACCAAACATAGTTACACATGTTTTTCTTATGATGAGGTCTTTTAAGATTTATTCTGTTAGCAACTTGCAGAAATGTAATACATATTTCAAATATGCAGTAGTCGCCATGTTGTAAATTTCATCCCCAAAACTTATTTCTTTTATAACTGGAAGTTTGTACCTTTTGACACCCCCCCCCATTTCTCCCACCTCCCACCCCCACTTCTGGCAGCCAGCAATCTGTTCTCTGTATCTACGGATTCTTTTTTTTTTTTAAGATTCCACATATAAGTGAGATCATACAGTAATTATCTTTTTCTGTCTGACTTATTTCACTTAGTGTAATGCCCTTGCAGTCCATCCATGTTATTGCAAATGGCAGCATTTCTTCCTTTATGGCTGAGGTATATTTCATTGTGTACATGTATAAAATCTTTATCCATTCATCCATCTATGGACCCTTCCGTGTCGTGACTATTGTGAATAATGTTGCAGGAAGTTTGTTTTAATGACTCTCCTTTTTAGGTTTTCCAGTGTGTAAGAGAGGAAGCCCTGTGGTATTATTTCAGGTAGCACTTCAGCTTCAGCCCTTTGTTCCCTTCCTGTTACCACCAGTGTATTCCAGGCCTTTATAATGGGCTATTAAAACATTCTCCTTCTTGTGGGGTTCTCTTAAAAATACTCCTTTGGATATAATTCTGCAGCTTCAGAACTTTGAATTGTGCTGTCCCCCACCCCTGACCCCACACCTGCCTGGAAGGTTAGATCCAAACTCCGTAGCCTGGATTTCTGGCACTGTGACTTGGCTTCTACTGTCCTGTACAAACACTGGTCCAGAAAAATCCAGTTTTGTTCAGTATTAAACTATTTAGCGAGTACTGACTGAACTCTGAGTTTGGGCTGTGCTCTTTACTGAACTTAGAAGACCTCACGAGTAAGGGGCTGTGCCCCTCCAGAGCCCACAGTTTCTGAGACATGCAGCAACGTACGAAGGCCGTTGTCGTGCAGTGTGGTAAGTGCTGTGATGGGGGATAGAGGCACCTGAAAGCTGAACAGGAATTAGCCAGACTGAGGTTTGGTGCTGGAGGGCGGCCTGCTGGTCCCTGGCGGGGGACTCATATGTGCCTCTGGCTGAGGCCTGGAGCTGTGCTACCGTGGTTCCCCAAAAATAAGACCTAGCCAGACCATCAGCTCTAATGTGTCTTTTGGAGCTGAAATTAGTATAAGACCCAGTTCAATTTACTATAAGACTGGGTATAATATAATACAATATAGTGTAGTATAGTATAGTATAGTATAATGTAATATAATATAAATATAATATAATATAATGTAATATAATATATTGGGTCATATATTAATTTTTGCTTTAAAGATGCACGAGAGCTAATGGTCCGGCTAGGTCTTATTTTCAGGGAAACGGTAGGCGCTGAATAAATATGTGTCAGATGAATGATGATGAAGGCGCAGAGGTGAAGAGATGATGGAGAGTGTAAGGAACCAGAATGTTCAGGGTAGCTGAGCTTGCAGGAACAGGAGAAGAGGAAGCTAGAGGAGAAAGCCAGCCGGGGTCAGTGTGTGGCACAGAAAGGAGTCGCAGTATACCGTGAGAGCAGTAGGGAACTTAACTGAATTTCTTCACACGAGGTGGTTTCGCCAGATTTGCATGTTGGAAGGTCCTTCTGGCTACTGTGCAGAAGACGCGTGGAGACCAGGGTGATTATGGGCTGCAGAGACCAGTTAGTGCTTGGACTATGAAAGTGAAAGCGGGGAGAGAGAAATAATAGGAAGGTGTAATCATTCAGACTAGGTGATTGATTGAACGTGAGGAGTGAATATACATTCAACAATGATACTTAGATTTCTGGTTTGGGCAACTGGTCCCGCCAGTGAGATGGAGAAAACAGATATGGTAGTACAGCAATTCACCTTGTGCAGCGTGATCGTTGCACTCTTGTCCCTTTGCTGAATCTCAGCTTCTGCGAAGGCTGTCTTCACCCCAGTCTGTGAGGATCACTCCTTCCTCCAAATTCCGGGTCTAGTCTGTATCATCTACTCGTTCAGCCCTTGGTACACGCTTTCTCTTGGAGCTACAGGGCCACGTCCTTTACGATGTGACAGAGTCCTGGGCAGCCTGGGCCGTGTCCTGCATCTCTTAGTGCCCAGCACCAGGATGATGGCTTCCTTAGCTTCATTATAGCCCCTCTACACATACCTGTGGGTAGTGATGGTCCTTGCTGAGAGCTCTAAAAGCTCATCACATGTGGGGTAGAGCTCTGACTATCCTGTAAACCTTTTATCCTAAGTTATCTTTTAGGAAAGAAGGAAAGGAAACACGGAGCCTCACTCTGTCTCTCTCCTAAAAGTTGAAATCCTGAAACATTTCTCCTTCCCTCAAACATTTATTGAGATATTAATTCATGTTGGAGGCTCTACTAGGGGCTGGAAATATAAAAGAAGGATCAGGCATAATTTCTGCTGCCAGGTAGTTCAGTGAGGCCCTGTTGGCTCCATCTCTGTGTCCTAATTTCAATTCAGACTCATGTCAAAGGAGGGAAAAAGGTCGTGCAGACCGATGAGTGGAGGAACGGCCCTATTGAGGAACGCCTGGAGTATGCCCTCGTGAAGGTGAGCGTGGGGGATTGCATGCGTGGGGACTCCAGGGTGGAGGCCGTCCTCCCGGGTGTCTGATGTGCTGCAGGGGTGCTGCTGACAGCATCTGGCGAAGGAGATTGCCTAGACTCCCGCCCACCCCAATTTGGCAGTGTCCAGAGATAATTTTTGTCGTCACAACTGGGGGTGGGAGGTGTTTCTGGACCCAGTGGCTAGGGACGCTGCTAAACGTCCAACGGGGCATAGGACAGGCCTGCGTGACAATCACTCAGCCCAGATGCCAGCAGCGCTGTGCTCGACAAGCGCTGTCCTAGATCAAGTTGCTGTCATGTGATCACAAGCAAGTCCTGGCTCTTCTGCTCATGACTGGAATTTTAGGCAAGATAAATAATCTCTTGGCTTCAGTTTCCTCATTTGTGAGTCTGGAGAATTGCAGTTCTTTTTTTTTTTTTTTGGCTCTGGAATTTAACTTTTAACTTTTTGAGATGCACGTATTTCAAGTTGTGGAATTAGTCAGCGACGTTCAGGGATCCTTTAACTGGGGCCGCTGGAGGTTGGGGCTTGACCACCGAAGGCTGGATACGAAGGCTGGATACGTCAGTGGAGGCTCCATGGATTTGAACTTCACCGAAGGGCCCCGCCCATTGTCTTTCCTCCCTGGCCCCTGGCACTGCAGTGAGAAGACGTACTGATTTCACAGGAGATACTTATTAATGTATAATCTGGTAAACCACTAGAATAAAAAGTGCATTTTATTATGAATTTGAACTTCACTTATTAGTACGTCTTCTCTCACTTATAGCTCACTTTTACTGAGTACTTTACACTTTACATAGGTGTCTCATTTAACCCTCAGCGTAACCATATGAGGCGGGTACTATGTATCTTGTAATCTAGGAAACTGAGCCTTAATGGGTTTCCTGCATTGGTGATAGGAGGAGGCAGGATTTGAACCCAAGCAGTCAGGTTCCCAAACCTGCACTCTTAAGCATTTCTGTGATTCGTTCTTTGTTTGGACTTAAGCCAATGTTTTGTGTAATTTTCTTTTTTCCTAATTTTTTCTTTTCTTTCTTTCTTTCTTTTTTTTTTTTTTTTTTTTTTGTAGGGCATTGAAAAACATATTATTGAGGATACTGAGGAAGCCAGGTTAAACAAGGAAAAATATCCTCGACCTCTGAATATAATTGAAGGGCCTCTGATGAATGGCATGAAAGTTGTTGGTGACCTTTTTGGAGCTGGAAAAATGTTTCTACCTCAGGTTGGCAAAAGATGGGGGGAAATTTTCACAACTGAAAGAAAAAGTCTGTATCTTTCAATAAATAGTAAGTTTGGCTATAGTTCCAGGTTTTAATTTTGATAAGAGCTCAGGGCCATTGAGATCTGGTCATTCTTTCTCTACAAATATTTAGGAGTAATGTCTAGAAAAATCCATCTTTAGGGTGATGTGGAAGTTAGAGGTGATCTGGAAATTCTTAGCTCCTAATCTTCATGTTCTGATCTTCTGTACCACCTCTTACCCCAGTACCTATCCACTTCTCTGCAAATTATATAAAATAAAGCCCAAGGTTAATTTAAAATTAATAGTAACATTTGATTTGACTAACCAGTATCCATTTTTTAGAATGCATATTTTGGAAAAATCATTACCATTTTAAATAGTGATAGACATTAAATGATATGTTTCGAGTAAGACCAGAACTCTCATTTTGATTTACAGAAGCTTCTTTCCACATCAGTCTCCAATACTTGGTGAGCCATCTGGGTTTGGGGCTGTGAGGCCTACAAAAAACTACACAGCTCTGTTCTTATTTTCGTTTTAATTCCTTATCCTGTATTGTTGATTGCCCACTTCCCTTCATAGCGTTCATCCTTATTTTAACAGCTTTGTTGCTTTATAGTTAACGTACACTAAGCTGCACGTAGTTAAGGGACACAGTTTGAAGAGTGTAACGTGTGTGCACCTTCACCATGTCACACTCACTCGGGACCAGGAAGAGGTCCTTCTCCTGTCTTCCTAGCCCCCTCCAGTCTGAGGCACTTCCTCAGTCTGTTCTCCATGATGTTGACTTCTTTTTAATTTTCACTTCTGAGGTAAATTTCGACTTACAGACAAGTTGCAAATGTCAATTATAAAGTGTCTCTCTGTCCCTCACTCAGCCCTTTTCCCTAATGGGAACATTTTTACTTGACTGTAGTACAATTATCAGAACCAGGAAATTAGCTTTGGTATAGTACTATTAAACAAAGACCTTATTCAGATTTCACAGTTTTTCGATTACCATTATCTTTCTGTTACAAGACCCCACATTGTTTTTATCCTGTGTTGTCTAACATTTCCTCTTAGAACCTTGACTTTTGAAGAGTTCAATATAGCTATTTTGTAGACTGTCCTTCAATTTGAGTTTGTCCTGATGTTTTCTCATTTTTGGCAAGAATAACACAGAGTGATGCCGTGTCCTTCTCAGTGGAGCATGTCGGAGGCCCATGGTGTCGCTGAGTTTCATTACTGGTGATATTAACCTGGATCATTTGGTTAATGGCATCTGCTAGGTTTCTCCATTGTAAATTTACTTGTAGGGAGAAACTTTGGCACAGTGCACATAACCTATTTCCCATCATCCTTCCACCCATGAATTTTAGCATACGTTGATAGATTTTGTAAAAGACCCTGTTTTTGCTTAAGCATAAGCTTTAATTATAAGTAAATTATAATGCTTTGATTTGAGAAGAAAAGGCTGAGAAGAGGCTCATGGTGGAGAAGCTTGGACCTTGGAGAAGTGAAGGAGGGACTTCTAGACAGAAAAGATAATGTGCAGAAGTGCAGAGGATAGGAATTGCAGCATTTGATTTCTAGCCTTGTTTTTCTTTTTCTGTACCTCATTCGTTGGCCCTCCCCACAAGGAACTCACTCCTTACCCTTCCCACTGTCAAAAGTGGGCTCAGTGTGGCTGACCTGAGGTCAAAGCATACATTTGTAATTCATGCTAAATTTTCACAAGTGGCAATTAGCAAACAGTTAGGTGGCTTGGTAACGATGTCTGACTCTCTATGTTTTTCCCAGGTTATAAAGTCAGCTCGGGTCATGAAGAAGGCTGTTGGCCACCTAATTCCCTTCATGGAAAAAGAAAGAGAAGAAACTAAAGTGCTTACTGGCATCGTGGAAGAAGAGGCAAGTCATTTGTCCAGGCTTCTGGTCGCTGTGAGGAACTGGCCTTGAAAACACTTACTTGGGTAGGGTAGGGACCATGGTGTTTGTCATCGAAGATAAGATAGAGAAATGATCTATTTTACCAGGTATCGCAATACCCTGGGATTTGCCTCTGAATGTGGATTTATGAAATTTTTAATATGAACGTAATTTTTCAAACAAAGCCCATGATTTCAAGACAAAACCAGTTTGTTCGTTCATTCATTCATTCATTCGTCTTTGACCATTTACAGAGCTTCTATGTGCCAATTACACTGTAGCTGCAAAGATCTGTCCCTACCCTTGAGGTAATTGAGTAATGTTTGGTTTTGGAAAACCTCTTAAGTGAATGTCCTCTGTACACTGGTAATGTCCTTGGCATGACGTCTGGATTCAATTTAATTCTTGTTGGCTGCACCACCACAGCGAGCACTAAGCTTTGACCATGTTTAGCACTCTGTGAAGCTCAGCCAACTAGGATTCTGAATTCTTAAATTGATCAGAGTTTGAGAACGGCTCAGACATAATATTTATAAATATCCCGCTGGCTTTGCATGCCTTATTTTATTTTTTTGCTGACAATGCATGGAACAACAGTGTTTATGAAACAAGAATATAATCAAATGCCCTCTGTCCCTCAGACAGTTTTTGGGTTAAGGAGATGGCCTCCAGCTATGGGGTTGTTTTGCGTTTGAACCAAAGCTGGTCTTTGAGGTGATGGAACCCACGATCTCGGTTGGAGCTCCCTGAGCTAACGAACCCAGCGGGCCGTCTGTGAGCTGCGCGGGCTCACAGCTTCCTACTTGCCAAGCACATGATTTGGGCTCTGGGTCTGCTTTGAGGTTGTCTTCGTGGTATTACATTGCTTTCTGTGCCGACACCGGTCTGGCTCTAGAGCACTGGTGATCTGCTTGGAAATGACCACAGCGATGCTTAGTGGCTTGGCTTCTCTCCCTGTAGGACCCTTACCAGGGCACCATTGTGCTGGCCACCGTGAAAGGGGACGTGCACGACATAGGCAAGAATATCGTCGGCGTAGTCCTCGGCTGCAATAATTACAGGTAAGCCGGCCGCTTTCTTCTTAAAAATAAAAGCAGTAACAGGATGATTCGTTACCAGTGGGAGCGGTAAGGGATGTCAGTGGATGGTAGAGGCCATTTGTAATTTCATTTTCCTTAGGGTGTTTTTGCGTTTTCCGTGTTGAACACACCTTTTCAAGTGATTTAAGTTAGTAATTGTTTAATCTGTTGTATGTTTAATAAGGACAAAAAGCATAGTAAAAACGATTCACGCAGGCTCGAAACAACCAAGAGGCTTCCTAAGCCTTGACCTTGGACCAGAGGCTCCAATAAGCAGAACACTGGGCTCCGACTCATGGCCAGTGGCGTGGAGCATATTCCCTTTTTCCTCTCAATAAACTGCCGTATTTTAGAGCCACCCGTCTTCTAAGACTTTGGTTAAATGGAGTTTTATAAGAAGGCTTTGACTGTACAATTTTCTCTTTGCTTTGCTTAGAGCAGGACCATACAAGCCTCTTGGTGATGAAGCTACATTTTGGAATGTTGTATACAAGTGAAATCCCTTTCTGACATATCTCATTGTAGTGAATAAATATTCAGCACAAAGTTATTTCCTTGTGAGAGCTGATGACCTTTAGTAAATGTATGTTTTGCTCCAATTTCAGCATATTTTTTATAATCAAATCCTAATGTAACTGATGCCTTCTCTGGTCCATGTCCAACCAGCAGTCCCTTTGAGTCATGGACTCTCCCCCGTGTGCTGTTCTCTCTGTGCAGAAGAGAGACAGACGTGCTGCAGGGACAGCTGTGCCCCTCAGAGCTCCTTTCTGCTGTCCGGTAACAATTACCCTTTAACCCTCCTCTCTACTCTCAACATGTTCATCCATCTCTGCATTCAAGCTGATTAAAGGCAGCTAAGAACCACTCAGGAAGGCTGGAGAGAGGGCAGCTGGGTCCAGATGGCACCTTTTTCCCTCTGTCTTCACAAGTTTGCCCACCTACTCACTATCAAAAGACTTAGCATTCTCTCCTGGTCCTGGAAATGGGGAATGTTGTTCTCAGAATGCATTATTTCTTAAAAAGACATTGAGGTGGTTGTAATGAGAATTTAACTGTGGAGTAAGTATTTGGATAAGGTGTTTGCTTCCTAAAATCTACGAGACATTCATGTTACCTTTTCAAACCTGATGTTATTGGTTTCTAGTTGCATTCTTCATCACTATTAGTTACAATTTAGTTCAGCTAGTAAATGCTTATAAATCATCTGCTACGTACCGTGCATTATACTAGAGACACCAGAATGATTTCGTTGACTTTTCTCTGTTCAAGGAGTTTACTATTTATCAGGCTGAATAGTCAGGTACATATTCAACTATGATAGGACTGTTGAAATGATAACTTGTGAGTTAACTTCCTAAAGCATTCTTGAGATATCATTGTGATGTGTTTATCATTTTTATTTAAAAAAATGGCTAAGTAGCTGAGGGAATCAGACTAGGATTGTCTTTCTGACAGTAAAGGTATTTTAAGAGGCCAGGGAGAGCTGTGGCATTTCTCCAGGGTGCTACTGGAGCTGGATGTCAGCAGATGTGAAAGCCTGCTGCTTAAACCTTCCCTCCAGCACACCCAGCTCCTTCATCTGTCTTGTGCGTTGAAGGGCTGCCTATCTTTGCTAGCAAGTCTACCTGGAGCGACATCTTCTGATGAAACTTTAATTATTCCTTTTACAAAAACACAAGGGAGTGTGCAAACTTTTCTATGGTCACACGCCGCTTCGGGTCTTGTGTCTGTTGGCATTTTGTGGTGTCAATTAGCTGACATGTGCCCGGAGACGCACCTTATATAGTAGATGTGTGTCGGCTGAGTGTCCGTGTCACCCAGCCGGAGTCTACCCTGCCATCCAGCACCAGGTCCCAGAGCACCTTTTGTGTTCCTGGTTCTTTGTCACGGAGGCGGTAAATCTCACGAAGGGATACGAATCTGTTTTCTTTGAGGAGGAAAAAAGGTAAAGAAGACTGAAAATAATAGTGCTGTCTAGACAGAAAACATATTATGAGGATGATGCAACAGATTCTTTGATGCTGTTAACCTCTAAAATAAAAGGCCTCTCAAAGGAGGGGCAGTAAGCATTTATGGAGATGAAAAAGAATGGCTGTTCGGGAATCATTAACTCAGGCACAGCCCAAATAATACTCTGGTTAGGAGACAGAGGCAAGGGGTATTGATGAAAAGGGGAAAGGGGACGACGACATCCACAGGAGAAAGGCATTTCTATTGCTGCACAGAACAGCGATGCCAATTCTACACAGTGTTTGGAAGTTTGAGTTCAGTAGTAATCAGTTCAGTAGTCATAACATTTGCTTTCTTGTTGTCCTTGCAAACAGTTCTTTGAGACACAGTGTTGCCCTAGGCCTGGTCCAAAGGTTCTTTGCCCTGTTTTAATCTTCCAGAGGTTTGAGGCATAAGACATGCAAGGCATTTCCTTTGGGATGGCAGCTCTGAATCCATTTTAAAGTGGCTCCATGTACATTATTGTTTATAGTGAGATAGAATTTGCAAATTGGAGAATTTAAATAGATCTAAGGATGTATCCATGAGTCCATTAGCAGACCATGAGTCTGCTAATCCTAACATTTGTTTACCAGTTTACAATTTATATAGTGCTTTTATATACTATGTTTCCCTAAAAATAAGACCTAGCTGGACAATCAGTTCTAATGTGTCTTTTGTAGCAAAAATTAATATACGACCCGGTAACACAACACAACACAACACAGCACAGCACAGCACATCAATCACCTGGGTTGTATATTAATTTTTGCTCCAAAAGATGCATTAGAGCTGATTGTCTGGCTGGGTCTTATTTTTGGGGAAACACAGTAACTGATTTTTTTTGTTTTATTTTGTCTTTTCCTTTCTTTTCTTTCCCCCTTCCTTTCTTTTTATGGTTTTGATCCTGTTCTGCCTGCCTCAATTATTGTATTTTCTCATTTTACAGATGGGAAAACCGAGGCTTAGAGAAGTTAAGTGATTTCTTTGTGGTCACACAATTGTCAAGTGGCATGACATTCAGGGCTTCTGATTGCAAAGTCGAAACTATGCTATGTCAGCTTACCTTTCAATATTTATTCCAGTTATAATGTTAAACAACTTTAACTGTAATATCTAATACTGATATTCTAGTTATATGGCTCTTAAATAATTTCAAATATTTAAAAAATATTATTGATCAGATATTTGATTACATCAAAGTAGATTTTAGATATATTTTTTAATAATAATTGTGTAAAGATCAACTTGGACTTTTGCCAGTTAACTGGTCATGCATATTTTTTAATTGTGTTACAGTGTTAGCTGAGTGAGGAAAATGACTAAGGCAAGGGCGCATGGGTCTAACCTGTGCTGTTCACCTCACGTGCTCACTTGATGGTTACTCAGAGGCTTTCAGCTTGTGTGTGTGTACGGATATATGTACACACACATATGTTATATATTTTATGTGTATAGTTTTCCAGTGTTATTGAGATGCAGTTGACATATAACAGTGCGTAAGTTTAAGGTGTACAAGGTGTTGATTTGATACACTTCTGTGTATCAAATTAGCTGTAGTGTTAGCTGATACCTCCACCCATCACATAGTTCCCATTTCTTTTTGTGGTGAGAACATTTAAGATCTGTCTCTCCTAGCACTTTCAAGCACATAATACAGTATTGTTAACTATATTCTCAATGCTGTGTATTACATCTCCAGACCTTACTCATCTTCCAACCGCAAGTTTTAACCCCTTGACCAACAACAACTTATTTCCCCCACTCCCAGCCCTTGGTAACCCCCATTTCTTCTGAAGAGTAAAAGGGACTTCATCACAATATTTATTTTCTGAATTGTATGTAGTTTTTAATAGGACTGGATGCCATTGCTAAAGCAGTCGGTGCAGCTTGCATTGTTATCTGAATTAGAAGCCCAACTTAAATGCTTGTGTTCATAGCTGTGTTTTAAGCATTTTAGAAAGATGATTATAAAATCACTTTTCTCATAACACGCATTTTTATTCTCTTGAATCTCTCATGTGGCAAAATAAAAGAATGTGGAAGGAAAGGCCTGGGGATATGGGGTGTAGCTCCAAGCAAAGGAAGGAGACTAAGGAAAAGCCGAGGGAGATGGAGCCGTGTGGTGGGGAGGCAGGAAGGGGTAGTGGAGGTGAGACAAAGTGGAAGGGATGGTGGGTGGAGTGGTGGCAGCACAGAAGGCAGGGCTGGGCGTGGCCCGCCAGCCGTCAGATCCTTTCCTTCCGCCAGACTTCCCAGGGCCAGCTTGTTATAGTGCTAGTCTCTGTCTAGAATGCCCTCTTTTCCCTTCATCTAGCTCATACCTATACTTAGTTTTTCAAAATTTGGCTCTGGTGTCACCCTCCTAGGACGCTTCTAATTGTCATCCAGTTTAGATGGCTTCCCACAACACGCTGTAAATGTGTCCATTGTAGCACTTGTCACACTGCTTTCTGGTTCAGAACTTGCCAACAGGTTCTCCACTCAGATGTGCTGAGACGGATCCCCTTGTTCCTCGAGGGTGGGCGGGGGCAGCGTCAGCCCTACGTCGGTTGTCCCTGGCAGTGAGAGCCTCCTTCCAGCAGCCCAGTGCCCTACATACCTTTTCTCTGCACGGAAACAGTGAGACACCTGACTGTTCCCGACAAGGCTTCTGAGCAGGCCATTGAGTTGGAAATCAGTTTTCAGACTTCTTCGCCTCCACTGACCAGTGGTTGTGTCTCTCTTTGGTTGACTGCTCCCTGTGCAAACTCTTTACACAGAAGTGCTCCAAGGCTCAGCCCTGGGGCCTCTCCTCTGTCTGTCCTCACTGCCCAGGCTTGTGCTTCTCACACTGTAATGTGCCTGCTGACCACCTGGGGATCTAGTCAGAAGGCAGATCTGATTAAATAGCTCTGTGCCTGAGGTTCTGCGTTTCTCATGAGCCCCCAGGTAATGTCGGTGCTGTTGGTACAGGTTGCTCAGCTAGGGTCACACGCCCTTGAACAGGCTTCTGTCATCTCATCCAGTCTCGTGACCATAACACTATGTAATAGGCTGGCAAGTCCCAAGTTTTGTCTCCAGCATGGATGTCCCACCTGAATGGCAGACTTGGATATCCAGCTGATTCCCTGAGAACTCCATTTGCATAGCGACAGAAATCTCAAACGTAGTATTTGAAAATTGAGCTAATTGACACCAATAAGATGCTGTCTCCGACCTCACTGCCGACAATTTTCTCCTCCCGATTTCTGCCCAGCCACAAGCTCTCCTGACTCTTCCTCAAACAAAGCTGGCATGCTGAAGATGCTCCTAACAGATACACTGCTCAGAATGAGAAAAAGAAGTGGGCGCTGAAGCATTCTTGCCATCAGACTGACAATTTTAATTTAATTTTAAGACTATGTAATGTTAAAAACAGTCAGCTTTGAAATGTATGCCTTTGTGTCTCAATTTAAAAGCAATATGGTATTTTGCTTAGTTTTATATGTAACAGTCTATACTTTGTCATAGTTTAACAAAAGATCCAGTTACCAGACATTTTTCAATATGCTAAAAAATAAAAAGTGGCACCGTCTCACTTGTGTCATAACCTGCAGAGTCACATAAAAGCCCATAGCATTTTGTGCTAACACAGTTGACTATGGTTATTGTTAATTTGAAATTGCTTTTTTACTGAGAATTCCATATGTCTAGTTTATTTAAAATTTTTGAGTAACATGGGAACAATCTAAAAAATCCAACAGTTTAAAAGGGGGTATAGTGCAAAGCCCCTGGTGTTCAGCACCCACTCTTACCAGCTGATATTATGTCAGGAAGGAGTTCTTAGGCATTGATCTTTTTATTTAAAATTATTTTGCCTATTTAATTTTAAGAATTAATAACATTATGAAATAAGTGAAAATGCATGCTGTAGTTTTTAAAACATCTTTTAAACAAATACTCATGAGAAAAAAATATAAAAATGATTCTTTCTGGGTACTCTAAATCTAGAATTTTCTAGAGCAGGAATTCCATTTTTCTCTGAGTACCAGAAAGTGGTCTCCTCTATGAATTCCTCAGGTATTATTCTACCCTCTTGCAGAGCACACTCGGCCTTCTCTGCCGAGGGCCTGTCCTCCCTCTCAAATGTGCCCCCCCACAATCAGCTGTTCCTGTGGATCTCAGCCCATCTCTCTCAGTGCACTGCCCCCTCATTCAGCCTCCCTCACCCTTGACTTAAGTAACCAGATTTCCTTATCATCAGCTTCTCATGTGCATGATTATCCTTCTCTTTGGCTTCCATGGGGCATATATGGTTCAATAGATATTTATGGAGTGAACTTCCCCAGAATTTTTATTGGCCCAAATGGCTAAGAGAATGGGTTTTGATGTCAGGTCCTGGTTCAAATCCCAACTCTGCTACTAAGTAGTTGAGTGACTGGACAAGTTGCTTCACTCCTCTGGGCCCACGCTTTCCTGGGCCTCCTTCATTAAAATGGAGCCATAGCAGTGCCTCATCACTGAGTTGCTGTGAGGGTGAAATGAGATTGCTTATGCAAAAAGCTTAGCATAGTGGAAATAAGCCAAGTTCCCATTGGCAGATGAATGAACATATAAAGTATGGTGTGTCCATTATGCTGAGTGCAGTAAGCCAGACACAAAGGACAAATAATGCGTGGTCCCACTTATATAAATATCTACAATAGGCTAATTCACAGAGACAGAATGTAGAATTGAACTTACCAGGGGCTGAGGGAAAGAGAGACGGGGGAGTTGTTGCTGAATGATTAGAGAGTTTGTTTGGGGTGATGGAAGAGTTTTGAAAATAAACAGTAGTGCTGATGGGTGTACAACACTGAGACTGACTGTAATTAGTGCCACTGAATTGTGCATTTAAGGACAGTTAAAAGGGCAAGTTATATATGTTACCATAGCTTTAAAAAGTAAGTCTAATACACCAGAAACTACTGAATTGTGTCCTTTAAGTGCTGTGTGAATTATATATCAATAAAGCTGCTTTAAAAAGCTTCACATGATACCTGGCTTCCAGTGAGCACTTAGGGAAGGGAATGGTGGTTGTAGTTGTGGTTGTTGGTAGTGAGCCTTTCGGTGTGATTTCCGTTTATATCAGAGCAGTTTATGATGGCTAAATAAAAAGGTTCATTTCAGCTTTGTCTCCAGTGAGAAATTCAGCTTTCACATTAATTCTCTCACATCTCATTTCTATACTCTAGGGTTATTGACTTAGGAGTCATGACTCCCTGCGACAAGATCCTGAAAGCTGCTCTTGACCACAAAGCAGGTACGTGCAGCTGTACTGGCCCCCTCCTCCCCACACCCCAGCATCTATCCATCAGGGACTAATATGCTCCACGCGTAAGGCTGGTGGGACAGTCAGTCAGGTGCCAGTTCCTACACGGGCAGTGCTTTCAGTACCACTTACAATGGGGCTTGAAGATGGGAACAGTCAGAAAAGATTCTAGTCACCTAGTCAGAAAAGGTGTCTTAGAAATTGAAAATTCATATTGGGTTTTGGGGTCTTTATTATAAAGTTTTTAAAGCGAATTTTCAATTTTCATACTTTTGCTCCTTTTCTCACATCCTTCTTCTTATGTCCTTTTTTTTAAAATAATAGATATAATTGGCCTGTCAGGACTCATCACTCCTTCCCTCGATGAAATGATATTTGTTGCCAAGGAAATGGAGAGATTAGCGATAAAGATCCCGTTGTTGATCGGAGGGGCCACCACTTCGCGGTAAGTCATGCTCATGAGTCTTGTGCTTCCCGCACGTTCTCGGAAATGCCAGTGTCTGAAGGCAGTGATGAGACCTGGCTTTCCCCTTATGCTTGTTAGCACATTGGCTCCTGTCTAAACACTTGGACTGGGCTGCTCTTCACTTGGCCCAGAGCCGGAATCCCTTTGGCGCCTGCTACTGTAGGAACCCTTTGGGATCCCCACCCTTTGCCTTTCTTAGGATTCCTTCGCCTTGTAATAGTCCTTTTCTTAATCCCCTCACCACCCATTCGGTTCCTGTGATTTCTAATAAACACTCCTCTGGAAATCAAACTAAGTGCAGAAGCTGTGGTTTTGGGCACAAAGACGTGGCTTGAACGTCAGCCCCACTCTATCCTGAAGCAGGGGTCCGACTGAATAATTACAGGTTCCTCTGAGGAAGCTCTGACCTGGTCGTAGTGGAGACAGAAAGCCACCCTAGCGAATGTATCAGAGCATCACTTTGCGAGGTTGTTTTTGAAAAGGGGAACCTTTGGGTTAAACAGCTTAAAGAGGAGGAAATTCACATTTGATCCCATGATCATTATTTATTTTGTCCCGTTTTTCCTGGGATCATGATCATAATGATATTTGCTGAGAAATATGTGTATTAGACTTTTTGTGACATGTTCCTCTGGCACTGTGGATGAAAAAGGGGTGCTGTCATAAATCATATAAATCCCTAATTGGGCAGGCCATGGATAGTCACGCCTCAGGCCTTTAACTTCTGTAGTGAAAGGTTCTAAGCCAGCCCTGCCCGTTGTTCTCGTTCATTTAGGTTAACACACCTTTGAAATGCCACAAGTGACGCCCCTTGAAGGCGTAACCACCCTCTAAAAAGCACATAGTCTTAACTATCCTGTAATCCAATCTCTGCCTTGCTTTCTCCCACCTCCATCTGATCTTCCTTAGTTCCCTCCTTAATTCCAAATGCATAAAAGAAACTGCAAAACTGTCATTCTCCGGGGCATTTGACACCTTGCTTCTTGGCAATTGTCATCAGTGTGGGCTCTTACAAACATTCCCTGCAGGTTTGGACATTCTTACGTCGACGGCACATACGTGCACTTTGTCAGGGGACGGTGTCCAGGGGGAGCTTGGAACTGGATGATCCCACAAAGCATTCGGTTTATTTTTCTGATGCAGAAATACACTGGAGGTCTGATCAGAGCTATTCCAGAGTTCCTTTCATACTCGAAATAACTATGATAAGCCACTTGCATTAGTTAGGGTTCTCCAGAGAAGCTAGTATAGTCAATATATGCAGAAACTAGTCAATATATGCATCTATATTCTCTCCCCCTCTCTAGGGAGTGTTGATGTGTCTATCAGTCTTGAGTCCAAAGGCTTCTGGAGGCAGAAATCCGTCTTCCTTGGGGACGTCAGTCTTTTCATGTACAGCCTGTAACTGATTGAGTGAGGCCTACCCACGTGGCAAGGGAAATCGCTTCACTCAGCCTATTGATGCAGTGTTAGTCCCATCCAAAATACACCTTCACTGAGTCATCTAGATGCTGTTGGACCAAACACTGGGTCCTGTGAACTAGCCCGATTGACACATAAAATTAACCATTGTCCCATTTGTAATCTACAGGGATCATTTTCACAAGTAGTTACAGTGTTACATGTCATTTATCCACTAATTGCTTTGTGTGCTTGAGGAATCAGTAGTGTGGCTGTTGCTGCTCACATTAGAAAACACGGTTTGTTTTTTCACGAAGGACTTACCCACTAGGACATGTGGCAGATCGATCTCCAGGGATGTGACCAAGCGTTGACAACTGGGGTGCCAGTGAGCATGGCCTTGGGTAACTGATAATTGTGGTGTGAATATTCAACTGGTCATTAACTTAGTAAAGAGAATGGAAGGAGAATCTTCCTTCCATTTTTTTTGTCAGACATGAATTACCTCTTAAAGTCATGGTAAAGTAGAATAAATAAATATTTAGATGAGCAGATGTAATGAAACACATTATGAGTTATGTAAATGTGATGCTGGTTTCAAAGTAAGAACCATTTTATATGGGAGGACACTACACTCAGAAGTTCAAGATCAGGAAACCACATTGCTACTTGTGCAAATTGGAACATTTCCAAATAGTCCATTCAGTTTTACCAAGTGAGAGCCATTAGATTGATGAGGTTTTTAAAAAAACATTCAGAAGTAACATGTCTAACTGCCCAAGATATATCACTGGTAAAATTAGCCATAAATGACTCTTAACAGTTACAACCTGATATATCAGGTTGGAATTAATCAGATCAGAAATCACTCACTGTCTCTTCATGCCTTTGCAAATGTCTCTCCCTGTCTGGGGAACCGTGACTGTGTTCCTACCCAGAAGCAGACAGCTGGGTCCCTGGACGCCCCAGGTTTTTTCCAGCTCTCCGGTGCTTTGTTTCTCCATGAGCTCTGCCCCTTCTGGATCCCTTCTCTCATGCCTGTTGTAGTTTCGGGGAAATTATTTGGGAAAAAAAAAGCCAGCAGCAGTGCTTCCAAGTAACCACTTCCTTCTCCAGCATGGTGCTCGAGCAGCCTGGAAGAACTTCAGTGTAAATTCCTCGTTCCAACTCCATTGGAAACAGTGACAGTGGGTGTCTCAGACCTGGGGTCGTGATTCACCAAGCCCTCTTAACGAGCTCTGTCACTGAGGTATAACAGTCATTCAGCAAAGCTCACAAATCAAAGATGCACAACTTGATGAAGTTTTACCAAAATGACCCCAACCCTGGAACCACCCGCGGATCAAGAAACAATATTAACAGCACTTGGAACTTCACTGGGCTCCTTTCCAATGACAATCAATAACCACTGTTCTGTCTTCTGTCACCATAGACCAGTGTTGCCTACCTTTCAGCTTTCTACCAATGGAATCCTGTTACAGACTTTTCTTCTGTGTCTGCTTATTTTGCTCAACATTGTCTGAGGTCCAAACGCGTTGTTACAATAGTTGTTTTTTTCACTTCCCATTATGGTACAGTATTCCATTG
Source organism: Rhinolophus hipposideros (assembly GCF_964194185.1). NCBI lineage: Eukaryota > Metazoa > Chordata > Mammalia > Chiroptera > Rhinolophidae > Rhinolophus > Rhinolophus hipposideros. The sequence goes on along the minus strand of NC_138072.1, from coordinate 21,633,858 downwards.
TGTAATGTCGTATGGCTTATTTATTGTCCATGCTGCTGTTGGTAGACATTTGGGTTTTTCCAGTTTGGGGCTGTTATACCGATGCTGCTATGTGTGTATTTCTGTCCTGACGCTAACATGCTGGATCATAAAATACGCATATAATTGTCTGCATTTTGATATTGCCAGGTTGTTTTCCCTCCCACCGGCAGTTATCAGAGTTCCAGTTAATTCCACATCATTTTCCATTTTATCTATTGCTGTGTGTATGTAATAATATTTTGATACAGTTTTCATTTGTATTTCTCTGCTGACCGATGGTGTCGAATACCTTCTCATATGTCTAGTGACCATTTGGATATGGTTTTTAAGTCTTTTGTTTTAATTGGGTATTCTGCCTTTTTTCTTACTGATTTGTGTGCATTCTTTATTTATATTGGATACAACAAGCTCTTTAACAGAAATATATTTTGCAAATAGATTTCCAGCATAGCTTGCACTTTGCAGTGGGGTTTTTGAATCACAAAAGTTCTTAATTTTTGTGATGTCTGATTTATCCATCTCCGTTATGGTTGGTGCTTTTTGCATCTGTGTAAGAAAGCCATCTACTCCTAGGGGAGTCAGCTCTGCTAGAAAGTATTAAGGAGTTTGAATGCCTCAGAAGCCCTCTGAGAGCCTTCTTATTACCTTCTGCAGGCCTGCTGACCACTCAGCAGTGCTCCAGACCTTTCCTTCACTGACTGTTTAAGCAAATGGCAGCTCAGGACTTCTGGGGTGTCATGAGAGCAGACCTCTGAGGGGCGGTAACATCATGGCTTTTCCCAGCCTCAGTGGCCTGCGGCCCCATGAGAGAATTGGAACTGTCTTCCCAAGACTGTTGACATGAGGCTGCAGGCTGTCTAACAGATGAGGTCCACAGGTTTGTATAGACTTGGGGTCACTGAGGGGTGGAAATATGGTTGGAGTGTCCCTTTATAACCTGTGGCTATGAGAAATGGACTGTTCTCCAGTGTGTCATACAGATGGTTTTGGTATCACAAACCCAAATTGACTTTCATGGGAATCTGGTCCTGTCAGCTACAGAACTTCTCAAGGGCACAAGTCTGGCAGTTCGTTAGCTTTCAGCTTTTAACTGGTTCAAAGCCAGTAGCTGTAAAATGTCTTTTCAATTATTTTCTGTGAATAATGAAGAATTCAAGAGGAAGTCACATTGTTCAAAGCTAGAGGTAGTTTTCTTTTTAATTGTTAGGAAGTTAGGTGCTAATTCACATAACTGATATTATTTTCCTCTTTCAGTTGAGTGTAAAGAAGCTTAGAGTTTAGGTCTGTGTACAGGATTTCATGGAATACATTTTATATGATGATTTTAGTCCTGATTGCTTCTTAATTTCCCCATCTTTGTTTTTCCTTTCTCTCATCAAATTTTCAGTTTTGGTCGTGCCACATTTATGCGAAACTCTTTAAATTAATTCTGGGATAGGATATCGTCTGAAATAAATGTTTGGAGTACTTATTGTTTTTCAGAGTTTTTAAGAAGCTCTTCTATGGGTAACATTACCATGCCCATTTGGCAAGTGCAGGCAATGCCCACCTAAACCCTTAGTGTTGATGCTTGACTTAACAGAGATTCATTTGCAATTCAGCCTCAGCTCTAGCCCTTCGCTAGAGGTATATAGGAAGGAGAGGAGGAGTCCAATGTTTTGCATTTTTTCAGACATCAGAAAGAAGTCTTTGTCCAGCTGGACAAGACTGCAGAAATGGGAGCTTAGAAGAAAGTGGAATCAATGTTTTATTATTTTATAAGGAAACCAGAAACACTCTCAGTGGCTGAGCAAGCTCAAATTTCGTGCCTGTGCTCATCTAGCTTTGCCAATTTTTGCATTGGAAAGTAGCACTTTACTTTTTATTTATTCATTTAAATAGTGGAACCCATCAGTTTTTTCTCAGTCCCTTGTCCAGAAGTTCATCAAAGAAAATGGCCAGGAACCTTGGATGCTTAATAAATATAAATTATGTTTATTTTAAATTTTAAAATATACTGGTTTTCTTTAAGAGAAAATGCCATCTAAGTCCATCAGGCTTAAAATAATGTTTCCTGGAAGCACTTCATGCAGAATATATATTGAAATATATTTGTGTGTTCTAGGAGCTGACCATCTGAAGGAGAGGAGCAAGCAGAGTCTGACTTGTGTTCTATTTTGAACCTGGAAGCAGCTTCTTTTCCTACTGTTTGCAAAATCTTCCCCCTCAGAACACGCAGGAGAGCTTCCAGCCTTGGTCCCTGAGCACGCAGTGGGCACAGAACAGGCCCTGAGGGGGCAGTGAGTGTGCTCAGCCGCTCCCAGGCCGCCGGCTGCCTGCTGCTCTGCACCCCAGCCTCCCGGTCCAAATGTCACCAGCGCTGTCTGGTTTAGGCCTGAGCCTGTGTCTCCTAGCACTGTTCTTGTGGATTATGGCGTTAGCTGCTTCCTGTTCATGTACCGAGGTTCGCTCAGAAAGGGGTCAGAAAGTGTCTTGTCTGTCTCCTTAGGAAGGAATGTGTAGAGCCCTCCCTTGAGAAGCCTATGAAACACACACGTGTATTGCACCTTTAATATTCTCTTGGTGTTTAACAATTACCTCAGTAATCCACACTTACTAGAACATGTCGGATGATTCAGAGGACTGTAAAGTCGAATTTCGTCTCTCCCTTCCCGCCTTCAGTCCCACCTCTCACCTCCACATAACCAATGTTGACACTTTGATGTGTAGCTCTGTGTTTTTTCTAATATACAGAAACTTATATATAAAGTTGGTTGGGGCAAGTTGTTCGTGGTAGTATTTGTTTTTAAAAAATGTAGAATTGTGGGGCAACGGGATGGCTTAGTTGGTTAGAGCACGAGCTCTCAACAAGGTTGCCGGTTCATTCAATTCCCACATGGGATGGTGGGCTGCACCCCCTGCAACTAAAGATTGAGAACGGCGACTAGACTTGGAGCTGAGCTGCACCCTCCACAACTAGATTGAAGGACAATGACTTGGAGCTGATGGGCCCTGGAGAAACACTCTGTTCCCCAATATTCCCCAATAAAATTTAAAAATATATATATGCAGAATTGTATTAAACATACTGTTCTGCTACTTTGTTTTTTCCTCACATAATAGCATATTCTGGACATCTTTCCAAATGAAAATACATTTAGTTCGGGAAGGAATATGTAAGTATCTGACTTGGGGCAGAGTGCAGCTTGCTGCTTTAGGGGAGAAGGAAGGAGGAGAGAAGGCAGAAAGCACTGCGCACCGCAGGGCTGCTGTGGCTGCCCCCTTACGTGTAACTGTCCACACTTCCCTCCCATCTCTAGAGCCCTGGTTTACCTGCGGGGAAGCAGGGCAACGCAGTTTCAATTTTCACTTTATGTGTTATGTTCTGTAATGAAATAGCAGATATGGAGCCTCTGCTGTTGCTATAAACATTCAGTCATCAGGGCAATTGCTTTGCACTTCAGTTAATTGGGTAATTTTAAGGATTAAAGGGTCTTTCCTCCTCAGTACTGCCAGTTTCATGTTTGGCAATAGGGATTTGGGGCTGCGCCAATGTTAGTATAGAATGTTTTTGTTGCTTGTGCCTCTCTGTGTTTTGTGTTGCCTTCACTTAGGGCCGAGGTTCCTTGTTACAAGTTCAAGGTGGGGTTGAGCTGGGGAATGGTGGTGTGTCCCAGGGACAGGGCACGGCAGCAGAGACTGATGTCCGTGTCCCCTTCCTAGTGTCTGGTCCCCCAGGGGCCCTGGCTGTTATCCCAGCTCATTGGGAGGAAGAAACAACTTCACCTTCATGGCAGCAAAATGCAGTTGCCTGGGCTGTCTGGCTGCCTTCGTTCAGACAGGCTGCTAATGAGCGCAGGGTCGCAGGCTCCTCCCCTTGTGGCAGAGGGCTGAGGACAAAGTGTCTCATTTGTCACAGACTTCTTTGTAGCCTGGGCCAGCAAACCCATGTCTTTTCCCCATCTTGGGATGGGGAGAAAGTTATTCTTGCTTTACCAGGGAAATCTGAAGTTCAGTATGTGGAAGTACCCTGAAATCTTTCTCTGGAAAGCACTGTAGAAACACATTATCTCTAATGGTTCTGAACGAGTTGTGTAGGAGCTGTCAGCACTGATGGATATGTTTTTCCTCTGACCTCTCTTTTCAGAACCCACACAGCAGTTAAAATAGCTCCAAGGTACAGTGCGCCTGTAATCCATGTCCTGGACGCATCCAAGAGTGTGGTAGTGGTAAGTGTGGGGCCTTACCTTATTTCAGTATGCTGTAAAGAGAGAACAGATCATTGAGAGTCAAGGGGATTACCAAACATCTACTCATTTTTGTCCAGTTCTACTCAAAAATGTGAAAGAACAGCCCATAGCTTGTGAAGGTGTCACTGCCGTTGTATGTGTTTCTGGAAGGAGGGCGGTGAGTGCCAGGGGCTTTCAAAGCCCACTTACTTCTTGAATGAGCAGCCAGCATGCTGGTCTGACAGGAGCCACGGGACCAACACACCTGTGACCTTGTCACCAACCCAGAGAGAGAGATCTCAGCTGTTTAGAAATACTTACAAACATGCACATACGCTGTCTTAACTCCATGCCAGAGCTAAAGGAATGTAGAATTTTTTAAATGACCCGTTTCTAGATGGAAAAACGTTTAACCTGGAATAGGCCAGCTGACTCGACTCAGAGACAGAAAAGCATTCACTTGGTATTCCAAACCCAGAATAATAGATTCTTTTTTCTTGGTGAATGCAATCAACAACTCACCTCAGTGTGTTCTTCCTGCTTTTCTCCTTCCTTTTGCTCCGAGTTCTCATCAAAAAAGCGCAATTCAGAAACCACTAGTCCAACTGTCACGTTATGCAGATGAGGAAAGTTAGTGAGGGGACTGGTGCTTTGTGAGACCACAGCCTGAAATAGGGGGATCACATTTCCTGTGCCATTTTCCAGAGGAATTCTTTCAGATCTGTGTATTTATTTGCATGAAAGTTATACAATAATTGCTAAGATTATTAAAAACTTATGGTGTGCCGGGCACTGTGCTAGTGCTTTGTGTGGGTTCTTGATTTAATGCTGATGAGGTAGATACTTTTATTACTCCCGTTTCACAGATTAGGAAACAGGAAGGAAGCGGTTAGTAACTCTTGAGGCCAGACGTCCATCAGGAGGCAGGTCGGAGATCAACTACAGGTGGTCTTATTTTATGCTACATTAAACTTGCTCCTACTAAATATTTACTGATTCTCCTATATTAAAAAGGATAAAGTTAAGACAGGCTGGAATTATAAAACTGCAGTTTTTTATTTGCCACTGATACTTGCAAATAAACTGCATTTCTGCAACTCAATTTTAAAATAATTTTTTGTATCTTATATTTGGATTTTGCTTTATATTTGCTTATATCAAGTTCATAGTTGCGTCCATAGGCACTGTGCTAAGTGCTTTATGTGGGTTCTTGATTTAATCCTGATGAGGTAGATACCGTTATTACTCCCGTTTCACAGATTAGGAAACGGGAACGAAGCGGTTAGTAACTCTTAAGGCCAAAATGGGCCTCTTTTTAAGGTGTGTAGCCTTTTCCAATGCTGATGACTGAACATTTCCCACGTGGAGGCCAGGCTGTTGGGCCTATCAAGTACAGTGGTGATGGCCCTACGTTAGGGAAGGACATTAGCTATGAAGGAATCAGCCCTCTGGTTCCATTTTGAGGGCAGTGTCTTAAAGAGCTAAAGCGGTGAGAGCCCGGCCGAGGATGGGCTTTACCAGCCAAGTGGCTGGCAGGTGTTAGTCTTCTCATGTACTACAAGGAAATGGGCACATTTTGTAGTTACTCAAACGTAAGTCCAATGATGAGTCATTTGGGTCATTGCTAGTGACTCTTCAGGAGTTTCCAGGTGTGTCACTCTCTGTGGAGTCATATGGACAGTGCTTAACTCTGCCACTGCTGCTGTGTGACAGCGTGTGTGGGCATTGCCAACCAGGCAGGCTCATCTGAGCCGTGGTATTGGGCGTGATCAGTCATGTGGGCACCCACGTAACTGACCTCGGTTACTCAGTTCTTAACCCCTCCAGAGATCAGTAGGTACAGCATGAGGCAGGTCCCCTACACGTCACGTCGTTAGCATAAACCATCTGGGGTGGCCCAAGGCCCCAGGTAGATAGGGACACTCTTATCAAGCAGGATGTTCCAAGGGCCAGTCCTTGCTTTGCAATGTGCAAGATCCGAACACCCCAGGACCACTGAGTTACCCTGTATGGCACAGCCAGGCAGAGAGGAAGTGACATAACACAGGGAAGCTTCCTGAAGGACGTGTCACCAGAACTGACCAGGGTTGCACGTTTTATCGTCTCTTTTGCTCTGTGGTTATTGGACTTTGATCTTGTGTTTTCAGTGTTCCCAGCTATTAGATGAGAATCTAAAGGACGAGTACTTTGAGGAGATCGCGGAAGAGTATGAAGACATTAGACAGGACCACTATGAGTCTCTCAAGGTAAGTGACAAAAACCGGTCGCAGCTTGTTTGGGTACTAAAATGAGCCTATAGTTTTTAATGTAACTTCAGCGTTCTGAGGTTTAGAATCGTTTTAGAGAAGTCCTATTTTCTAGTTCAAATCAGAGTTCTTCAGTGTCTAAGTTCCCGATAATTTTTGGTTATATTAAAATTAATCTTATTTATTCCTGCAAACATGTATTGGGTAGTACGTAGTAAGTGTCAGGTGCTCTGCTAGATACCCAAGTTATGGGAATGAATAAAACGTGAGCTCATACCCGGCAGGGAAACGGGAATTGAAACAGTGTGCTAAGATGACTCCACAGATCCCTGTTCTTGAGGAAATAATGGAAGCAAACGAAGACGTTAGGACAACGTGAGCCTCTGTATCTGACTGCCCAGCCCTGACTGCTGACTGGTGTGGTCTCTGGCCCTTTCTAGATGAGCTCCAGGCACCCGTGGAGAATAGGCTTAATGACTCTGTAGAAGCCATTGTGGGTATTTCTTGCTGGTTTTCTTAACTCTAGGCTTTGTGTGGGGGATGCATGTTGGGCGTAGCTAGGCAGGTAGAATGAGATAACACGTAGCATGAAGAAAACATGTTTCTGAGGTATTGGCTAGCCCCAGACACTGGTTGCTTCCCCTCTCCTTGGGTTTGCCCAAAGGTGAGAGTTTCTTAGCTCTGTCTTTGGGTCCTCCGGGCGGCGGACAGCAGGCTGCTTGACCCTGGCCTCGGGTGTTCTAAAAGTATAGGCTGTAGACTTCACGGTTCAGGCTGCAGATCAGCTTCTTATTTGTGTATCAATAATTGCTGGATGTTTATTGAATCTTTACTCTCTACTGTTGTGGTGCTGATGCAAAGCCATATTAGGTGGAAAAGAAAGAGCTTTTTAGGATGTGAATTTTCATTAATAAAAGAGTTTGTTTTTTTAAAAAAAAACTCACATACTAGCATTCTTGAATGTACTTCCATAGTAGCAGCTGAAAACCTGAGTCTCAGAATAAATAACGTCCTTTTTTTCATAGGAGAGAAGATACTTAACCTTAAGTGAAGCTAGAAAAAACGGTTTCCATATTGACTGGCTGTCCGAGCCTCACCCAGGTCCGTTTGTCTGTCGGGTGGAGAAAGGCTGCGAGTGGTAACGGTGGGCTGAAGGGACCTTTGCATTTACTTGGCTACAGACTCACACTGGCAGCTAGAGACTCTTAATTGTGTCTAATAACAAAAATAAAAGCAAACAGATACCGTCTCAGGAGAACCAAACACTGTCCTGAGATTGACCAGCTGCAGCTCCCTGGTCAATCTTAACAGAAGTGCTGTTATCCCCACTTTCATTTGAAGATGCTGAGCGTGGGGTAATAACTTGGAAAGTTTGTAGGATTCTGTCCTTGATCTGTCTTCTAAACCCACACTCTTTCCTCTGTGCTGTGCTTGAGTGGGCCCCCTTCAGTTTGAAGCAAGTTCTGGAGAACTGCCTGGGTGGCTCTGTCACTGTGTTGGCCTGGGTCCCAGGCTGGCCCAAGTGTCGACGTGGAATGTCTGAAATTGAAAATGCCTTCGCATTGAACAGACCTTTAAAACATCTCAGCAAAGAAGGATCTCCTGTTTCATGCTCACTCTCTCTCATTCTCTCTCTGGATGCTTCTCTCTTTTAGTTGCTTATATTTGGTTTCCTCCCTTTCACATTCCTAGCCACCTTCCTTGCTTTAAGTAGGTGTTCACGAGGGAATAAAATGTGTAAGGTGTTTTGACAGGCTCAGAGAGGCATGAGATACAAATGTAGAAACGAGACAGGTGAACAGGGGTTATGTTAATTAAGTCCACATTTCCAAGGTAACAGCTCATATCAGCTTTCATTGCTCACAGACTCTGTGTTTTACACATGCTCAGCAGAGCTGAGAGGATTAAGTCAGAAGTGCTGAGTTGAGTGTGGTTTACAGGGAAGAATGAAGCTGGAGTTGGAGGCCTGGTTTTAATCCCACCTTGGCTCTGTGTCATCTAGTGACCTTGAGCATCTTACTGCTCGTTTCTGATGTGTAAAAAAGGAGCTGCTTTATGGAAATGTTGTGAGGACGAAATAAGATAGATGTGTAAACCTTTGAAAGCTATAAATCACCAAATGGTCCAAACTATTTTTTTCTCTTTACCTTTCACTATGAAATTGGAAAAATATCACAAGAGAAAGTCACATATATACAACACATCTTAGTGGAAATAGTTCTCTGAAGGTCACGGCTCCAAGGCAGCGGTGGACCCTTTTCCAGTGGTCATTTTACCCCCAGTACAGAGTCTCTGCAAAGCTCAGGACCTGCTGTCCAGGGGTCGTTGGGACTCTGAGGTAGGGCCCTTAGACACTCGGACTGGCAGCTAGAGACTCTTCATTATCTGATAACAAAAATAAAAGCAAACAGGTACCGTCTCAGGAGAACCAAACACTGTCCTGAGATTGACCCGGAGCAGCTCCCTGACACAACTCCCACTTTCATTTGAAGGACAACCCACCCTACAGTAGCTACAGGGAGAAAGAAGGGCTCTTCTCTCAGGGTCCTTGGTGCCAAAACCTCAAACAAAATCTTAAGCCCTGGAAGACAAGCTTAATCAAGAACAACATCCTGCAGAGTCAAGAACAACATCCTGCAGTGACTCTGCAGCCAGACCTTTCTCCTGCCTTTCCAGGCAAGAGGAGGCTTTATCAGGAGGCTCTCTGTAGTTTCCTTTTCGTTAACAAACAAATCAGCACGCTCGAATGTTGACAAAGAAGGGCTCATCCTGCATAGTAAAAAGATGAGCAGGAATTCATGGGAAAGAGTTACTGTAAACATTATGAAAAGGGAGAGGTTTCCAGCCAAAATTAAGCTGCTCAGACTTTTGCGGTATTTTTACCTCTCATTTTTACTATCTAAGAGAGAAAAATACTCTTGAGACTTCTGTTCCCCCAGAGCACCTGAGACTGGAGGGTAGGGTATGCTCTCTGATCCCTGTTTACAGATCAGGGAACAGGACAGGAGGGCTAGGAAGTGGCCGTGGAGTTGTCACTTTGGACTCTGGCCTGACCCCACAACAGGCTTGAGGGTAGGGGGCGCTATGGCTGCTCCTGATGTTTGGGAAGGCTCAGGCCTCCATCTGTCTCTGAAGTCAGCACCGTGATTTCCCTGAGGATGTATTTTAGACTCGCAAGGAGGCATAAAGAGCAGCACATTGAACGTTCACGGATGCCCATTACCACTTAAGAAATAGCCCACTGCCCACTTTAAAACACGAACGGTGCGTATGTAGCGAAGGTCCCTCTGTGTCTCCGCCTCTCCCCGCTCTGCATGATCCTGAACTTGAAGCCTCGTGGCCATGCATTTCCTTATACTTTGACTACATGCATATATAGCAGTAGGTAATTAGATGATTGTTTCATGTCTTTAAACTTTATACACATGTATTTCTACAGTGCTCTTTATTTTAGCATTGTCCTCCTTTGTACATGCGAAGATTAGCCCAAGTCTGTATTTTTCTTGGGTGGGTTGGAGATGGAAGGGTTGCAGGAAGTTTCCAAGGGTGATGGAGTCGGTCGGCTGCAGGGGAGAATAGTTTTATTTAAGATTCACTGCAGAATGACTCCTTCTCCACAATGATTTCAAGTTCCCCTCTTTGTAAAACAACTCCTACGGGTGCCAGGAGGGAGGCAGAGCGTGGGAGCCGACAGACAGCGGGAGCCAGCCGGCCAGGGGGGCCTGTGGCGGGCAGGCAGCGCTGACAGGGGGCTCCTTCCCTGCAGTGAAGCCCACGTTTCTTGGAACCCGGGTCTTTGATGACTACAGCCTGCAGAAGCTGGTGAACTACATTGACTGGAAGCCTTTCTTTGACGTGTGGCAGCTCCGGGGCAAGTACCCGAATCGAGGCTTTCCCAAGATATTTAACGACAAGACCGTTGGTTAGTTCCTAAGTCCTTCTTCCCGCCCTGATGTTGGCCACACAGCGCCGGGACTTTGCAGACGAGAATAGGTGGGGAGCTGAGGGTCTCATTATGCAGGAGACAGTGTACGGTTATCATGTAACAGGATATGCTGTGCCTGCTCGGCTCTTTGAGGGTCTGTCTTTATCCCCTGCATTTGACCGTTTGTTTATTCGTTCTTTAATAAGTGATTACCGACGTCACTAACATGCTGGGCTCTGTGCTGGGCACGGATGACCAGAACACAGGGTAATCCCTGCCCCCTGGTACCTGGCTGCTGGAGGAGGTGGTGTTTGAACTGCTGTTTGAAGATCAAGTGGGAGTTACGGAGGCTGGCACTGGGAATGGGAGGTGGCGTTGAAGCAAAAGACGTTCCAGGCAGAGGCGAGAGAGTGAGAGGCACAGACACATGTGCCGACTTGGGGTCCTTTGTGCCTGGGGGAGGGCATCTGGGACATGAGCTAGAGAAGTGGATGAGTCCATAAACTGTGAGTCCCACTTCTCACTTCCAACCCCACCCCTCAACCCCTCTAGAGACATGGGATCAAATGCTAAGCCATTCAGAGGATTAGGTCACAGATGAGAGCAGGAAGGAGGGGCTGGAAGTGTGGGATTAGGGCTGCGAAGAGCCTTAGAAACCGCCCCTGCCTGCTCCTCTGAAGGTCCTGGCGTGTTTGTGAGGACAGTGGCCCAGTAGCTCTCAGGACAGCTCGCACCACAGCAGGCAGAAAGGAGGTTCTCAGTCCGTTCCTGAGTGATCACAGACGAGCAGTAGAATGGCCGAAGGAAAACTGGACGGCCATGCTGTTGACAAAGGTCTGAAGACCCTGCTGGCCCCTCAGCATGGGAGGGGCAGCTCAGCGTCACATACAGAGTCAGAAAGTGAGAGGCAGGTGTCCTGGGAGCCTGGCCTGCGGTGCAGGGGAGATGCTGCGGGAGCCCCTGAGCTGAGGCCACCGAACAGGGGCTGCGCCACTGGGCTCCTCAACCTGTTCCACGTCCCCAGTGGTCCCTGTGAGGTCAGTGGAGTGGTGTGTGCACGAGGAGCATCGGTGACAGAAGGATTTGGCTGCTTTGTTTCACTCTGTGTGACGACAACTTGGGGAACCACAGGCTCGGCTCTGCCTTTCGTTAAATGGGAAAATGGAAGTGGCTCGAACTGGGGAAACAGACAGTGGGAACCACACTGACCCCTTCGCTGCCCCACCCTACGTCATGTGACGACAAACACATGACGTATTTGGAGGGGACAAAAGGGGAGAGAAAGTGACGGAGGAGGCCGGTGGCTCTAAGAGAAGCGTGCTTTGCTGGTTGTTGGCATCTGTAAGTGAAGTCTTAACTACATTTTCCTAATAGGTGAAGAGGCCAGAAAAGTCTACGATGATGCCCAGAATATGCTGAAAGAGCTGATTAGTGAAAAGAAGCTGCAGGCCAGGGGTGTGGTTGGGTTCTGGCCAGCGCAGAGCATCCAGGACGACATTCACCTGTACGCAGAGGGCGCCGAGCCCGCGGCCGCGCAGCCCATAGCCACCTTTCACGGGCTGCGGCAACAGGTACGGAGAGCCAGCTGTACAGCAGGTGGGCTGCTGCTACTTTTTGATTTGAGCACAAAAAAAAATGGAAATAAGAATTAAATAAGTCTGAGCTTTGTATAAATGACAGCTCTGCCCCACCTCACCCCCAAATGACGTCAGAGGCCTGAGCCCAAGGCCTTTGTGAGGATGGTGGGGAGAAGGTGCCAGCCTCGATTTAGAGAAACAGGAGTGTGTGTTCCTGTGTGGTAGACGGTGGATGAGAAGCACAGCTGCTGCCTTGGTGGTCACGTAGGTGCACGTTTCTGTGTTCAAAACATCGGTTAGTATACATGCATATTATTAAATAGGCTGGTGGCTCCCTTTCTCCAGGGGACACAGGTGGGAACAAACCTTTGCTGAATGTGAACCAGGTGCGAGGTACTTACAGGGCTCTTGATGGACAGTCTTGTTTAATCTCCACACAGTTGTCAGGCAGTTTATGTGTCCATTCGACAGAGGAGAGAGGGAAGGTTGACGTGAGATTGTGCAGAGTCCACAGCTTGGAGGGGAGAGTCCAACCTGTCTGCATCCCGATGGCTGTTCTGTCACAGCACTGCTTCCGTTGGTGTCGTGAGCACAGGCCCCCACCTCTTATATACCCCCACCTTTCAGAGTGCAAATATAATACTGTGTTTACCAAAAATAAGACCTAACCAGAAAATAAGCCCTAGCATGAAATTTCAGGAGGACATCCCCTGAATATAAGCGTCTTTTGGAGCAAAAATTAACGTAAGACTCGATCTTATTTTCAGGGAAACACAATATGCATGTCTCTCTAGCTGCTATAAAAAGTTGTTGTCCTAAACAAGAAATGGAACCAGAATTCACCAGAGTTATTAACAAAGGGTTGCAGTAAATTATTCTCTCAGTGTTTTACGGCCATTTCAGTCATTCAAAAGTGGTAGTGTTGCTTTTAATTATAACCACAATATAATTCCTAGTGACTGATATTCTGACCGTGACAACATCTGGAGATTCTTACATTTGGGACGTTAAACAGCACACAAGGGCAGCCATACCATTGCTGTCTACACTCACGCTCAGACACCGCATATACAAGGCAGGGGTCTCGTGTTAAGTTCTAGCCCCTCGTCTCTAGGAAACTGGTGACTTCTCTCCTACAGGTGTAGCTAAGGTCAGAAACCTCTCCTGGCCCAGTTTTTCATCCTTCAAGTTCTGTGTCCTCTGATCGCTTTTCATGTCCAGGCAGTCTGCGAAGGACTGTGTTAGGACATTTAATACAGTGACTTCTTAGTGCACCTGTGTTACTACTCAGGTAGGTGTTTCTGAGGAGGTGCTTTCTGCCAGTCACTCAGCATTCTGGCTGAGCAGAGCAGAGCAGAGCAGAGCAGAGCAGCTTCTACTCTGGGAGTCTCTGTTCTGAGTGGCTCTGATTGCTGTCCCTTCTGAAGTGCGGTGGGGCTCTGTCACCTGTCTTTCCTTGTGGTTCCTGGAAGCTTTGTATCTCCCCCTGGCTTTGTTAGCACAGAGCAGTTGATGGGCAGACTACAGGTGGAAAGCATCTGGCCCTGGGCTCTGTGACATTTCCATGTGCCACTGTCACACACCTTCTTGCCTGCACCATTTTCTGCCCAGTGTGGATTAGGCTGTACTTGTTTCCAGAGCTGGCAGGCAAATAGCTCCTGAGCTCCTGGTTGGCCACTCACTGATTAACTGGTTAGTCCTAAGCAGTGCTGGATAGCAGTCCAGAGCGTTGGTTGTGGTATCAATCCCCGATCCTGCCTCTCTCTGACCTTGAGCTAGTTGATCAGGCTAGGCTCTCTGCCTCAGATTTGTTGTCTGAAGTGGAGTTGATGGTATCACTTCCTTCACAAGGTTACTGAGAGGATTGGATTGACCAGTTCATATAAAGCACCAAGAATAGTGCCTGACATACAGTAAAGGCTCAGTAAATATTGATTATTAGCTATTTACATTATCAGCAAGTATTTATTGATGGTGAAATGTGTATAAGGCCTTATTGGTCAGCTTAGTGGTAGGGAAGAGTCAGTCATCAGCTGAAAATGAAAAATGGGGGAGGAGAGACACCTGGCCTGGTAGAGAGAGTCTACATGTGGATTTGGACCAAAGGAGGCAGCAAGTCCTGCTGACCTTGTTTGGCTTCAGGCTGGCCCAGGGCTCTCCGTAGCTGTCCCCTGACCCCCGCCCCCCGGCAGGCAGCCACTAGGCCTGTGTTGCTGATCTGGCAGCTTGTCGCACTGCTTCTGTGCATGCAAAGTAGAGGCGTAGACATTCGGTGGGCCCCTTTTGAACACACATTCAGGATTTAGTGTTGATCTTGAAAACACTGGTGGGAATTTTTTTCTATGAATGTCTAGGGTTCCAGCTCCCAGCACAGTGCCTGTGGCTGGCATTCAGTAAATGTTTGGTCACTATGTCAAATGAGTGAATTCACTGGTTTCTTCACTATGTATGTCATGTATTGTCACGTCATACATTTTTAAAAATCTCATCTCATTGATTTATTCAATAAATATTTATTGGGCGGCTGGTTAGCTCAGTTGGTTAGAGCGAGGTGCTCTTAACAGCAGGGTTGCCGGTTCGATCCCACATGGGCCACTGTGAACTGCGCCCTCCACAACTAGATTGAAACAACTACTTGGAGCGGATGGGTTCTGGAAAAACACACTTAAAATATATATATATATATATATATATATATATATATATATATATATATATATATATATATATATGTATGTATGTATATATGTGTATATATGTGTATATACATATATATATTTTAATTTTTAATTTTTTTTTAAAGATTTTATTGGGGAAGGGGAACAGGACCTTATTGGGGAACAGTGTGTACTTCCAGGACTTTTTTCCAAGTCAAGTTGTTGTCCTTTCAATCTTAGTTGTGTAGGGTGCCCTTCAACTTCAATTTGTTGTCCTTTCAGTCTTAGTTGTGGAGGGCGCAGCTCAGCTCCAGGTCCAGTTGCCGTTGCTAGTTGCAGGGGGCGCAGCCCACCATTCCTTGCAGGAGTTGAACCGGCAACCTTGTGGTTGAGAGGACACGCTCCAACCAACTGAGCCATCCAGGAGGCAGCTCAACTCAAGGTGCGGTGTTCAATCTTAGTTGCAGGGGGTGCTGCCCACCATCCCTTGTGGGACTCGAGGAGTTGAACCAGCAGCCTTGTTGAGAGCCCATTGGCCCATGTGGGAATCGGAGCTCCAACCGCCTGAGCCACCGGGCTGGCCCCAAAATATATATATATATATATATATATATATATATATTTATTGACTACCATGCGTTGTTCTGTGGCCGAGGTTGTAACTGCACAGGACAGACAGACATCCCTGTTTGAAGCTCATCTGCTCCTGGAGAGACGAGCTTGCTGTCCGCTGGGTGTGGGGCTGTGTCCATGCTCACAGTGCCTCTGCCCGCCCTGGTTTTCAGGCCAAGAAGGATTCTGCCAGTACGGAGCCATACCTCTGCCTCTCGGACTTCGTCGCCCCACTGCACTCGGGCCTGCGGGACCACCTGGGCCTGTTTGCCGTTGCCTGCTTTGGGGTGGAGGAGCTGAGCCGGGCCTACGAGGAGCAACACGACGACTACAGTAGCATCATGGCCAAGGCGCTAGGGGACCGGCTGGCCGAGGTAGAGCAGCGGGGCCCCAGGGACAGAGCCCGGGGTGGGGACATGTGCTGGTGCCAGAAAGCGAGGCAGCCCCGAGGGTCAGATGAGGCCAGCCTTCACATCACACGCATGTTTCAACCATGAATTTTTGAATTGTTTCTCTCATCATCTTTTGGGCAAAGAAAGCCCTGTGACAGTGCCATATTCAGAAGTCACATTTAGAACCTGCACTTCATTGTCTTAGTTCTCCTGTCTCCCTTTGCTTATTGTGATGTGACGTTTTCCCAAGGAGCCTGAAAAATTAACAATAGACTTCTGTTTCAGAACTCCTTGTTTTAATGTTGGCGCCCTCCATAGATTCCTCATCTTTCTCTGCATGGAATGGGGTGACTTAAGCTGTGGGGAAGTCGTCTCCCCCTTTCTTGAGGCTGACAGTGGAGGAACAAGAAACTGGTGGTCCCAGTTTCTCTTTCTGGCAACATGGGAAACATTTATGTTAAAAGGCTTAGACTCCTTGGATCATTGAATGCGATACTTCAGAACCCAGGTTGAGGTCAGAGTTGAACAGCAGAGCAACTAATGAAATTGCAGATGAGTCGAGAATCCAGCCTGTCCCCTCTTGCCAGATTCTCCTGGCCGTGGTCCGGGAGAAGGTGGTGCCCCGATAACTTTGACGGAGGGTGGAAGCAGCACTGCTGCCGAGGGTCTGGCCTCTGCTAAGCCCGCTGTGTTCTGGGTTCCAGGCCTTTGCGGAGGAGCTCCACGAGCGGGTCCGCAGAGAGCTGTGGGCTTACTGTGGCTGTGAGCAGCTGGACGTCATCGACCTGCGAAGACTGCGCTATGGGGGTATCCGCCCAGCCCCCGGCTACCCGAGCCAGCCTGACCACACAGAGAAGCTCACCATGTGGAAACTGGCGGACATCGAGCAGTGCACAGGTACGTGCCAGGAAGAGGTGAGCGCCCCTTGGTCCTTATTCACTGGGTGTGCTCTTTTCTACGTCATGATACAGGTGGTTAACGTGTAAGACTGTGGAAAGGCTCCTAATGAAATCATCTGTGTTCCCATCCTTTCTCACCTCTAGCTGTTTATTTTAGTATGTAACCTCCTTATTATTGAGTAGTCTTACATCACCATTTTTAGATTCATCAGTGTTACTTATTGTCTCTTAACCTGAACAGAGGAGAATTTAGCTTACTCATCCTGCCGGTTTTCCTATTACAGCTGTGTTACTGTTTTTAATCTCTCTCGATGACCTTTGTAACCTTTAGTAACCTCCTGCTGGTTCTTTCTCCTTCTGTTGCTTGGAGGCAGTATCTCTGGGGGCTAGTCTCACAGCACTCCCGCCCTTCCGGTCAGCTCTCCTGTCTCTTACTTTTACACTGTTATTAACACAATTAACAATATTTAGTGGTATTAATCAAAAGCATGCCATCAACACTGAGGAGTTACGGAGTCGAGATTTAAGTGAGGAAGTGAGGCTGTGTTGATTTTGGGTTCGCAGGAAGAGCACAGATATGAGGAGTCACAAGACGGGCACAGCAGTCCCGTTTCTGCCATGAGCTGGGTGACCTTTGGCAAAACACCTTACCTCTGTGCTGCCCTGTTTCCCTGGCCATGAAATGAGTGGCTTAGACTAGGCAGATTCCATGTGCCCTCTGAGTTCTAAGCTCCTGATGAAACCGTTATCTTTTCTTCCTAAGCACTGCTGCAGGCTCACTCTTCCTGGAGCCTGACTGCTGGTCACCCTGGTGGCAGTGGCCCCACAGGAGTCCGGGGCACCTCAGCTCCAGGCTTGGAGCCCCTTGTCTGGGAAGGCCCAGGCTTAGGGGCAAGTGGGGGCCTCTGTAACCCATCTTGGAGGACGGGGCGTCCGAGGCCAGAGTCTTCCAGGCCTGAGTGAAAGGGGATTGTATGTCTGGAATTTGTTCATCCCTGTGGCAGGACTTCGCTGGACTAGTCTGGTCCCATCTTTCATGCTGTGTCACGTGTCCACCTAGAGGCATGAGCTCATGTTCACTCTCTTGTCCAACGAGAGTTACTGGGCGCCTCCCCAGGGCCAGGCCTGAGCCGGGCGGGAATCAATGGGCTTCTCCCGTTTCCTTTCTCGAGGCATCAGGCTAACGGAGTCTTTGGCCATGGCACCTGCAGCAGCAGTGTCCGGCCTCTACTTCTCCAGCTCGAAGGCCAAGTACTTCGCTGTGGGGAAAATTTCCAAGGATCAGGTAAGGGTTTCATTGGCTTTCCAAGATGCCTGTCTTGTTTTAAGTGGAACTGTGCAAACTATTTTATTTCACATGTGAATGAGAATAAAACGAGAGGGAAGGGATGAAGAAATTTATCTCAGTTAAGGTCTTCATTTGATTTTATCGCCCCAATTCTAGCCCTCCCGTTTTTATGCAGAACACACACACACACACGCACGCACACACACACACACACACACACCAGCCAGCTTCTGAGCATCAGATATTCACTACATGTTGTTTGCCTGCCCAAAAAATAAGCTACTTAACTCAGTAGTTTGTTATTTAGACAAGACATGGAAGGTACTTAATGTTTTGTGGAAACTTTGGTTCAAAAACTCTTACCATTTTGGTCTAATACACCGCTTTTTACTCTTTCGCAGGTTGAGGATTATGCTCTGAGGAAGAATATGTCTATGACCGAGGTGGAGAAATGGCTTGGACCCATTTTGGGATATGATACAGACTAACTGTTTGTTTTTCACCTTCTCTGTGCTTGGTGACCTTCGGGGAAATGTAGTCCTGAGTGCCTTAAAAGAACCGCAACGGCAGCAGCACCCAAGCCCATCTGCATCTGGGTGGCGCTTGCACTGCTTCAGCTTTTGGCAGACTGGTCGGTGGAACCTTGCAGAGGGCCAGGATCTTCCTTGGTTCTTGGAAAACAAGCTGCTGTTTGTCAGGGGCCCTTGACGGGCAGCGAGCACAGCGCTGGCCGTGTCCCTGTGTCCCTGGTCCCTCGAGTACTGGTACAAGCTGGAGAGAGGTCTTTTGCATTTCAAAGCAAGTCAACTTGCTTTTTTCGTTTTTACCTCAGATCTAGGCGACCACTTGTTCTTTTTTTTTGTTTTCTCTTAGAAAAAAGCCTGCACCTCAGTTGAATAGAGACTGTAACCCTGCGGCAAAATGACACTGAGAAATGGGGCATTTTAATCCAAGTGGTTACAGTACTCACTTCTGACAGGGAAGAAAGGATCACTGTATTCTCCTTCTGGAAGACCTCGTTTTCTGAAGGCTCATTTCAATGGTTGCAGGGGTCCCTTGGGCAGAAGGCACACTCTCACCGCTGGCTTGTCAGGAATACGCAAGCTGTTTGCCCTAGTGTGGTCAAGTATAGGTGTTCTCCCAGCACTTTGTCGTGACTTCTATGCCCTCGCCCCACGAGAAGAAAAGGAGGAGGGGAGAGAGAGTGTCTGTTCAGGGCCGTGAACATCTTTTAGTTGTTTTCCAGAATTGAGCCGGCTCTCTCATGAACTGTGGTGTCCTCTGCAGATTTGGACAGGTGAATAGCTTAATTCCACTCAATTCTTGCTTTTCTGTGCTGTCCCAACCCCAAACTCTTAGAGTTCAGGAATACCATGTTGACTTGTTCTCCGTTATTTCAGGGAGATGGTTAAGAACATTTGCTTTGGAGTCAGACACACATGGATTCAAATTGCAGCTTTGCCACCTTCTTGCTGTACAACAGAGGCAAATCACTTAAGCTCTCCCTCACTGTTTTCTCATCTGTAAAATGGGGACAATGATACTAGTTCCCGTCTCATGGACATGAGGTGTGGAGTAAATGAGATGATGCACATAAGGCAGTAAGACGGGGTCTGGGACACAGTAAGTGCTTAGTAAACTAGCTTCTGCAGAGCTCTGTAGGTAGTCCTTTGAGCTCTGCACACAGTAGGTACGCGTAGGAAGGGAACGAGGGATTCCCTTCCTGTGGAAGTAAAAAGGTACTGTGGAGATGCATATAGTAATGATTGCAGTGAGTATGGTGGGTGCCCTTGTGGGTTTAGAACCCCATTTAACACTGTGACTGGGAAAGAGAAGCCACCCTGTGTCACATGCACCTTGTGATAGAAGCTGGCCGTGCCCCCCTAAGCATTTACACCAAACGTACATTCAGGCACATTGGAGGTGAAAGGGAAGAAAACTTAGGAGCTGATGATCCTGCGTGTCCGTGGTATAATCGTATCTGTTTACAGAGTAACACACCTTCTTGGGCATTGTGTGCCCTTAAAGTGAAGAGAACTGTGTGTTTTCGGTACATTGCATTTGTGCTAGACTGAGAATGAGACTTGGTTTCCTGAGACACTTAGTTGGAGGACTTATTTTTTGCTCCGGAGCAGGTGTGTTCTTTGTTTTGGTACATTCTTCTGTGAGAAAGAATAACCTTCAGACACAGTCGTGCGCCGGGTAACAACATTTCGGTCAATGATAGGCTGCATATGCAATGGTGCCCTCATGTGATGATATGGAGCTGAAACTTCCTGTCGCCTAGTGGTGGCATTGTGACGTCATAGCTTTGGCTTAGTTGCATTGTTATTTCAATAAATTTAAATTTTTAATTAAAAGATTTTTTTTAACCTGATGTAATTGTTTCTTAATTCTGTTTAAGTGAACACAGGAAAATTTGAAGAATTCCAGTGGGCAAACATCTTAGCGTTCAAGTGCTTAGTTATTTTTTAAAGAATGCAACTCTTCTCAGAAAAGGTAGCAATTAGCTCTGAGATATATTTCAATGGCTCCTCTTATATAAAACCTTATGTAAATCCTTCCATCGTCATCTGGTTTCTCCTTATATTGCTGAGGGCAGGTGCTAACATCTGTCTTACAACTGGAGGGAGCTGAGGTGCAGGAAATCCAAGTGAGAGCTTGGTCCTTAAAGCCAAGGCTGGTTCCTAGTCTGCAGAATCCCAACTCCCTCCACTGTGCTTTCAAATTAATAAATTCTTGAATAAAAATAAGGATGAATGTCAATGAGTGGATATACCACCATTCCCTCCCCCCCCAAAAACCCACAAATTGGTGAGTTAGATGATAGAAAAAGGAGATGGGGCACATCCCTATCTAAATTTTTGAGTCCATCTCAGCTTAGTACAGGGATGTTTGGCTACAGTTCTCTTTTATAATTAGAAAAATGGTCAGATAAACAAAATAATTTAAAAACCTGATCATGCTTTCCACTGTGTGTTATTCCCCAACATATCAGATGAGATGAGAAAGACCCCTGAGAAACCGCTTCTCCATTTGCTACAACTGATGTTCATGGGGGCAACAGACAAAAACAGAGCTTTACCAGGCAGCTGGAGAGGGGAGGCGTGCTACCTCTTCTATTGAGAAGTACTCAAGGAGGGGGATCAAATGCCAGAGTTAGTGCCAGAGCCAAAAATTGAGAAATTCTGCCGGGCAAACAATGCGAATTTAAACATTTGTTGAATGGGTGAAATCATATTAGAGGACCGAATAGGAAACGAGCTAGGAAGTGAGATAAATCAGAGAAAGACAAATACTATTGGATATCACTTCTATGTGGAATTTAAAAGACTGAACTTACAGAAACAGTAGAATGATGGTTCCCAGGGGCTGGGGGGTGGGAAGTGGAGAGATGTTGTTTAAGGGTACAAACTTAAAACCAGTAGATAAAAAGTTCTGGAGATCTTATAATGCATAGCCCAGAGATTATAGTCAACGATACTGTACTATAAACTCGAAGTTGCTAAGAGGCTAAATCTTAGCTGTTCTCAACACAAAAAAGATGATAAGTACGTAACGTGACATGGTAGCGGTATTAGCTAATGCTACTGTAGTGATCATTCTGCAATACATAAATATATCAAACCAACACCTTACACAGTGGTATATGTCAATTATATCAATAAAAAACAAAACACTCCCAGCCCCCACGTCCCCCAAAGAACAACCAGCGAGGGCTCCCCAGAGCATTTCCAGACATAGTCAGACGTGCTGCGCCTGCCCAGTGCCAGGAGACCACTGAGCAGAAGCGAATCCCATGCACCCTTCAGTGCCCTTTCCAAACCCTACAGTTCGGGGAGCTGACACTCATGATTACGCGTCTTGAGCACAGCATGTCCCTGCAGCCCCTCTGAATCATCAAAGCCTCGTTAAAATTCAGTATATCTTCAATATTAAGTACATTTGCCTTGAGAATTACTGCTTTTGAAGGTTGGCCACCCAAGTATGATACGTGTGATGCCCTTCCATTCACCAGTAAACAAACTAAGATAAGTCCTTCCTTTCCCCCATCGTGTTGGACAACAGAGCACCTCCTGGCTCTCTCACTACATAGCAGAGGAGCCAAGCCTGACATGTTTAAACTAAGGAGGGTACTGCAGCAAAGAGGGTTCCTCGGGGTGCATGAGAAGATGCTGAAGAAGCGTGGTGACAAAACGAGGGCGGCGTTGTGACGGGTGTCAGCACAGCGTGGAAGCTGAAGGGACGTGTGCGGCAAGGGTGAGTCATTCAGGCCCATAGCACTGGGGGGAGGAGAAGCTAATTCTGGATGATTCCTAGCAGATTAACAGGAGTATCTGATTTAAGAAAGCAGAGCACTCATTGGGTTTTATTAAGTGACAAGTGTAGCTTGGTTTTAGATGCTATCTGAATTTTTACTCCAAATGTGTGTAGGATTGGAGGGGCTGGGGAAATTTCTGGACGGTGGGGAGTGAGGAGGAACTTTGCAAAGGGTTTGGTAATAGAAGTTGCAAACATTTGTGGGCATATTCTTGTCGGGAGACAGGGAAGGGAGTAGGAAAGAGTGATGGAGTCATGACTGCCCTAAAAATGGGGAGCCAGTGGGAAGGTCTTCACCCAAACGTTTTCTTACTGACACTCGAGGGCCAAAGCCTGCCTTCTGTAGGGAAAAAGACGCAATGCGTATTCCAGTAGGATGGGTGTGCTGTTGCCAGTCACTTCCACGTGATGAACACAGGCCATTCTTATTACTCCTTTCATGTCAAAGTCTGAAAAACTTCTATTATTTTGTAGATTTGGTTGGTACCTTGCTGTCAGGGCCCTGCTAAGATTTACAGCAATCGGAAAAATCATTTACATTTACGCATTTAACTTACCTTCCCAGGAGCTCAACTAAGGCTTAGGATATTTGGGAGAGGAAATATTTGCTGGGCAAATTATCTCTGCTTTTGCTTTGTGTGAGGGCCCCAGGTGGAGAAATCTTTGCTGTAATATGGCATTTGTGCATTTATTCATTCATATTCATGTAGTCCACTCAATTATATGTTCATCAAACACTGCTTGGGCGGCGTCCTGTTCTAGGGCTGGGGAGAGGATGACGGATGCCATGTGAGTCAGAATCCCGGGCCTCGTAGAGAGTAGCATTTCCTGCACTTGGTCGAGAACTCCCTCCCTCCAGGTCCTTTGCGCCCTTCAGGTCTGAAACACCCTCCACCTCGAGTTTAAAAGCAGAGAAGCCATGTCCTGGTCTCCTCTGTATTGTTTCGAGGCGCATGTGAGTACCCACGTTTTACTGGCCCCTTTCCCAAGTTTTTGCTGCTGCTGCTGTGCCCCTCAGCACCTGCGGTTGTAGATGTCATCAGGCAGGCTCCGTTTCATCTCTTCTTGCTAGCTGGGTGTGAAACGGGTGTCTGTGTGCTGCTGTCAGAACACGAGTGCCATGCCCTCGTGACAGAACTCTTTCTGGGCGTCAGTTTTTGTGCTGTGCTAGAATCGGGGAAGATGGGCGGGTGTGTGCGTGTGCAAGCAGCTTTTGGTGTCTTAGGAGGACCGGTCTGTGATTTGCCGTGAGCATAAATGCGGTTCAGCATTGCTCCAGGAATACAGACCGGTGAGCAGCTGCCACGCCTCCTCCCTGTCTCTTCATGGCCTTCGGGGAACAAAAGTACCCAGATATCTCCCCTTCAGATCACCAGGCTGTGCGTTGCAGTGTTTCCTGGGAGGGTTTCCTGATAAACATCTGCCTTCCAGAGAGAAATTAGTCATTTAACAAATGGCTCCAGAGAGGTTTATTGATGCAACTTGCCTGCCCGCCGTTTGTTTTAAATCATGACTCTCGTTTGTCCTCCTCTATTTTTCTTTCCTAAAAATTTGCTTTTTGAGCCTTGGTACACCACGGGGTCAGTGATTTCACAGTAACATAAAATATAAAAAGCCCCCACCTCACTTTAAAACATTTTGTTGTTGTTCAGTCATTAAAGAATATTTATGATGAGTAAAATCTATAGACGAGCCCTGGTTTAGCACATTGAGCCGGTCTGCGCTCAAATGCCTTGAATCCCCAGACGCCTGTCTGGGATGAACTGTCATCAGTCCTTCAGTCTTGGCCCTTCCTCTGTCACTTCTGTGTTTCATTTTTCAGGGTACATATTGCTTTATAAGTGTATTTCATCATAGGAGATAGGCATTATCACCTAAATTAGATCATAGGATATTTAAATGGGCAAGAATTACCTGATTTGCTTTCTTTGTATGTTTTGAAACTTTACAGAGTTTGAGGAGAGCAAATGTTTAGGTGTTTGTGGATGAATAGTCTGACCTGAGACGAGCAGTTGTGGAGGGGGACCCCGGGGTCAGACCTTCTGTCTGTTCAGGGGACAGGTGTGTGATCAGCTACAGGGTATATTCTGTCTGCTTCAGAAACGCCTTCTCCTCAGGCCTCCAGCAATCACTAGCCTGGTGGCTTTGGGCCAGTTACCACCTCTCCAAGCGGCAGTTTCTCCATCTGGAAAATGACCTCACCTCACAGGATGGTGCATGAACTTGAATTCCGTACTGCACAGAAGCACTTGGCACAGTGCCTGGCTCAACAATAAAATCTTCGTAAACTGAAGGCCCTTGGGAAATGTTGAATTTTTCCAGCTCTTCACCATGCTTCAGAAGATGCTGAATGCAACACCACCCTACATATACCTCATTTATGGACAACGTGTGAAAGCCGAATAATGAATGCCAGTGGAACAGGGAAGTTCAGGGACAGGAGACCTAACTGGTGAGATGCGAAGTTTTCCAGAAGAAGCCGTAATCCCTGCAAGGGAGCCAAAGGGCTGCAAATTGAGACCACGCTGCGAATGAAGAGGAGGTGACTTGGGTTTTGTGAAGCGTCTCATAAGTAAAGCATCCCACTTTTGTGTATTAACTTTTCTGTGTGGGAATGTTATTTTAATTTTGGTTACATTTACTCCTGAATAAAGTCATAAGAGGTCAACTTATTTTGGTTCGGCAATTACAGTCAACATTCCTGTGACAGGACTGACATCTTACAAACGGATTCGTCTGGGCAGCAGGAGAATTATACCAGACATGATGGGTGCTTTCATGAAATCCATCCCACAGCTGGAAAAGCACACCAAATCCATTAAGCTGTATTTGCATTTAAAAAGCCATTGAAAAATAAGTAGTGTTTTTCATTGTAAAACTTGTTGATTGCCAAAAGCTTGTGAACTATTTAAAAGTATACAGAGGAAAACAAGTCATGATTCTAGAACCCACTTTTAGCTATAAATGTTTCCTTCCATTACCTTTCCTTCTTTCCTTCTGTCCATCCATCTGTGGGAAGCTGAATAATGGCCCCTAAAGATGTCGGCCTCCTAATCTCCAGAATCTATGAATATTACCTGATTTGGCAAGAGACCTGATTAAATCAATAATCTTGGAATGGGGAGATTTGCGATCACAGGTGCCTTCAAAAGAGGGATGCAGGAGGAGACTGGGCGTGGATGAGGAGGGTGAGGCGTGATGTGTGCCGCTGGCTTTGCAGGTGGAGGAGGGGCCGACACCCACGTGAGCAGGCAGCTTCCAGAAGCTACAGAAACCAAGGAAAGGGATTCTTCCCAGAGCTTCTGCAGAGAGTGCAGCCCTGCTAACCTTGATTTCAGCCCAGTGCTTCTAATTTCTGACCCCCAGAACTGTAAAAGAATAAAGGTATGTGTTTTTAAGCCACCAATGTAATTTGTTATAACAGCAGTAGGAAACAATGCAACATGAATCTTGGTTTTTATACCTATCAACCTACTTACCATGTCTTTGTATAGGACTTTTATGTTACCATATATATATATATATATATATATATATATATATATATATATATATATGAGGGGGAGGCATTATATATATGTGTGTGTGTATATATATATATGTATGTATGTATGTATACACATTGATTTGGCTGTATGATCCAGCAATCTCACGTCTGGCTACACATCCAAAGGAAATGAAATCATTATCTCAAAGAGATATCTGCACCCCTACGTTCTGTGCAGCATTATTCACAAGAGCCAATGTCTAGAAAACCCAAGTGTACACCCAGTCTTAGGGCAGTTGGGCCTCCCGGTGCCAGGCACAGCGAGAACTAGAGTCTCCCCAGTTCCCCATTCCTCTCCCTCCACTCCCAGCCCCTGGTGGCCCATTGTACTTTCTATGAATGTGCCTCCTCTAGGCATGGCATATCATTGGAATCACACAATGTCCCTCTGTGATTGGCTTACTTCACTTATAATATCTTCAAGTTCATGCATGTTGTAGCCTGTGTCAGAGTTTTTTGCCTTTTTAAGGCTGAATAATATTACATTCTTTTCATATACAACATTTTGTTTATCTGTCCATCCATTGATGGACAGTTGGGTTGCTTCCTTCCACCTTTTGGCTATTGTGAATAATGCTGCTGTGAACATGGGTGTACATACAAATACCTGTTCATGTCCCTGCTTTCATCTCCTTTGGGTAATGCCCAGAAGTGGAATTGCTGAAGCACAGGAGAATACTATGTTTAATTTTTTGAGGAATTGCCATACCATTTTCCACAATGGCTGCACCATTTTACGTTCCCACCAGGAATACACAAAAGCTCCAAGTTCTTCACATCCTCACCAACATTTGCCATTTTCTCTTTAGTTTTATTGTTATAATAGCTCTCCTAATGGCTGTGAAGTGGGTATATCATTGTGGTTTATACAGATATATTTTTATCTTATTTATTTCCATTCAGTTTTATATCAAAGTCTCCAAAGATTTTTTTGAAAGCCTATATATCAATCTAAATATAATACTATAATTTATATAACGAGTCCTCCTGTGGAACATTAGGCGATTTCTCATTTTTCACCATTGTGTATTACAAAAGTGTGAGCATAATTGAACACTAACCGTTGTTTCGAATCTCTGAGAATGTCCTAAGAATCAATTACCCAAAGGAGAATTACAATGAAAATGATGGGTGTGTTTAACCAAGTTGCTTTTCAAAAGGATGTTCCGATCAGCGGACTGTGAGAGGGCCGAGTAGCACATTCTTTAAACCTATATTTTCAGGGGCAGCGTTTTCTCTAGAATAGCGATGAGAATACCTGTGAACTTGAAGAACCATAGTAGAGGACTCCACTTGCTTATTTGGAAGGCTCATTTTCAATGTTGCAATGTTGATTTTAAAGACCATTAAACCTAGGTTTTCCTTAGATTCTCAAGAGACAGAATTTCCATATGAAAACAAAGGCAGATGGCTAGAAGGAAAAATTAATTTGCAAGCAATTCAGAACACCTGAGCTCTGGTCTGGCTCAGCCACTACAAAGCCATGTGACTTTGGCAAATCATTTGAAATCTCTGAGTTTCAGGTGATTCCGTTATGTATGAGTGGGTCCCGTCCTTGAATTTTCTCATGTATCGTATAATCATGGATTTTGAGCTCATGTATGGTGGAGTTTTAACTGCTGGAATGCTGTAGGCTTGAGTTAAAGGTGTGTCGCTCTAGACCTTTCTTCTTTCAGGCATGTCAGGGGTATTACCAGCTGCGATGGTTTTTTATGTGACTGTTTCAGTGCACGCTTTCCCAGACTACAGGAGGTTAGAAATCTCAGAATAGTATAATTCTATAGACAATTAGCCTCAAACCGCAGGAGACCAGAAAGCTATCACATTAACTCACATTTTGGCTGAAGTTCTCAGCCTTTAATGGACCTGACTAGATAAGAACTTCTCCATCTTCCTATCTTGGGTCCTGGGCTTTATTTCCTGTCTTGATGGCTATTAAAATGATAGCTCCTTGGCTATCAAGTCCAGCAAAATTCATTAGGGCAGTCTGAACTTCTGCATTTTGGTTTTCTTTATGCTTTGCCTCTAAGATTTCCCTTACTTTCTTGCATGTTTATTTATACACTTGAAAGGATGTTTATTATATTTTGTCCGTCGTTTTCAAGCGGAAGCGTTCTCGGTTAATCTGCCATAGTTCCAGAAAGGAAGGTCAGCCTTCTAAATTCTGTGATTCGATGGATATTGACCACTTTCCTCCCATGTAGTTAATTTAGATATTTATCTTATTTCACCTTCAAGAATTGAGTGTCCTGAGTCCATGATGTGTTGGAACCGTCCTGACTCAGTTCTCCTGAAAGCATCCTAATAAGAAATTGCACAAGTGTACTGAAATAGCTGAAAGCCGAGGGCTGTAACTTCGGTACTGTGTGCAGGGGCTGAGCCTAGCACGTATAGGTGCAGTTGTTCCCGCAAACGTTTCAGCCTGTGCCACGATACAGACTATGAAGGTTACTTTCATTGCTGTGTTAGGCACGTATCTCTGCTATATTGTGAAGGGACAGATTCAACCAGCAACATCCTGCGTCAGCAGGCAAGTCAGTGGTGAACTGGGGAGACTCTAGTTCTCACTGTGCCTGGGGAGGCCTGACTGCCTTAGGACTGGGTGTACACTTGGGTTTTCTAGACATCGATTTGGCTGTATGATCCAGCAATCTCACGTCTGGGTACACATCCAGAGGAAATGAAATCATTCTCTTAAAGAGGTATCTGTACCCCTCCGTTCAGTGCAGCATTATTCCCAAGAGCCAAAACAGGGAAATAACTTAAGTGTCCATCGACGGATGAACAGATTAAGGAAATGTAGTCTGCATATACAATGGAATATTATTCAGCCACAAAAAGAAGGAACTCCTGCCATTTGCAAAAACATGGCCTACAAAAAACAAAAAACAGTGGTTTTCAAAGTATATGCACAGAAGAGGAATTTGCTGTCAAAGTAGACAGGGTCCTTGGAGAAGTCTGAACTGTCTGGTGTTTCCACTTTAAGCCTCTTAACTACATTTCTATTTCTGTAGAGCAAGAGCAGATCCCAGAAAAGTAATTTTTCTTCTTTTGTAGAAACTTCTTTGTCTGACAGGAAGTGGTAACTCATCAAACCTGCCTCAGAGGCAGCTTTTCAACTCTCGCTCAATATGATCAACATTAAGCCTCCATCAAGTGAAGGACTGGGAGCGACAAGTAAAAAGTTCCACTAGGCAACTAGTTATTGATTCTCTGTTCAGTCTGAGGCTGAAAGTTCAAAGGCAGTGGGTTATGGCAGAAGCGTGAACCTGGCCTCCTGCCCATATCCGGCCGAGGTAGCCAGGACTTCAGGCTAAAAAGCACCATCTTTGGTTTTCGCAAGAACATACTTCCCTCATCTTGATCAATCAGAATTTGATCCTAGCTGGACGTCTGCTCTTCCTCACCTTTCACTGGGACTTTCAGATAAACCAGAGAACAATGTACTATAAGACGTACTAATTTTAGCCTGGCTGTTTGTATGATTAGGACTGTTTGGGGGGATGAAGTTTGTGATATGTTTTCAAGAAGAAAAAAACTGGTCTGGTGATAGTATGAAAGAGTGTGTAGGAAGGGCTTAATTTATTTTGGAGGTCAAATTCTTTTCAGAGGCTCGAGAAGCATTGATTCATCTTAAAATAGTAAATGTTCTAATTACAATTTAATCGTTTCCCCTCATCCAGTCAGTTCCACAAGCTCTCTCATTAGCTACACTACCTTAGTGGGTAAGAAGGATTATAGGTGTTGCCCAAGGACTTGTGGAATAGATCAGCTGGCATACAGCTGAGCTACCCTTGAACAGAATCTGGAAGTAAGAGATCTTTCTGACAGCATCCTTCGCCCAAACCCCACCCCTACAGGTATTCAGTGCCCTGTGGTTTCCTTAAACCCTCTGAAAGTTTTTCCTGACCAGTTACCTTAAAAAGGCTCAAGTAAACAAACTGTGCTTTATTATGGATGGCACTTGTAACTTCTTGTTACAATGATTTATTTAGGTTTCTCTACTTTTTTTATTGAATAAATTAATGTATGATTGATGAAAGTCATAAATGATTGATACTATTTTGCTTATTTCAAAGTAATTAAAATTTAATACACTGGACTGTAAGCTTCTGTTGGACAAAGAGTAGGTCTTATTTAACATGCATCCCAGAGGATGACACAGTGGCTCAAAACAGTTGCTTAATAAATGATAATAATAATATGGTGACAGTTTGTTAGCATCAAAGGAACACGCTCTAATGGAAGAATTCTGACCTTGGATGAGAGCAGAGGTATATTAGTGTCTGTCCAGTTGCCCTTTGGAGTCACAAGTCTCCCCCTGACACCCCCAAAGTGGAAGATGCTTGTGTGAGTAACTCCCTTTGACTCAGACCCATCAGAGCCACAGCAAACCACTGCCTGACAGTAGTGAGTTGGCTGTCACTTGACATGTCCAAAGAGAGCTGGGATGTGTCCAATTTGCTGGACCAGAGTCCCTCCAGTCAGAGGATTACATGAGCTCCGTGGATCGTGTGCTTATTTGCTCCATCATTCATGGAGTGACAACTGTGAGCTGTCATCATCGCACAAGGGCTCAGCACAACCAAAGAAGCAACAAGAACATTCTGCAGTGCACAGTGTGGAATGCTTGTCGCATCTAGCAGGGATGCTGGAGCACATAAATCAATTCCCGTCTTAATTAGTCAGTGTCTGCTGAACACCTTGCAAATGGAAAGAGCCATCTAACAAAAATTCCAGAACAAACCTCCAGCTGCAGCCCATCCCCTGAAAGTCCTTTTTGTAGCTTTGTTCGGATGATCCATTTTTTCTTTCTCAGAAACTGTGAACAAACAGATTAAGGTAAACAGTTGGCAAGAAAACATTTCAAAACCTCTCCTCGTGCTAGAGGATGTAATTTGGCTGAGTGTTGTATATTTGCTTAAGCTGACTGAAAGGGAAAAAGAAGCGCATCTGGCATCATGCAAATCAGCCAGCGAGTGTCGGGAGGGTGTGACCATTTTACAAAAAACAGTCCGGTTGGTTTAGAAAAAAATATGCTTTCATCTTCATTCCTAAGTTAAAGGTTCATTTTGGAAATGGAAGGAAATTTCTTGACTCACTATGGTTCCTGTGTGATGTTGACATGAGATGGTAGAATAAAGAGAGACATGAATGGGGCATAAAGGTGAATCAGAAGTCTTGTGTGTTGTGAGTGGGCAAGGAAAGCCTAGTCCTCCTGACTTCTCAGCTTTCTAAACTTCATCCAGACATGGGACGAAGGCTTCTGCAAGCCTGGCTAGGAGAGGACGTTTGAGCCAGAGATGACTTAGAAACAGTGTGAAGATTTGAGAAGGGGTGTGTGTGCACAGAGAATCACAGCATTAATTCTAATGATTTTTGTTTCATCAGAGAGAAAATTTGCTTGAGGGATTGTGAAGACACCATGGAAGGCAGCTTATCGGGTAGGGTGGGGTTCTCCTGTCATGGAGGAACGGAGAAACGTGTCTGAGTGAAGACAAACACCAATGAAGACAAATGAACAGTGAAGGCGGAGAAGTTTGTGGACAATGGGGAGAAGGGATGGGTCAGGAGTGGACATAACTCACTGCCCCAGACGCTCGGCGACACTTGGCTTGAGATACCTCCCTGCTTAGGCCCCTTCCTTGCCCATCTCTCACACTCGTCTCCAAACTCTCAGAAAACAGTTGCCTTTCCTGGCAGATATATCCAAACCCAACTCCTCCCGTCCCCCTCTGCCTCCTGGTCCTGTCTTCCTGTGTCGTTGCTGTACTTGTCTCCTCTGGGCCTCTGTTCCCATTCTTGCCCCCGAGCCGCTTCTCTGCAGGGCATTCACACAAGCCTTTTAAATGATCTGGTCTCTCCCAGCTCAAAACCCTGAAGACTGTGAGGAAAGGGTCTGTCCCAGGCCTCTCCCCTTGGCTTGTCGATGGCCATCTTCATGTTCATGTGGCATTCTCCCTGTGTAGCTGTCCGTCGCCAATCTCATGCTGTATTAGGACCCACCCTCAGGACCTCACTGTAACTTGTTTACCTCTGCAAAGATGTTATCTCCAAGTAAGGCCAATTATGGGGTGCTTGGGTTTAGGACTTCAGTGTATGTATGTTGGGGGGAGACACACTTTTAACAGTCACATTCTGCTTCTACTGTAGAGGAACTCGGTTGTAGAGTCATCCCCACCAGCTAGCTGTTCAGGCATGTGGGTTACCTTCTGAGGGATGAGTGTGGCTCAGACATCCAGGCTTCATGAGTAGCGTGAACACCCGTGGGGAACGGTGTTTAATCCTCTATGAAAGCTGTAGCCTGTGTGCAACACTGTGGCCTTCGTACTTGATCCTACTTTACACATTAAAAGCTGAATGTCTTCCTCTTTGCACTTTTTCTGTGACATGTTTAATCTTCCCCCAAATACCCCTTCTCCCACTCCATGACTGCACCCAGGAAAATGGATGCTCTGGACCAGCTAGGAAGAAGGCCATGTCATTAGAAAGGTAAAAACGTCAAGTGTTACTAGTTTTTAAAATTTTGTTCCATTACAATAAATTGACGGGTGAAGTCAGTAGCCTTCGGAAGGAAGGCTCTCCCATTTGCCAAGCTAATTTTAATCAAGTATTTGTTGACAACCGCACGTCTTTATTGACAATAACATTAATTGAAGAGAGAATCTGGTATTCCAATTGGAGAGAGAGATGAAATCAGAAAAAAAAATTGCAATTCAGGGAGGCATTGGTTCAGGAAGCTAAAGAAGTAAGTTCAGCTTGAGATAAAATGTTAAAAGCAAATATAGACTAAAGATGAGGTGGTTGGAAATCTTTACCCACTATTTTCTCTTCTGCCTCCGCCCTCCTCAAATCTTTCTTCTCTCTCTTTATTTGTCCTTCTGCAGAGCTGTCTTCAGGCCCTAGAACTGAGGATGGAATGATTAATACTTAGATTAACTGCATTTGAGTTAAAGGGCTTCTTGCACTGATGCAGAGAACTAACTAAAATTTACATCACTTTTTGTTTCCATTTTTATTTTTAAAATATTATAACACCATCTTGGTCCACATCCTGGATCATCTTCTGACTTTGCCTAACCTTATATTTCCCATGTGACATCATAATCATTTTTAATATCTGCATAATGTCACAATGCATGGATTTCTCTTATTTAACCATTTTTCTGTAAGGCACAGTTCGGTAGTATCTAGGTTTATGGTTTAGCAACAAGAACAATCATTGGACATCTTTGCTTTCTGTTGAGTCGGTTGCTAAGGGCTCACTCCTTGTAGTGGGATTCTGGGGCCAATGATTATAAACACTGCCATGGCCTTTGATATGTACTTATATCACTTATTTAATTTCCAAACACACTGCCACACAAATAAATTGTATCACATTGCTGGTTTTAAAATGTGGGGCTGGTTTTGGATGAATCCAGACCTCACTTTTGTAAGGAATAAAGTATGGCCATATTGATTCAATCGGCAAATATTCTGCTGGTCTGAGTAAGGCTCTAGGTAAGAAGTTGCAAAGGCTGCCAAGGGGAGTAGGACAGAGTTCTGGCCCCAAAGGGGGTCCCAGTCATGGCAGGAGGCTGTAATATGGAACTGTTGGGCTAACTGGTGGTTTGGCCTTTTGTTCCTGAGAAAGTCGAGATCACACAAGCTGGGGAGGCGGCACGGTGAAGGAGCCAGTGGGAAGCACAGGGCAGCGGCAGCCAATTTGGGAAGCCAATGACGCCTCTCATCCTTCATGTAAATTAGTTTCCAGGATTTTCTGCTCTTTACCAACTAGTTGAGTTTGGAGTAGAAACGGGAAATAGGTTCTTCCCAAGAGGGAAAGGTCTGGATGGTACTGGGTCTGAGTCCAGGCTCCAACGGTGACCTTGAGTGAGCCATACATCTCTGAGACTCCAGTTCCTCATCTGTGACAGAGAGGCAGTGGCTCCCTTCAACCCTGTGGTCACATGAAATGCAAATGGGAAAGCATTGGAAATAATCCTCTACAATGTCAGATATTAGTGAGAAAGCGATCTTCCTCCTTCTCTTTCTCCATCTCTTCTTTCTAGTTCAACACATCACCCTTCCCATATGTTCCGTCACCTTACAATACTTTGGGAATTTAGACCTTTCCCTTTTGGGAAGAACCTATTTCCCATTTCTACTCCAAACTCAACTAGTTGGTAAAGAGCAGAGGGTCCTGCAAGCTAATTTACATGAAAGAGTGGCATTAGTCTGCTCAGGATACCGTAATAAAATACCACATGGTTAGCAGCTTAAACAACAGAAATAGATTTTCTTAGCTCTCTGGGGGCTGCAAGTCCAAGATCAAGGTGTCGGCAGGGTTGGTTTCCTTTGAGGCCTCTCCTTGGCTCCCAGACAGATGGCCGCCCTCTCGCTGCCTCTTCACTGGGCCTTTCTCTGTACGCGAGTATCCCTGGCATCTCCTTGTGTGTCCACATGTCCTCTTGTAAGGACACCAGTCAGATTGGATGAGGGCCCACCCCTATGACCTGATTTAACCTTAATTACCTTAAAGTCCCATTTTCTGAGTACAGTCACATTGTGAGGGTTAGAGCTTTAGCGTGCGAATTTTGGGACATGCAAGTCAGCCCATAGCAAAGAGTTAATGATAAATGATCTCCTCCTAAAATTCCTGGCATGGGAAAGGGGATGCTATGGACAGAAAGCAGTAGAGGAAAGGATGACTAAGCGAAGGATGGTGACTGTAGCGTCTCATGACCAGTTGGGTGTGGGGGTAATTTTTGGCTGGGGTGCTTCTTGGCACCCTTCACAGACCACCACGTGGGCAGCCACCTGTTCTGCCCATGAACACGGCTTGCGCTGGGCAGACAGACTGCATTTCATTTTCTTCCTCGATTCCAAAGAAATAAGCCGGTCTCACCTCCCCGCCTCTCAGGAACACATATCAGTATTATTTAAATAGTTTCTCGAATGGCAACTGTTTCGGCTGTACCCAGAGAAGTCAGTCGTCGGCCTTGCCAACCATTGAGTGCCGCAAGGAGAGGCATTCTGCTGCTCAAGGAGCGAGAACTTCAAAGAGTTGACCAGAGCAGGGCACAGGCAGGAAGCCGGTCCCTGCTCCAGCTGCCGCAAGGTGTAGAGATAAATGACATGCTGTGTTTTTGTGGAGAAGAAAGAGAGAACGGCATTGTTTTGCTTTCTGGATGGTCGAGACTTGGTGCTGGAATATGGAGTATGTTATTGGCAGAAACAGCAGGCTGGGCCCAGCAGGTATCAGCTGCCTCCGGGGGAGGGTGTTGGGAGCTCCACCTGTCCCCTGAAGAGACCAGACTTCTTCAAAAGGTATCCATGACTCAACCCGCCATGCCTGGAGAGGACAGAAACCTTTCATCATCCCCTCGCTCCTAGAAATGGTTTTGTGTGTACATACGCAGATATTTTAACAACTTGAAGCATTTAAATTCAGAAATCTGCTGGAGTTTTTGGAGACAAAATACTTGACAAATGCAAAATAATTGTATCTCCCTCATCAGGGGGATTTCCTTATCCTTTGCTAATCTGAGGAATGCCGTTTCATATCTATTCACACATACATGCAGCCAATTTTGTGCATTAAACAATAGATGAAATGTTTTGCTCCAAGCTCTGTGCTTGCTCACAGAAAATGAGGCTCAGCACACATCCAGGCCGTCATAATAAGGACTGCTTTCCTTTTGGTCTTCACACAGCTCTCCAGCTACAATGCAAAGCCAGTTTGTTTACATCTGCAGCACGTCAGCGGCCCACTAGCTGATGGCCCAGAATCTGCAAGGAGCTGCAGTCTTTGCCAACGAGATCCACCAGCTGAATTCCCAACCAGCCCAGACCTGGGGCAAGAATTGTACTGCTGGAATGGTACAAATTCCCAGCAGGCTGGGCTTTCCACAGCCAGAGTTGCAGGGGTAGATTTTCCCCGAGGACATGACTGACTGTTTCTGAGAAACATTCTTTGCTGCATGAAGTTACAGCTGTGTGGAACAAAGGAAACATATAAAAGGTGCATTCTTGGGAATAAAAGAGATCTCCACCTTCAGGAAAGAGGAGTAGGAAATAAGAATAGAAACAGGAAAGGTCCTAAGGGGAAAGGAAGATTCCGTTGCCCAAAAGAAAGCAAAGATCTCCTAGTGCCTGGATTGAAACAGGAGATAAGTGGTGAGACGGGGATTGAGAAGCAGATAAGAGGGACGTGCATCTGGATAGGCTATGCTGTACTGTGGTAACACATAACCCCAGTGTTTCAGTGGCCTCAAACATGCTCATTGTTCTCGCAGACCAGCCGGAAGCTCTGCCCGGGAACTGGGCTGATGGAAACTCTGGACTCCGAGGCAAGGAGATAAGAACTTGCAATGCATTTATACTGAGTCTTACAGCTTCCACACCAAATGGGCACATACGGCTGTCACATGTCATTGCCAAGGCAAGACGCGTGCTCACACCTAACTTCCAGGGGATGAGGAAATGCAACCTGCCATGCTTAGAAGGAGAACCAGACATTTGGTGGCTCGCACTGATGACTGTCAGAGCAGAAGGCAGCGGGTGTGTGTGCTGACCGGCATCACACACATCAGAGGAGCTTGTGGGCTTTGGGTAGAGAGATCTGCATAGATCCAGGAGAGGGTATACATCTGCAGGACAGTAATGCTTCCAAGTTCCTGCTTCTAAAACTTCAAGGGCCGTTTAGCCTTGCTTCTGAAGCTATGGCATTGCCATAAGAATTCACACACACACACACGGCCATTGTGAAAAGTTCTAACACAGTTGAACTGCTGTCCCAGGTGGAAGAAAGAAGATGGGAACCACTACTACTTGAGGAGGTCACTGCGAAGAAATCACTGGCACGTGGTAGCTGCTGGGACGCTAGGAAAATGGCCAGTTGACTGGGTGCTGTTCCACTGTCCTTTCTCCTTCCCTCTGTTGCCTATTGCTCCCACATCCAGGCCTTCCAGGAAGCCCCAGCTGAGTCTTCTGACCCTGAGCATATGACCCCTTTTGTGTGTGGAGCTCTGCCTTGGAAGGTGAGAAACGAATGTCGAACAATGTGTAATTGAGCGTCTGAGCAAAGTGACTCATAGGAAGGACTACTGCCCTTGACCTCTGGAGACAGTGTGCTCACCCAGATGCATGTATTATCCCTAGATGATGGGGCAGAGCTAATTTTGAGCAGGATTTCTAGTTATTTTTCTTTCCTCAAGGAATCTTCCAGGGACTAGAATGCCTGTTCTTAGCACAAAACCCCACAAGTTTTCTCTGTTCCTCCCTCACCATTTGGAAGTGGCCCAGCACCTCATGCTCGGGAGACAGAGGTTGCTGCTTCTGGGAGAGGCTTTGGTGTGGGAACGCAGGGACTATCCACTCAAAACTGGAAAGCATGTCTCCAGGACCACGAGGGCTCACACATTGTGTTCCGTTCACAGAAACTTGAAGGCAGTGATCCAAAGGTCTTATTTGTAGGTGGAGGACCTTATCCTTGATGCCTGAGGTTTGACTTTATCCTTAAACCAGGCACCTCGACCTGCCTCAGAACATGCTGGTGTTTGGCAGCAGAAGCCACACCTGGCAGGCCGACCGTCAGAGGGAAGGGGCGCCCTGGCCTGCTTTCCGGAGGCTCCTGCCGACATTCATTACGTAACACTGCGCAAGGCTGAGCTACTGCATGCTGAGGAGCAGAATTTCACCCAATCAGAGCAATTGGTTTGAGTTCAGGAACAAATAGCTGCAGGATCATGCCACCAAGAGATAGCTCTGGAAAAAAAGAAGGAAAATATCTTTGTTTATATTAGCATTTTTTCTCCAATGGCCTTTTCTAATACGGTATCCTTCAGGCATATCCCACCTGTAGTGAGGATTTTCTGGGCTTGTAAATGTGTCTTCTGCAGAAAATGCAACCCATTCCATCTCTGAGGGTATGACATGGCTTGTTGTGTTCCGCTGGGCATTTCTTGCCTCGTCTCGCATGCTGACAATGTGTCCTCCATATGCAATCCACTGTCCTTGCTCGAAGGACTCTTTCTCATCCCAGAGCCGTTGTAGAAGGCATGTCCAGTTGTTTTATTGTTTCCTATGACCCATTTGATGAGCCAAGCAGCATCATGACGGTATCATTACAAACTGACCAGGAAGGTGGCTCAATATTGAGCTCTGACGAGGGAATTCAGTGGCAGAAATATTCAAGAACAAACATCTCTGGGCTCCAGAAATAGTGTTGTATTTCTTCCCCACAGCTCCAACTCAGGCAGCTACAGTCACAGATGGCAGCAGAACATAGGGCTCTCCTGGGAGCATTCTTAAATCTGATTCTAGAATAAATAAATCATTGCACAGGAAGTGCCCGCACACCAATGTCTTGCATCCATGAGGATGAGGCTTTGCTGATGGGCTGACCTGCTTCATTGGCACGTGACCCATCCATTTGGGTAGAGGTGGGAAGAAGCACCGTATGGGAAAGAAGTGGACAATCAGAGAGGTAAAGGGACTTACTCAAGATCATTCTACAAATCAGTGTCAGGTTTTTCTGGAAGAACCTAATTTCCTAGTCCTCAAGCTCAAGACATGAAAGCCTGCAGTTGGCCAGCATGAGGGGGCCAAGGGGCCAAATATCGATTCACTGACTCATTCAACAGTTTTTGTGTGAAAATGCACACCAGATCTCCAACAAGATAAATACAAACAAGCTGACCCCAAGACACATAGTGGGACTGCAGAGTATCAAGGATAAACAGAAAAATCTAAGAGGCGACCAGGGGAAAAACACAGGGTTACTGGAAAGAATGGAAGGCTGATAGCTGATATCTGTGAGTGATGGAAGGTGCCAGAAGTCAATGCTGAGCTGAAATGTCCGCAATCTAGAACTCTATTCACAATTAACTCTCATTCAGGAAGGGGGAACGTAACAGATGTTTTCAGACACACAGGCGAAGAGTTCACAACCCACAGAACTTTGCTGGAAGAATTGCTCATGAATCTACTTTGACAAGAAGAAAAGTAAACCCAGAATTAGGAGGGGAGCATAAAAGAATGGTAAACGAGGATATCAGTAAAATATGTGGGTAAAACTAACTATTGATAACTCATAAGGAGAATAGCTAGTATTTTGTATCAAAGCAGGAGTGAAGTGAGGGAGGGGAGACAGCATGTCAAGATAATTCTTTGGAGAATTCTTGTGAAGAACATCAGGAATGGGGTCACAGTCTGGCTGGCTGTGGGTCATTACCACACGTTTATGCATTCACATCCTGTTCTTTTAGAGCAATTTGATTCGATTAACATTCAGCACTGCAATGAATATGAATTATGTACGAGCAGAGCCATGTAGGGAAATACCCCTGCTTTTCCTTTTCTATATGATCTTTGCCTGCAGTTAACCCTTGTTGTGAGAGCTTTTTGTTCATCTGCTTATTTTTCTACATATTTTTTAGCAATCCATTCTCAGTCCACAAATGATTTTCTAACTCTCCTCTTCAAATATTTACCCACATCAGTTATTCTGTCAATTTAATCTTGAAAAGTCCCTTCTGAGTTCTTCTAGTTTGGTTGGATGGCCCAGCTGTTATCCTGGGAACCCCCTTTACTGTCTTCTGGGGACTCCACTGCCTTCCTCCCCTGGGTCTCTTGTGTTCTGTATCCCATGCTTGGTTTTCTCCATCCTCTGTCTTGAAGCATGCCCTTAGTTTTCTATTTCTTTTGCTTGGTTTTCTGCCTTGTTTTGATTGAACCTAGTCTCCAGGGGGATCTTCCTGAGAAAGGCTGAATGAGAGCTTATAACATCATATTTTAGTTACTGTGGCTTTATAATGTCTTGATATAGGGCAAGCCTACCCCAGCCCACACTTCCTCTTCTTCAGAATTATCATGGCCATTTTTGTCACTTCATTTTTTCATAACCTTTGCTGTTTCATGTATTAGACAACTAACGTGTGTGGGACACCTCTTCTGCAGGCACTTTTGTAGGCTCTGCATACAGCAAAGAGGAAGACAGACATATTTCCTGCTTTAATGGAGCTGCCATTCAAGTGGAGAAGACAGACAATGAACAAATTAAAAAGCCTAAGACTATAATATACGAAAGACAAAGCAGAACCCAGGGATTCAGAGGGAGAGGGGTGGGGTGCTGGTTTTCTTAGGGCAGAGGCCCCTCTGTGGGGTGATATTTGAGCAGAGGCTTGGAGGAAGCAATGGGACGAGCCATGTGACATTGTGAGTAAGTGGGTGGCGAGAGCCTACACGGCAAGGACTCTGAGGTTTGAGAAACAGTAAGATGGCAGCACAAATAGCGGGGGTGAGTAAGAGGGACGGAACGAGGAGACGCGGTCAGAAGGAGAGGTGGGCCAGGCCATTCAGGGCCGTGGAGCCCATGGCACAGACTCTGGGTTTTTTCCTAGGGTATGATGTGAACCCGGGGGCAGGGGTGGGGGGTGGGGGAGGTGCCCCTGAGCAGTGAAGGACAGCTTCTAATTTTTTAATTAAAATTTTTATTTTGAGATCGTTTCAGCTTCACAGAGAGTTGTAAGGTTAGTGCAGAGAGTTCCTGGACACTCTGCATGGTTTTCAGCCCAGCGTTCCTCTCACAAGTGGGTAATTAAGAGGCAAGGTGTCACTGTGTGATTAGGCCAGTGTCCCAAGGGCCGGTTTAGTGAAAGCACCCCCACTAAATGCAGGTTAGGATCTGCAGGGAGAGCTCCTGGTCCCCCAGGAGGAGGAGGGGGGAGCAAAGCAGCTCATTGATTTGTGTCATGCCCCATTCTCTCACCTCCATTTTAATTTTCCCACATTCATTTTTAGAGTTGCACTTACAGAAGGAAAAGCATTCCAGTTCAAGTTGCCATTATTTTTTTACATCATTTGGTAGGGAAAAAGTGAAATCTCTCTCAGTGGGTATAAAATAAGTAAGTTTTCTGATCTCATAGTAGGATCCACAGAAGAGCTCCAGAGAAGGGGAGGGAGTTAGATTTCAGGGATGATTTTCCATTGGGAAAAAAGCCAATTAGATGGGAGAAATGCGTGTGTGTGACGGGGCAGCCACTTGGTTCAAAGGAATTAAAATGAGAGATTTTCACATGAGTTTAATGAGGCTGCGGTGAAGGTCGGCCTTAGGTCCAGACTAACTGGAAGTTTGAAGGAAAATATCTGGTGGAGAATCAGCAGTAGGGTAGGTGTCGGTAGTTCTAGATTCAGTGGGGCCCCCACCACTGGGGAGATAAAGAACAGACTCCCAAAGATTGGAGTTGGTCACTGGACAGTAAATAACAAGAATGTTGGAAACCATAAAAACTAATTTAATTGCAAATTCTGTACATAAAGATCCCTGTGGAGAAGTGTGGGTAGGGTGGTGATAAATTAGGAAGGTTTTGCACAGACTTGGTATCATAGCACAAGCAACTAGACTTCTAGAACTTTCTCTAGACTCTATTGGAT
The DNA here is from genome assembly GCF_964194185.1 of Rhinolophus hipposideros. Classification (NCBI taxonomy): domain Eukaryota; kingdom Metazoa; phylum Chordata; class Mammalia; order Chiroptera; family Rhinolophidae; genus Rhinolophus; species Rhinolophus hipposideros. Next base: position 21,592,746 of record NC_138072.1, on the reverse strand, counting down.
TGGAGAATGAGTGCTAGTGGCATTTTCTCTGAGAACTGGAACCCAGGTGAAATGGAGATGTCTCCCTGACACATATGCCCACAGTGGCTCCATAGACAAGCCCACTCTCTGTGGGGAGGCGGCGCTCCTCTTCACTTCCTGAGATGTGGCTTCCTCTGGGAGTGGGTGTGCTACCTTAAGGTCTCAGGGAGGGGACTCCTGTCACTTCTCCTTCCTTTTCTTCTGGAGTTTCTGGCAGCCATGGAAACAGAGACAGTGGCAGCAGGGCAGGACAAGCCTGGTGAATGTAACCTGTTCGTAGCACCTCCAGAAGCAGGTGAGGAATCACTGCATGACTAGGTACAAGAAGAGGCATTTGGCTTTATCTTTAAAAATTAGATTTGGATTTAGCTCCAAGTCCTGCTTATCAGGATTCCAAGTAATTCAATCTCAGTCATGTATTTTTAGGGGAAGTAAGGGGTGGGGGAAGGCTGTCACTTCCTAAGATCATTGAAAGAGTTCTTGGGGGTTAAAGTATATGCTTCCCAGAAAGTTTAAAGGAAGACCGTATTCGTTTCTTGTGGCTGCTGTAACACAGTAACACAAACTTGGCCTCAGACAAAATAAATTTGTTCTCTCACAGTTCTTGTAGCCAGAGTCCTAAAGCAAAGTTGTTGGCAGGGGCCCATTTCCTCTGAAGGCTCTGGGGGAGAATCCTTCCTTCTTTCTTGTCGCTTCTGGTGGCTGTTGAATTCCTTCACATCTCTTGGCTTGTAGCAACATCACTCCGTCTCTCCCTCTGTCTTCACATTACCTTCTTAGTGTCTTACCTTCTCTTTCTCTTATAAGGATACCTGTGAGGGTATGTAGGGCCCACCAAGATAACCTAGGATTGTCTCCTCACGATCCTTAATCTCTTCTGCAAAGATCCTTTTTCCAGTTACGGTGACATCGCAGATTCCAGAGATTTGACATGAATACCTTTTGGGGAGCCACGTTGGGCCCACCACAAGGTCTTCTGGTTTTCATTCCACCTTTGCACTACTGAGATGCAGCATTGGCCTGAGCATGTAGTCCTTTTCAAAGCCAATCACAGACAGACCTCTCTGAAGGAGGCTCCCAAGCCTTCGTGGTTACTATGCTATCATCCCTGCCATTCACGACACATGCTCTCCCCTTTTCAGTCTCAAAGAAGATCTGTCTGTGGGGTCTAGAAATCTTCATTGCATTCAATCCATTTGCAAATCCTGTTGTCGCTGCAGATATTCCTGTTCAGAATTATTCCCAATTCAAACTCTTCTCGTCTGGTAATGATGCCTCTAGTAAATTACTAGTGATGCCTCTAGTAATTTAGGCATCATTTCCCTGGATCACACAACATTCTCTTAATGGTCTGGCTGCTTCCTTTTCACCCCCTCATTTCCTCCCTTATTTGCACACAGGTAAAGGCAGTCAAAGCAAGCCTTTAAAATGGAAATGCTAGCAGTTCAGTCTCTTGCTGGGAAGCCTCCAGTGGTCCTCACCAAGACCTATCTCTGTGGTCTGTTGTCCCCGCGTCCCCTCTACTTGGTCTTCTCCCTGCTTCCTCCTACAGCCTCCACTGCTGGCCTCCTTATTTTCCTCAGAAACCCGATGCACCAGTCTCTGCACTTCTCTCTTTCTACCTAGAAACATTTTCCTCCAGGTACCCACCTGGCCCTACCTCTTATGCTTTAGGTACATGTGCTCCAACATCACCTTATAGGAGAAGCTTTCCTTGCCCACCCTTATGAAACAGGACCTCCAGTCTCTCTATCTCCCTTCTTGGCTCCATTTTCCTTCAGAACACGTCTCTCTTCTGTGCCTAGAACAGTGCCTGGCACGTTCCCAGTCTTGTTGTGCCCAGTCTTGTTGATTCAATGAATGAATGAATAATTATTATATATTTGCGATTAATGCTATAGCAGGCCCAGCTTCTGCTTGTGTTTGCTTCAGAGAAATACCAGTGTGTAATTATCCTCTACCATAGACAATAGCGAAATGAAGTGATCACTGAGCCTTTCAGTCCCAGGGACAACTTTTATCTAAATGACCTAGAATTGAGATCAAACTTTATTTTGACCCAAATATAACAAGAACTGCTTCAATTTTCTTGCTCATTTTGTCAGTGACAGCCACGCCCTAGTTTGCTAAGATAAATTAGATTTTAGCCCAATACAGCCATGGATTGCTGGCCTAACTAATGATAAGTAAATGAAGTTTCCATGTTACCTCTTTTAAAATGAGACCTTAGATTTACCCTCATAGTTCTTCATGTACTTCAAACAGACAACTTTTGTGCACCCAACTCTTTAAACAGAGAGCTTTTGCTTTAAGGCTTCAGAAATCCTATTTATACGGGTAAAGGCTTTGTCTAAATATCAAACCTGCCCCTTATCTTTCTTTATTCATTGCCCCATATGAACTAAGGTCTATCTCTTTCCTATTTTCAGGTTATTTTCCTCAACTGTACTTGAAAAGAAGGAATTTGTCGCATGTCCTCCCTGAATCACCTCCTTAATGGCTATTTCTTATTTATTTATTTATTTATTTTATTAGTGTCAGGTATACAAAACAATGTAATAGACATTTATCATTTATATCCCTCACAAAGCGATAACCACCTCCCCCGCCCCAATCTACTACCCCTCTGACATCGCATACAGTCCTTAACGGCTATTTCTTGTCACCTTGTAGTCTATTCCTTTAGTCCAAGGCAAAAATAAAAAATTAACTGGAGAGATAGTTTATGTTCATGGATTAGAAAACTCAACATTGTTAAGATGTCAGTTCTTCCAATTTGATCTGTAGGTTCTGAGCAATTCCAATCAAAATCCCAGCACGTTATTTTATGGGTATTGACAAACTGATTCTAATGTTTATGTGAAAAGGCAAAAGACCCAGAATAACCTACATAATCCCAAAAGAGAAGACAAAATGGGAAGGCTGACCCTACCCTACTTCAAAGCTTCCTATAAAACTTCAGTAATTAAGATACTGTGGAACTGGTGAAAGAATAGACAACTACATCAATAGAACAGAATAGAGAGCCCAGAAATAGACACATAGTCAATTGATCTTTGACAAAGGAGCAAAAGCAACACAATGGAGCAAAGACATTCTTTTCAACAAATGGTGCTGAAACAAGTGCGTATCCATATATATATAAGAACTTAGACACAGACCATACAGCTTTCCCATAAATTAACTCAGAATACATTTTAGACCAAAATACAAAAAGCAAAACTAAAAATGTTCAAGAAGGAAACATAGGAAAAAAATCCAGTGACTTCATGTTTGGCGATGAGTGTTTAGACACACCAAAAACATGATCCATAGAAGAAAAAAAATTGGTCAGTTGGACTTTATTAACATTTAAAAGTTCTGCACTGTAAAAGACACTGTTAAGGGAAGGAACAGACTGGGAGAAAATATTTGCAAAATGCGTATCTGACAGATAACTCATATCTAAAACACACAAAGAAATCTTAAATCTCTGCAATAAGAAACAAAGACTCCAACTTTAAAATGGGCAAATATCTGAACAGACACCTCACCAAAGGAGACATACAGATGCAAAGAAGTGCATGAAAAGAGGTTCAACATTATTTGTATTAGGGAATTACAAATTAAAACAATGATTACACTTATTAAAATTGTCAAAATCCCAAAACAGGCAATCCCAAATGCTGAAGTCTTTCTTAATGTGTATTTAGAATACATTGTTTCTGAAAATAATTGTATATTCTTTCAAGAGATGAGGAAGAGAGGGAATATTTGCATCACAAAAATAACCAATAAGATTACTCAAGAAGGACAAAGAATTCCTACATATCAATAGGAAAAAGAATCTGATATAGAAATATGAGCAAAAAAACAAAGCTACATTTCACCTAAGATGAACCACAAATAGCCAATAAATACTCAAAAGATGTTGAGCCTCAGGGAATTATGCAGCGTGTGCACAATTAGGCACTATTTTATATCCATGCAATTGTAAAAATTAAGCCGTCTGACAAAGCCAGTTATTAGAGATGAAATGGTCATAGGATCTCTTGTATGTTGCCAGTGGGAAATGTAAGTAGCACAATGATTTTGGAAAATAATTAGGCATTCTCCTGTCCATTTGCACATTTGCAATTCTGGGTATTTACCCAAGGGAATTTTCAGTCCTTGTGCATCAAGACACATACACAAGACTGTTCCTAGAACTCCTGTTCTATAGTGAAAAAAAAAGAAAAATGAAAACAACCTAGTGTTTTTGGACAAGAGGACAGATAAATTATTGTGTTTTATCTACACAACAGAAGATCACACCACGGTGAAAATAGATTAACCAGCCACCATGCGACAACGTGGGTGAATCTTAGCTATGCAGTGTTCAATAACCAGCAAAAATTAAATGCTACATTGGTTAGACATGCATATATATGCAATAAAACAAAAGGATAAGAATCATAAACCCCAAATTCAAGGTGTGACCTTCTTATAGGAGGCAAGTGGGAAATGCGATAGTGGATGAGCACATAAGTTGGTGTATATCATTGGTTAATTTTTAATTACTGGGTAAGGTTGGGTTGGCAGTGCTTGTTATGTAATAAAACTAAGCAATGGAAGAGAAGGGGGCTATGTGAGGACCAACGGTTATGTGGCATGAGATAAGGGTTATACTTGGTATAGTTTCATGCACTTAAGTTGCAAAATTAAACAAAACAAAAAGCTAAGTTGGTAACTTCTATGATGACAAAGAGAAAATGTCCAGCCTAATCATGGGAATAATAGCTGCATTTGGGAAAGGCACCGAAGCATTTGCCCAGACAGAGGGCAGATTGAGGCCTTTGTCCTCCTGGGAGCCCCTCCTCCCGCCCCCCTCTTAGCTCCCCTCCCATGGTTCCCCTGCAGCCCCTGCCCCACCCCCTTCTCTGTCCTAGTTTCCCAGAGCCTGTGGTGGGGTGGGCCTCCTGGCCCATTGCCGGTCCTCTGGGCCCACATTTCACCTAATAACATATTTTTTATATTTTCATTTTATTTTCCTGTAGCCACTTCTAAATTCATATAAAATTTTTGTTTTGTCTCAGAGGTTTATTAATTATTGTAATTTAAAGAGTGAGCCATATGGTGGGAATGTAAATTGGTACAGACACTATGAAAAACAGTATGGAAGTTCCTCAAAATATTAAAAATAGAACTACCAGATGACCCAGCAATTGCATTTCTGGGTCTTCAGCTGAAGAAAACATAAAAACACTAACTCAAAAAGATGTATGCACCCCTATATTCATTGCAGCATTATTTATAATAATCAACAAGGAAATAACCTAAGTGTCCATTGATGGGAGAATGGATAAAGAAAACGTGTTATATGTACCCAATGGAATATTACTTGGCCATAAAAAGAAGGAAATCTTGCCATTTGCAACAACATGGATGGACTTTGAGTGTATTATGTTGAGTGAAATAAGTCAAACAGAGAAAGACAAATAACATTTGATCTTAGTTATATGTAGAATCTTAAAAACAAACAAACAAACAAACAAACAAACCAAATTAACAGCAACAAAACTGAACTCATAGATACAGAGAACAGATTGGTTGTTGTCAGAGGCAGTGTGTGGTCTGGGCAAATGGGTGAAGGGTCGAAAGTTACGGACTTCCAGTAAAAAATAAATAAGCCATGGGGATGTAATGTACAGCATGGCAACTATAGTTAATAATTTTTGCATATTTGAAAGTTGCTAAGAGGAGATCTTAAAAGTTTTCATCACAAGAAAAAGGTTTTTTGTAACCATGTGTGGTGACAGATGTTAATTAGATTAATTGTGATCATTTTGCAATAATATAAATATCAAATCATTATGCTGTACACCTAAAACAAATGTCAGTTGTATCTACGTAAAAACGCTGTATGTCAGTTATATCTAAGTGACAAGGAAGAGTGAACCACAGTAAAGCGAGGTGGGTAGAAACCAGAAGGCAGGAGACAGGCTTGCTGGCCCACACTCACTCAGTCCCGCCGGGGCCTGGCCCCCTGCTTCTCACCTTTGTGTCTCTCCATCAGAGACGGATGTTTTAGCAGCAAGTCGCACCTGACAAGGACCCTGGAGGCTGGCAGCTCCAGAGGTTCGCCCCCTGCTGCTCTCGCCTTGGCCTTTCCGGGGGTCAGAGGGCGCAGTGCCCAGCACCGGGCCCTCCCCGGCAATGGACGCCCAGGCAGAGAGCAGCAGGAGACCTCCTTGTACCTGGAGGAGCCGCCTGCCTTGAGTGCTGCTGTGTTCTCCTGGGGCCACCCGTCTGAGTCGGACAACATGCTTACTCACAGCAGCAGAGCAGGAATGGGGTTTCCACCACTCCTGTAGACCAATCGTCATCCAGTCGTGGCCCCAGACCGAGAGCCACCTGCCACCTGAACACAGATGGGCCCACGAGCAAGGAAGGAGCTGGGAGCGGCCGTCGGCCACGGATCGCTCTCCTGGGTCGCAGCCACACTGCTCTGCATCTTAGCACTTCACAGTTTGCAGAATGTTCGCACACATTGTTTCACTCCTTCTCACCACACCCAGAAGCGATACAGGGACAGCTGCTGTTGTCCCTCGGACAGAGAGGGACACGGAGGACGGTGGGTGGTGAGTGACTTGCCCATGCTCGTGCAGCTTCCCGGAGCTGGAGATAGAACAGGGCTTCTGACACGAGTCTCTGCTATCTTTTCTGCTGTTCCTTTCAATGGGGACCCTCAAGGTAGCGGGCCACTCGCTCCTCGAGGTAGCTGGATGCTAAGTTCGGTATGAATTTCCTCCATGACCCGATGGCTGTGTGCTCTTCACCCATGGAGAGTGATGGGTGCTCCGAGCCCCAGCAACTGCAAAGGAGTGGGTGTGAAGCAGAATTTTTACACAGACGCATCTTGTGCAAAGTAAGCGACGCCCGAACAGAGGACAATGTTCTACAACAGGAGCAGATGGAGGCTGCAGATGTGTGAAGGCTGCGTTCAGCCCACGTGGAACCCAGAGCTCCGAAAAGCGTCTGGTGGGCAGTCCAACTTCTGTCACATTGGCTCCTAGATGGGATCCAGCTACTCGCATATTCTGAACGATTTAAACCAAATAAGATAGAGGCCATGGCCGTAAGGAAGCCCTGGGGGACCCACAGGTAACAAGAAAAACACGGGATTGCTTTTTAAAGCTGAGAGCTGAAAGCAGGGAGAACTCCCAGGATTCACACCCTGCAATCCTCCTGTCATCACTTTCCGTCTGGTCCTCAGGCCTGGTCTCCAACCCAGAAGTCAGCTGGAAAAATTATATGGTAATGTACTCAGGCATTGCTCCTATCAATCTACATTGGAAAGTTCTTTTTGGGAAGTAATTTGGAAATACATATCAAAAAGCACAAACCTGTTAAGACCATTTAAACCACGGACCCTCCTCTTGAGACGTGGCATTAAGAAAATAACTAACATCAAGGAAAAAAAGCTGTAGTACAGTGATGGCTGTTATTTTGTGATGCAGATGGCAGTGAAGAGTTGGAGCAACTTAAATACTTACCAGCAGGAAACAACCACATGGTCTATTCAATGGAATCTAAGCAGCTCTTACACAGTGTCATTTAAAGATTGTGATTCATTCAGAAATATTAACTGAATGCTAAACACTGCTTTAGACAGGGAAATAAACCAAGTCCTGCTTTCGCTGAGCTTAAACCCTAGAGTGTGTGGTCAATGAGTGCTGAGGCAAAGAGAAAAAAGTAGGTGATTCAGAATGAAGGGGAAAATGCAGAGGAGAAAAACTGTATGTGTCACAGGACTCTTTCTACGCATTGCATTCAATTCTATGAGCAAGGATTGGAAGGAAACAAGGAAAAACAGGCAGTCAACTGACGTGATGTAATTATGAACAATTTCTTTTCTTTATTGCTGAGCCAATGTTTTTAGTGCAATATTAAAAAAAAAATCCAAGTGGGCATGAAAATCTCCTGACTATTTTTAGCATTCACTCCCCTGTTTCAAGAGAGGTGTATTTACCCAACTTTGTAGAAGTCAAAGAAAAAATAAAATAACATCTTTGGGGAAGGAAGACTGGAAGGAAAAATGGAGGGAGGTGAGAGAGGGAGGAGAAGGGGAGAGAATAGATACAGCTTTTGTGCTTATTTCTGGCTTGGATCACACCCCCCCCCTTTTGTTCACACTTGTCTCTCTAAGCCCCAAGCCCATGAAATTGAAGTGAATGATCTAAAATGTCATTCTGACTTAAATTCTGATTTGTGTGGGTAAATATGAACCTTTATGTTGTCACCTCCATCGTGAACAAGTGAAACCAGTCAAGGCAAGTTCTCCTAACAACTGCAAAAAAAGGCATTTGGTGACCACCTGCAGCCAGATTTGGTCACAACTTTTAAACTGCAAGTCGAAGGCTAAATGTGGAAACTGCGTTTGTTTTCATGGATGCTGTTGTTGAAGTCCCAGCCACCCAGCCACCTGGACACAGACTGTGGACTTAACCCTGTGTAGAATGACTGGTGTGTGTGTTCCTTTAAACTGTCCTTTTTTCCTGTTTTCTAGATCTGGGGGTCACCTGTTCAGGTTTCAGGCATTTGGAGTCACGAAAGAATCCAGAGCACTTCAGGTAAAGGATGAGATGACGAAGCTGGATTTTGCTGCTCCTCTTCTATAGGAAGCTGCTCCTTCTATGGGGGGGGGGGGGCTCGTAGGATTCCACCTGCTGACTCACCTCTATGTCACTTGTCTTCTGGTGCAGCCCCGGGGTCCTTTGTGGCCTCGCCCTGCCCTGCTGAACAGCTGCTGGTTCACGGAGGCTGCATGTCTGAGGAACAAGATGGTCCTTGCAGGTGGCTGGTGCATGCATTTGCAGCTTGCCAAATGCTTTGAGACACAAAGCTAAAAATACACGTGTGCGTGTGGGGATGTGATTATTTTTTGCGATTCTGAGAAGCAAGGGAAGTGACAAGGGAATGTATATTGCTGATGGTGCTGCACCATCCATTAATATTTATTAATACCGTGTTTCCCCGAAAATAAGACCTAGCCGGACAATCAGCTCTAACGTGTCTTTTGGAGCAAAAATTAATATAAGACCCAGTCTTATTTTACTATAAAACAATACCAAACAATATAATATAATATAATGTAATGTAATGTAATGTAATATAATGTAATGTAATATAATATAATATAATATAATATAATATAATATAATATAATACAATATTATACCAGGTCTTATATTGATTTTTGCTCCAAAAGACTCATTAGAGCTGATGGTCTGGCTAGGTCTTACTTTCGGGGAAACACGGTATTTCTTTCTTTCTATATGGCTGATCTGAAGGGCTTGCAGGGTCTCCTGAGGCCATGCCTGGGCTTCTCTTTCTTCCTTTCCTTGATCCTCGACTCCAACATTACTCCCCCTTCACCAACTCTCGACTTAGGCATTTTGATTGGTTTCTGTTCTGGGACCTGAGCAACCGGTGTTTAGAAGGAGACAGGGACTGCTGTGGTGAGACAGGAATGGCTTCACGTGCAAAAGTGCACCTCCTCGCATCTTCTCAAAGAGCATGGAAACACGTGCCGAGCCTGTCTGAGGAAGCCATGAAATGAATATTGTCGTTTGCCATGGGGCGGAGGTTAAATACAGGTAGAGGGTTTTTGCTCCAAAAAATATTCCGGAGACTCTTTCCCATGAATCACTGTGACAGAGCTGGAGACACACCAGCAGACCCCCAAGCCCCCTAAAGGAAGGGTTTGGGTTGTAGCCCTGGAAGCGTGTAGGCAGACAGCCTAAGCCTTGGCCGTGGTCACGCCGCTCCTGTGTGGCCCGCATCCGGGGAGTGGTCATGGCGGGGGTATGATGGACTAGACAGTTTAGATCAACATGGGAAAAGGATGGTGCCCCAGAGAAACTTCTTGATCTTGCCAGCGTGTCCCAGCAGGAATGTGGGGAGTGCATGTGGCACTGTGTCCTGAGATCGTTTGACCAAGGGGACCTGAATGTAAGGGTGGATGAGGAAGGATTTGTTGACTTAGGTGGATTGAGAGCGTTAAAGAGATGGTTATTAGAACATGGTGTCCCGGGGAAAAAGAAGATGGGCAAGCAACAGGGATCCCCTCAACTTACACCCTCAGATGACGTCGTCCCAGTAAAAAGCCATGCTCCTTGTCAATTCCCAGACCTGACCGGATCTTGGACCTGAAACCCACTGATTGAAAGAGAAGCTGTGAGCTCAAGACAAAGGACGCTATAAACAGCGTGACAAGCATACACAGTACATCCATTCCACAGGGAAGGGCCGAGGAAAGAACAGCAAACATTTCAATAGGTGACTTTTGCATAGAGTCCTACTTGACATTTGTATGGACTAAAGCTTTGTGTGTCCCCAGTATTCAGATGGCGAAGCTCTGATCCCTGATGTGAGGTATGTAGAGACTTTGAGAAATAATTAGGGTTCTATGAGGTCATGAGGGTGGGACTCTCATGATGGTGAAGAGACACCAGGGAGCTTGCTCTGTCTCTGTCTCTGCCATGTGGGGACACAGCCAGGAAGAGAGCCCTCACCAGATCCTGGCCCTGCGGGCACCCTGACCTTGGACTTCCAGCCTCCGGCACTGAGAAAATAAGTGTATGTTGTTTAGTTCTCCACCTCTGTATTACTTTGTCCTGGGGGCCTGAGCAGACTAAGACAACATTGATACCTAAAGACATAAAACATTTTCATGGGCTGCCTGTTAAAGTGAAGGCTTATGGGAGTTAGGCAGTACTAGTGTATTGATTTGTAAGAACTCTCTTTTTTATTATGGATGTAAACCTTCAGATTATCATATCTGAAAATCAGTGAGATTTTCCTTGTTTGTTGTTTGTCTCTTAATTTAAAATAAAATTTTATCTGTTTTTGCCATTCAGAACTGTTTTAAATTTTACATTGTCAAATTGTAACTTTCTTTCCTCTTTCTGCTTTTTTGCACCAAGATTACAGAGCTTTTCCTACTTGGAGATGATAAAAATATTCATCCACACTTTTCTTCAATGGTTTAATTTTAGAACTTATTCAGTCCTTTGTAGGGTTGTCACTGTAGCGATTATTTATTTATTTATATTATTATTTCAGCTTGGAGCTTTATTTTTTTCATAAACGGATAGCCAGTTGTCACAATAATGTTTATGGGGAAAAAAATCCAAAAAACATACCATGGAGAAGAGGTTCTTCAGCCACTTTGGAAAAACTGTTTGGTAGTTATTCAAATGATTAAACACAGCGTTGTCGCGTCCTGCGTGACAGGAGCTGTGGGGAGAAGACAGGCGGCGCAAGGTTAAGAAAGACAGTAGCCATGAATAGAGTGCAAAGCGGAGCCAAGGGACTCACGCCTCAAGCACTGAGCCCCGAATCGGGCCAACGCATCACTGTTATTGGTTAACTTCTGAGGAGGTAAAGATTGTTAATCTCAAGATTTGTGTGTTAGGTGGCCTGCTGGCTGTCTTTCTGAAAGTCCTCATTGTGCTCCAGCTTGTACTTTGCCTTCACACACATGCACAACCCCAGGGTATCTATTGAAGGGGAGGGACCAATATTATTCCATCGGGCCTCAGTTTGCTGAGACATCCCCTCAAGGAAGCTTCTCCAATATCTCTCCATCGGGCCTCAGTTTGCTGAGGCACTCTCTTGTGAAATCCTGGGAAGAGCGGGGGGAACAAACGGTTTGGCAGCTGGAAGGCAACACAGTGTTACTATGTGACCCAGCAATTTCACTCCTAGGCATAGACCCAAGAGAAATTTTAAAATGTCCATGAAAAACTTGTGCACAAATGTTCGTAGCAGTCTTGTTCGTGATTACTAAAAGGTGGGAACGATCCAAGTGTCCGTCGGCAGACAGAGGGATACACAAAAGTTGGTCCATCCACACCATGGAATATTATTTGGCCCTGAAGGAATGAAGTCCCAATACATACTGCAACGTGAGGATCCTTGAAAACAGTATGCTAGGTGAAAGAAGCCAGTCACGAAGTCCAGCTACTATATGATTCGATTCATACGAAAGTCTAGACTATGGAAATCTATGGAGCCAGAAAGTAGGTTGTTGGTTGCTTGGGGCTGGGCTGGGCTGGGCTGGAGGAGGAGTGATAGGAGAATGACAGCTAAAAGATACAGGGTTTATTTTGAGGTGATGGGAATGTTCTGATGTTGATTCTGGTGATGGTTGCACAACTCTGTGAACACTAAACACCATTGAACTGTCCACTTTAAATGGGCGAATTGCAAGGGATGTGAATTCTAGCTCAATAAATCTGTTTTTAAAAAAACAAAGGCAAGAAAACATAGGCACACAGACCTTACGGATCTAAAAAGGAAAAGAAAAAGAGGCCTTCTGCTGAAAATTGAGGTAAAGCTCTGATCTTCAGTGAGCTAAGCAGGTGTGGGGCCCCTCCAGGGGGTGGGGGCTGCCTCAGGATGATGTGACTGTTTTGGGTAAATGTTTGCTCTTTGGCACCCCCGTTGACACGTTGCAACAAGAATCGCCACGAAAAATAAAACAAGGGAACCTTCTAGATTCACCAAACCAAGGGCAGATGAACAAGTACCTGCTTTCCCAACCTGAAGGCCTCCGGAAACAGGCTGAGCTGATCGCCACCAGGCCAGGCTAAGATGCAGATTTTCCCAGTTTCTGCTGCTCCTCCGTCATTTCTTAAAGGGCACTGGAGGTTATTTCACAGGGTGAGTGGTATTTTCTTGGGAGTCGGGATGATAGTAAAAGAGGCACAGATATTTAGTTATAGAATTGGCTCTGCTACCAAAAGGCTGCAGAGTGTTGGGAAAATTAGTTTAACCAAATGTGGGAAATAGAGATTTTCCTCATTTAAAAATCAAGAGAGTGGGATCCTTTGGTATCCTAGCTCCATTGAACGATGACATTCCATGACGTTTTGTGGAGTACCGAGAGAGACTTTTGCCCTGACTCTGGCTTTCAGGCTGAAATACTCCTGCGTGAAATGAAGCTCAGACTGCCACCTTTACCCAGAAATCTCCAGCCACCTGTCTTCACTGGGGTAACTGTCACGAATCCTTCCCTTGGGGTGTCTCTGATTCTTCTCCCCACACCTGCTCTGCCATTCCGTTGATGGGCTTCCACAGTTCCTTCTGTGTGCCTCTGTGACATCCCCATGAGCTCTGCAGAATGCTCCTTCATTCATTCAATTCAGTAAATATTTATTGAGCACTTGAGGAGGCCAAACTGTTCTGGCACCAGGGGTATAGCGTGCATAAGACACAAGCCTTCATGGAACTTTCATTCTAGGGAGTGAAGCAAAAGCAAATGCAAACACACAAACAAGATAACCTCCAAGAATCGTGAAGTGCCATGACAAGAATGAAACGGACAGAATGAGGGACCTGGGGTGGGAGTGATAGGACCCTTTCATAATGGGCCTCTGCCGTGTTTTGAGGCAGTTAATTCGGTTTCCATTTGAGAGAGCGTGAGTGGTCAGGGTCCTCGTCAGGCAAAGCAGGCAAAGGCGTCATGCAGAGGAGCTTGAAGGGAAGGAGATCTCTGACGACTGTCTGCAGCTTTCCCAGGCCCAATGGGAGGGTGTGGGTGGGTTGGGGAGCGTGTGCAGCTCACATTAGGGAGGTACGAGCTGAGCAATGCAGGCACGGGGCGGTTTGAGCTTCTGTGGGTGGCTGAGCTGAGGGGCCTGATCGCATTGTCCTGAGGGCCAGGCTAGAGCCCAGTGTGTGGCCACTGTGGGGTGTCTGGCCACAGTTCTTTGTTGTAGAAGAGATACAGGGGTTCTGGGTTGGGGCCCTCCGTCGGTGGGGGCTTGGGGGGGGGGAGATGTCAGAGAGCAAGCACACGGAGCTGCGCCAGCTTCCTTGTGGTGCTCCGACCAGCGTGTGTGTTGGGGTGCAATGGAGGGAGGAGGAACACACCTCTCATGGTTAGCCACAGGCTTTTGCTAGGCGGAGGTTTGGGGTAGACTCTTACGAAAAGTCCAGACAGTGAGAAAGCATCTGTGACCCTTGATGTCCTTCTCTCCTTGTGAGTGTCCTCTGGCCTGGCCAAGTCAGTCACACCAGTTAGATGACCCCTGCCCCGTGTCTGCAGAGAGCTGTCTGCGTCAGGGGCGCCCAGCCTATCTCGTAGATGTCACCCTGCTCTGCGTTCTTTGTCACCCTTTCCTGCTGACACCACTGTGCTCACGAGCTTTGGCAAAGCTGAAGAAGAGAGAACAGCTCCTTGTCACTCTGCCATTGAGGCAGTGCCTCTGTAGGGTGGTAGCCTCTGTCCCCTCCTGGGCTGTGGCCCTTTTGATACAGCAGTGTCCTTATTTCCCCCATGAACCTGAGTGTGACCGGCGTTCCGTGTCACTCAGGGACCTCACATGCCACGAGAAGGGTAATGGGGTCGGGCGTGTTACATTTTTCTCTAATGTTGGGGTTGACCTTTGTCCTGCAGGACACTAGGTGGAAGGGCACAGCTTTCTCCAGACTCACAGCTGGGGAGGATGAACACAGTATCTGGTCAGTAAAGAGCCTCCAAAAGCACCATAAACACAACACCAAGAGTGAGCTCTAACGTAGGCCATGGACCCTGGGCGAGGATGATGTGCTGATGTCGGGTTATTAACCATGACAAATGTCCCTTCTGCTGAGGGCTGTTGATAGTGGGGAAGGCTGTGAGGGGGAACTTTTTATCTTCCCTTAATTTTGTGAACTTAAACCTGCTGGAAAAAATAAAGTCTTAAAAAAACGAACTGTAAAATGTCAAAGCAGGGCTTAAAACCAAGGCTTCAATGATAGGACTAATCAAGACCACCTGACCCCATGCCTAGACAACTTGACCAGCTGAGAACTTTGGCATCTTTACGTCATTTGGGAGCCCATCAGTCGGGCGGGCATGGCGTGCTTTGCCTCCCAGAATGCTCCGTGACTGTCGGTTCAGCACAGGTACATGGCCGTGGTTCTTCCCGCGTCTCCCGGGCCACCAGACGGTTACCGTACAGGATGCCAGTTCTTGTCATGTCTGCTCTTTCTCCAAAGGCGTCGAGGAGACCAGGGCGCCCGGGGCTCCAGGCGGGGCCCAGGCAGTGGTGAGTCTGGTTGGCGGCTTCTTCTTGCTCCAGTCCCACTTGGTGGTTCTTTCTAAGATAAAGAAAGCTGGGTTTCTCTGGCCCGTGTCACCCTTGACCTGCCCCCCTCCGATTACCTTGTGAGGCAGTGGGGTTCCTCATTCTGGTTGTGTGGTCACAGCCCCTCAGGGAGACGGTCTGAACCGAGACTCTGCCCCTAACTTGTGTGTTAGCTGCCAACTCACTGACAGCCATACTGGGCAGCCACTTCCCTCTCTGCCACTGGGGGAGCTTTGGGGACCATAGGCTCCAAGCATTCTGTAGTTCTCTGGCTCCCTGGCTGTGCCTAGGTAATGCACACTTCTATTTTGCTCTTTCTGGGCAGGAGCTGAACGTTTCATTGATTTGGTTTGGGCCGAGGACAAAGGAAGCTCAGGCACTCCTGCTCTCCTCATTGATATTTCATGGTCCAGGGCCAGCTTTTCCTCTTGCAACCAGGAGAGGCTGAGCAGTGGCTTCTCTGATGCTTTTTAGCATCAGATATCAGCAGAGCTCCCCCATCTGCTGGTCACTAGGGCCAGTGGCTGTCTCGGGAGGGGACACAGCTGTCTCTTTTGTCTTCTCGAGATGGTGTGGCCAAGAGGAATTGAGGAGGGAGACAGAGACACACAGAGACACACACACACAGAGAGGTCCTGTGGGTCGGGGTACAGGGCGGTGAGGATCCGGTGGCCTGGGGCACATCCCGCCATCCTCTGCACATTTGTCAAAGCCCACGTCACACTGTTGGGATTGCTCGTGTTGAACACGTGGATTGTGATGCTAAAGAGGAATTCTGCTTCTTTGTCTGGTTCCCAGTATCTCGTGCAGAGCCAGCCACGCAGGAGGTGCCCATTATCGAGTCGTCCCACAGGTGGGAGAAAGCCCAACCTGTGCCTGTATCTTTCCTGGCATCTAGACCGATCCATTAAGTTTATGCCAATTGGTTCCGTAGGCCCACGGCAGAAGGGCACAGGGCAAAGATCCAACTGCAGGTGTCAGTGCATCAAACGCCCTGCGCTCCACTTCTAGGCTTTTCGATGCTGCTGGGAAAAGGCACATTGAATTGCAAAATGATCTCCTTAGAGGTCACCCAGCACAATTCCCCTGTGTTCTCACACAAGGAGGTCCAGGGCAAATGGGTCCACTTGTCTCGTTCCCCATTGGTAACGGCGCCCACGAACTGCTATGAAGTCAGAATCCTGCTTCGAAACCCTCAACTCCTTTTCCCCTATTTATTATCCTGACTCTTTTATTCACTCCTTTTTAAAATACAAATTGTATAGAATTTAAAGACTAGACATTGAAAGCCTAGTGGAGAGAGGGGGAGGTCAGGAGAGTGTTTAAGTGACTTTCTCCAGAACACAGGGACCACTTTTAAATCTCGAGATAGTTTATAGAAGTTCCCCTCTCTTTTTTTGCAACTCTGAAACGACATTCCATTCTTTCAGGAATGTCAACTTAAACTTGATAGAAAACATTCTTGCTCACCATGCTGATATATGTGAGCTCTTACATGTCACTTTCCAGCTATGCCTTCTGACCAGATATTGGTAGTATTCTGAAGTAAAAAGCATAAATGAGAGTTGTTGCCATTAGGGTGTTACATATTTGTAAGCACTTAGAATTTGGTGATTTTTGTCAGGCTTTTGGGGATTCTTGCTTGTTGCTGTTTTTTAATTGCAACATAACTGAAGAAGATTTCAAATTTATAAGAATATCTCAAGTAACACCTATGTTTATTTTATGCTATTTTTCAAATGTTATTCATGGGACTTACCGTGGAGATGCTAATTTAACTTACAATCGAGTTTCCAGTGATGAAACCTACTTAATGCTTAGTCTTTTCTTTAGTTCAAATCTTCATTTTGTCTTCTGTATTATAAATACTAAAGCTAGAAAATAAAACACAATGCCTCGTGCCTGTTTGGTGCCTGGATCGCTGGTTGGTTCAGCTCTGAAGAGCAGGTGGGGTGTTTCCGCCCAGAGCTCTACCTCAGGGCCTGCATGTAAAGGTGTTCAGTGGGTATTTGTGGGGTGATTAATGAATGAATGAGGGAAAGCATACAGTGATACTGATGTCTCACATTAGCTACGTCACTTAATTATTACATGATGCTGATTTGTAACTGTCTCCCCTCTAGGATGGGCCGGAAGTTTTGCCTGATTTGTTCATTTAGCACCATGCCTGGTGCACACAAGACACTCCATAGATGCTTCTTGAACAATTGAGTCTGAGGCTATCGGCACAGATGAGACTCCCTCATCTCGTCCAGATGGCTGTTCAATGTGTATCTTGGGTCACAGAGGGAATTGGGGGAAACATTTCAGATGTGGTAGAGGAAGAGAACAGATTGCTCACTGCTCCTGGTCCCTTTACACAAATGTTGTCTCTGCCCACGAGAGTCCTCCTCGCTGGGAATATGTGAACGGCAGCTCCAAAATGTGTTTCGTTCTTTCTTGTATGTTTTCTCTCTCTTTGTCGAACTTCTCATTTTGTTCCTGCATTGTTTTCCGACTTCATTAAATTGTTTATCTGTGTCCACTGGAGCTCTCTGAACATCTTCAGAACAATTGCTTTGAATTTTTTGTTGGGGAATTCCTGGATCTCCATTTCCTTGGAGGCAGTTACTGGAAGTTCCCCTCATGCAGTGCCCTAAAGGCTGGACAGCTGGTTGCCACCCTGACTCTCCCTTTCTCTATGAGCGGAGCTCTTGCTGGCTGGGGGTTCCCTCTTGCACCGAGCAGGGCTGGACTGGGCCATGGGATGAGGCCAGCAAAAGGAAGCTCTTTTCCTCCTCGTGTGGTTATTCTCAGGTTTTTGTTCCACGGTGTTGCTCAAGCTTCTTATGTGGACTCCAGAGCTCTTCCAGAGCTGTTTTTATTTGTGGAGAGCTGCCCAGTTGTTGATCTTTGTGGGGGGACAGAGGCTGGGGTCCCCTATTCTGTCTGGGTGACCCCCATTGACTTCAGTTCGGAACCTGGATGGGGCTCCCTTACTGGCATCCCCTTTATTCTTCCCTGATGCCAGCCTGGGCTGTAGCTTCTCCACTCTGTTTTTCTGTTAAAATATTCCATGCATTTTCCATACTCCAGAATTTCTCCAAAATTCTGCTTACTTGATAGCTACCTTTTCCCATTTGTTGTGCTGTTTTGGGTTTATTCCATTTATGTCTCTTTTGCCTTCAAGTGAATGGAATTTGGGGAGGAAAGAGCAGTAGTCACACGTGTCCTATTCGTTCACCATTTGAACGTAAAGCTAGGAATTCACTTGTGAACGTTTTCTTGGTTCGATTCAGGGGCCAGCATAGTAGGGCTATTCTGTCTGGGTTTTGGTTAACTTCAGCATTATTCAGGTCCCCAGCAAGGGGACAGAAAACAATTAGGAACTATAGGTTGTAATTATTGTACTATGAAGACAGTGTTGCAGATAGAAAGGAAGGGGATATTTTAACAGAATGCATGTGTCTCTGCACAGCCTGGCTTTTACATCTGTATATAAATAAAGAGGTGATTGTACCTTTGCTCTTTATTATCCTCTGCATATAAGTTGAGGAAGGCAGGGGTTTTGTCTGTGTTGGTCATTATTCGATCCCCAGTAGTTCCAGTTATGAGCAAGGTGCTCAGTCAGCACTGATTCAGTGAGTGAATAAGTAAATTTTACACACACACTCACACACACACACGCTCACACACGCACACACAGCCATTGCTGCTTCAGGCTTATTGCCAGAAAGTATTCTACACAGATAAACCCAAATCTATTAGAAATTTAGCTTTTGAGAGGTTTTTCTTCCTGCCAGGTGTAATTGTTTGCTGTTGTAAATGGCATTTCCTCTCACTCTTTGGAAGATTGTCTTCACTTTTAAGCTGTTTTATAGTCCGAGTTAATTCTCCCTTTCCACATAGCGTGCATACTCTCAGTTTTATTAGCAGGTTGGAAGATAAATTTTAAGCATATTAATAACTATGCTTTGAGTATATAAAGGAGAAAAGCATTGAAATTTGCCTTGGACAGTTCTTAATGCTTTAGAATCCTCACAGTACTTGAACACTTCCTGCTGAAGCAGTGTATAAAAAGTTATGTGGATTTTGGATGTATTTACGACGTGGATAATGCCATAATTATTGGTGTTAGTGACACCAGTTTGTATGCAGTGCCCAATACTTGTGAAGCATTCCATAATTCATGTTGTTAGCTCACTTTAGGTCATTCCTCTAAGGAATATGTATGGATGGCCACGCACTGTTAACCCCATAACATTCTTGGGAGCTAAATATTGTAGCTTGAGGTGAACCAATGTCTCAGATATTAACTGGTTTGCCCTAAAAGAAAAGGACTGAAAATTCAGGAAAACAGATGATGATAGTACACATATTATGAATTGCTGTGAAAATACTTGAATTCTTGCCCAGTCCATTTTGTCAAGCAACTAGGCGGGGTCTTTCCTGTGATTTTAGCTTTTTTTTTTTTAAGACAAGGTCAAGCTAGATTTTTCCCTTTGGGCGGTGAGATGCGGCCTCTTGGAGGCTGGGCAGCCGTCCTGGGGGTTAACTGCACAGAGGCCTGGGACTTCCAGAATGCCAGGAGAAGAGGGGACAAGGGAAAGTCCGCTCTGTCCTTAAGTTTTACTTGAACTCCACAATGCCAAAGGGGTTGGATAAACTGCCATCCAGGGGCTTAAGCAACTGTGCAAAAAATAAAACTTAATTGGAAATCTGAGGCGAGAGCAAGTCTTGGAGGAGCAGGAGAGAGTTAATGGGATGGCACTGATATCTTTAGTTTTCCCGACACTTCACAGCATGTCACCTTTACCTGTTCTGATTCCCTCTCTCCATCACCTCCCTTTACAGGGACAGGAAAGGGACAGAAGGTGGGGGAACTGCTGAGGGCCAAGACGCCAAAGCAGGGGGGGCAGAAGGGGAGGGCTTGGTTCTTGCTCCAGCTGTCCAGTTCCTTTTCCTCTCTCTGCCCCCTTTACCATCCATTTATTTTCCCACACCGCCAGCCTTTGCAAGTGCAGCCACAGGGCTCGTTAATATATTATAGCATTAAAAATCCAGTTACTGAAAGCCAATCTGTCTGTGCAGAGCAGGTATGCAAGCTAAGCTGGACCTCAGTGTCTAACCTCCTGGGAGCCATAGCAGGAAAGGCAGAATGCTCTAGGGCTGCAGTGGCGTCACCCTCCATCATGTGGCCCATCCCTGCCCTGCGTAGAAGTAGCAGAATTACACAGAACAACCTGGCTTGGCCAATCAGGCCTGAAGAAGCCCTGGTCGAGATTAGGGACCCACCAGGCACAGAGATAAAGCCGCAAATAGAAAGTGCTTTACACAGAACTATGGATGCAGCCCAGGGAATAGTCAAAGCAGTGGGGCTGTGGCTGAAGTGATGACATATACTGTTAGTATATCTTAAAATAGTATAATGCAGAGTCAGAAAACAGCCATGTATGTATGAAACGAGTGTACCTACCAACGGTACCCTAGTCAGCATCAGATAATATATTTTAAAAACAAATTTTTACATAATCTGACAACAGTCCGATAAAGTAGGAGGGAAAATTATCCACACCCTCCTTTGACGAGTGGATCAGCCAAGGGCCCTGCTAAGTCACCTGACCACTGTCTCATTTTTGGTGCCACTCATCATCGCTCTCCCAGGCTGGGAAGCTGTTTGTTTCTGAGTCATTTAAATTTTGTGTCTCCTGTTTCTGGACAGTAATCCGATCTTTTCACTGTGAACTAAATAAAATTAGTTTGGCTTTAGTTGTCCTTATAACTAGTTTGACCACAGTTGCAAAAAATGTGCTTATATTCAAAATTACTTCATATACTTAACAGAGATTTGAGTTTATATGTGTGTGTGTGTGTTTAAGAGATTGATGAATGAAAATGTTTTTCTCTGGTTCTGACTGTGATTTAAAAACATTTCAATGTTAATATTGTCTATTGTCTAGATATGATAATCTGAAAGTTGAGGTAGTCTGGTCTGCCTTTTATAATTCACATTTCATTTTAGTGTATGTGGAATATTTTTTAATACTCGCAGAGTCACACAGTTCCATACTTAGCTCTTTGGTACATAAATAGAACACAATATTAAAAATAATTTAATTGGGTGACTAATGTAACCGAGGGGTGAAACTAGTTGTTCACCCAAGCTGATTTTGCTGTGTCACAGAGACAGTGGCCAAGGACATCAGGGCAAGCTTCCTCACCACTTTCTTGTTGGTCTCCCCACTTTTCTTTTGCCTGGCTTCCGACGCTGGACCCTGGAACATTCTCCTAAAGACCCAACCCTGCTTCTGTTTCCCAACTAACCCACACCTGAGGCAAGAAGACATGAATAGTTCTGTCCTCCTCTAACAGGATTAAGGATTCAGAGTAAAGACTAAGGCAGTGTGTGTGTGTGTGTGTGTGTGTGTGTGTGTGTGAGGGGAGGCGGGGGGGGGGGGGGGGGGGGGGAGGGGCGGCGGCTGGGGTCCCAAGCCACACCAGTGCCCCCAGGGGAAACCAGCTGGCTTCCATGAGTACCAATTCCTCCCTAGAGTCAGCACTGTTTCTCCCAGTGTGGAAAATTCTCTGGAGTAAGTTTTGGCTGACTTCACCCAGGCCGTGTGGTCCACCCCTTATGAGGTATCTGGCAAGTAGTAGGGACCTAGAAAGTCCCATCACATAAGTCCCCGCTGGTGACTGAATATTTAGGTTGTTGCTGCCCTTGATAGCTGGGTCACTGTGCCTGCTCTGTCCCTCAGGGCCCACGGTCACCTGGGTGCTGCACCTTGCCAGGAGGGCTGGGCCATAGAAGTTAGCTTCCGAGCCTCTCGCTGCTCCTGGGTATCCTGCCAGCACCATATTGTTGGCAGCAAGCCACCACCACACCTGTGCCCATGTCCCGAGTTATGACAAGGGTGAGACAGAACGTACAAATGATAGTGATTGTGATAATTGCCATGTACTGAGTAGCAGTGATATATCATGCTATCAGTGCTTGTCATGCGTTTTCTCATTTAATTCTTGCAACAAACTCATGAGGTAAGAATTTCCCTTCCTTTTTGAGGAAACAGGGTCAGTAAGTCTAAGTAGCTTATAAGGATATATAACGAGTAAGGGAAAGTTGGAGTTCAAATTCAGGGCCGCTTAAAGCCAAGCTCATACTCTTAACTATTAAGACATGTTGACTTTCAACAGGATTTTGGATTTTCTTTCCTTTCCACGGCTACCTTATTTTGAGACTCAGGAAGTAAGGTGTGTGGGTCACATAGCATGAGTCTATTTGTCTCATTTGTATTATATCTTTGGATGAAGTAGGGTAGGTCTTTTTCTTTTTTAAGCATTTCCAAAGTACCTCACTCAGTGCTGTGCACACAGTGGGTCCACAATAGAGACTGAGAAATTAATGGTAGAGGCATGTTTCATAAACATAAAGATAATACAGATAGTGGACCCAGGTCAGACTTTGTTCCAGAATCTGGTACCATTGGCCAAACAAGCTCTGAACAGCACATCAGTGGTTGTGAATTTGCCAATGCATGTACCTGTTGTCTGCAAATAGTGTCCAACCAACAACGACCCTTCACATGCTGACGTCTGGCCCTATGTAAACATTTCTTTTTTAGAACAAGTTCTTAATCCCTACATCCCTTGGTTTATCACTAGTTTGTTGAGAAAATAATCTGTCCACATTCTCCAGTCACGGGATGACTCAGGCCAGGGATCTGGGCCATTTTCTGGGCAGTAGCTGGACTTCTGGCCCTCTCCCATTAGGACATAAGCCAACACACCACAGCGAGGTGCCCCTTCTACTACCCACTGCTGACGCAGCCCTTCGGCTCCTCTCCTCCTGCCCACTGCTGCCTCTGTGGTTGCCAGAGTAACCAGAAAAATATTACTCCACATGCTCTAGGAACAAAATGTCAATGCACTTTACTATTGTTTTAATTTAAAAACTAAAGTGTGAAAATAACTCTAGCCTAGAAGAAATTCCCTTCCTGGAAGACAGTTCCCTTTGGAAAGGAGAGATACGAAATCAGTACAAAGAACTCAGGAGTAACAGTGATACTCAGGTGTATTAAAAGAACCTAAACTCGTACGTCTAACCCAATGGTAAATGTGTAAATGCTTGCTGAATGAACAAACGAATGAATGAAAAATGTGACATAAATTGCTGAAAATTTTAGGAAGTTTTACATATATATGTATATCTTCCATATGTGTGTGTACATACATATATATGTATATGGGTTTTATGAATATATATGAATGAATATATATGTGTATATATGTACACACATATATATATATATGAATTTTAATGGAAAACTCTTAATTCCTGGATACTATTATAAGTTTTAGGATCGTGGGTATAGTGGGGTATGTAGCTCCCCCCACAAATTCATGCCCACCCAGAACCCTCAGAACATGACCTTATTTGGGAGTAGAATCCTAGTTAGGGATCTCATGGTGGAGTCATTCTGTTCTAGGCGGGCCCTGTGTCCAATGGCTGCTGTCCTGACTAGAAGAGGAGAGGACACAAAGATAAACATAGAAGAGGGCCATGTGAAGGGAGCAGGGATTGACGTGATGCCGCCACCAGCCAAGGAACACCAGGAGCCACCAGGAGCTGGAAAAGGCAAGGATGGCCTCTCCCCTGGAGCCTTCGGAGGAAGCATGGCCGCACCGACACCCTGTCTCAGACTTCCGGCCCACAGAACTGTGAGAGAATAAAGTTCTGTTGTTTAAGACACCTAGTTTGTTATCATGTGCTGTGGTAGCCCTTAGAATTGAATCCACTGGGATATTTAGAATGAATACTGCTGTTTCCTTGTTTACTTTGTCGTCCGGGGGCATATCAGGAACTCCCAACATGTGTGGGAAAGTGCATTTATTATAATGAGGATGCAAAGAAAGACAATCAGTTTTCAGCCTATTTTGAGGAACTTTTCTCATCTTTGGCATAATTTTTTTCCTACATTGAGAGCTGCTCAGTGGTATAGACGTAATAGGAAGAAAAATAAGTGGAAGTTTGGACTGACTGGCTAAGGAGTAAACTGGGATTCGTGTTAGGGAGACGACACATTGGGTCATGAAGACGAGGCCTCAGGAGCCTAGTCTGGATAATAAAGGTCTTTTAGAAAGAGGAATTAAATTGTTTGGCTTGAGTAAGCGAGAAGAACTTGGAGTTTTTTCAGTTGGTCCCAAAGAAAGAGAGAGAGAGAGGATCTTGGTAAAACAGACAGAAGGTGACAAAGATGTAAGGGAGACAGCGGGAGAAATGGGCAGGCAGGGGAGGAGAGGAGGTGGGAAGGGAGAGATTTTTTTTTATCCAGTCTGACAATCTTGCCTTGAAATATTTAGACTGTTTACATTTAACGGAATTAGTGATAAATTTGGGTTTAAATCACCATCCTGCTATTTGTTTTGTTTGTCCCATTTTTCTTTTTTTTCTGCCATTTTTTAATCAATTGAGTATTTTTATTATTGTGTTTTATTTCCTTTTTTGCTTATTAGCTATTGTATGTACATATGTACCGTATTTCCCGAAAATAAGACCTAGCTGAACAATCAGCTCTAATGCATCTTTTGGAGGAAAAATTAATATAAGTCCCGGTCTTACTTTACTATAAGACTGGGTAATATAATAAATATAATATATAATATAATGCTGGGTCTTATATTAATTTTTGCGGCAAAAGACGCATTAGAGCTGATTGTCTGGCTAGGTCTTATTTTGGGGGAAACAGGGTATGTATATATATATGAATGTATTTATTGTGGTTGCTCTTGGATTGAAACGATATATCTTTAACTCATCACAGTTCAAACCTTCAAATAATATCATACCACTTCACATATATGGAAAGAACTTTGTAGCAGTATACGCCCATTTCCCACTCCATCTGTTGTTATTGTCAAACATTTTATATAACATTATAACATATGTTATAAACATCACAATACATCGTTATTAGGGTTTGCTTTAAATAGTCAACCATCACTTAAAGACATTTAAAAATGAAAACAATAAACCAAAAAAATTTATTACACACAAAATTAGATCATGTTACTTTCTTGCTTAAAACCTTTCAACAGTTTCCTATTATACTTTGAATAAAATTCAGAATCAACATGTCCCCTGACCTTAAGATGGTTAGGGGGAGAAAACATTTTTTCAGCATCTAGTCCCATGTTCATTTCATAAAAAATTCTTAAGAAATGGTAGCTAGTTTCATTATTAACTTAATTTTTATCTCAGTGTGATTTATATACCCAAAGAGGAGTCAGTTAACCTAAAAGAATGCCTAGTAATAAAACCTTCCTCTCTCCCTCCCTCCCTCCCGTCTTTCTTTCTTTCAGCAGCCAATTTGTTGTAGTCTTTCAGAAAAAAAAACACACAAAAAAAACACTGTGCCACCTAGTCACACAGGATTTTTGTTAGAAAATGTGACCTTTTAGATTTGTGATGTACCTCTTAAGTTTGTCTTATGTTTTTAATAAGGTGTTTTGAAAATGTAAAGATTTCCTGGGAGTTACTTGCTCTTTTTTAAACGGCTGTTTTCTTCATTGTCAGGGCTGTGTCCTGGTGGGAAGTTGGTTTGTTCTCTTCTTCAGAACCCTGAATTTAATTGTATTGTGATTACTGTTACTCAGAGCTGCTCAGCACCCGTGTCCCTTCACAGTTCAGTGAACAGCCCAGTATCTTTCCTTCCTTGTGGGCTCTAAATGACTGGTTCTTATCCAGCATCTCGTCTGCATCTGCTCTAGATGAGGCGTTCCACCAATCTGTGTGGGCTATTGAAGTTCTCCACTGGTACTAACTGACCTAATTCGATGTGTCCCGAGACCTCCTAGCTTCCCCACTCCGTCTCCAGGCTGCACTGCTGGACGTGGGGTTATACCTCTCAGTGCCTCTCTGTCCCTGACTTCTGGCTCACACTCTGAACAACAGAAGAGCTCAGACGTCCTGGACTTGCATGACCGGCTCCCCTCTTCAAACAGACCCATTCCAGAAGTATTGGTTCACTTAGTGGCTCATTTGTTCCTTCTGTCAGTCAATGTCCCTTGACTCCTTCCTATGTGCCAGGCACTGGGAACTGGGGTGCTGTGCTCCCAGAAACCTGTTGGCCTTTTGGGGGTTACAGTGGACATTCTAATTTGGCTCTGCCTGTTCTCATTATGAGAATTAGATGAGAATGTTTGGGCCAGGTCCTCTCCTCTCCCTATGCTGATGATGCTACATGCTCATGGTGGTCCTGCTCAGTGGTTTTGCAGCTCTCATGTCAATGTGCCCACTGGTCCTGTTTGGTCTGCTGGGCCCCTGCTTGTCCCCAGTACTGTGTGCTCCTGGGCCTGTGACTACTGAATCAGCACATTGTTATTGAACAGCAGATACTCCCTTCTCCCAGAAGCTCAGATAGAGCTCAGAGTGGAGCAAACACTCATGCCATCTCAGACTCTACTTAGAGCCTTCAATTCTGTAGTACTGTTTGATAATTTCCCCCCTTTATTTTCTCCATTGTGGGGAAAACAGAAAGAAAGGAAACCTATGAGTTAGGTGCTATAGCTCCTAGACTGAGACCCAGGTCTTTCATCTCTTGCTTCTATTTTCTATCTCTGTCTTTATGTTCTACGTTTAGGAAAGCTCCTCAATTTTAACCTACAACACTTTCATTGAAATTTTTATTTTGGTTAACATTGTGAATTTCTAAGAATTCAGACTTCTTTTCTTACCATTTTTTTTCTTTTTTTTACATAGGCACCGGTTCTTGTTTTATGGTGTAACATTTTTTGGTTCTGTGATGATATTCATTGTTGTCATTGTTATCCTTAGTTTTATTTTACACCCTCTGTTTTCTCTGTTTCTGGAGGTCCTTTTTTTCCTGGTGTATTCTAGTTTCTCTTTTCACGGAAGTAGCTTTCCTAAAGTATCTGCTTATCCCTAGCTTTATATTCTTATTCAGGATTAATGTATAATGTAAGTTGGGCGTCAAGCTCAAGCTTCTGTAGCACAGAAGCCCCCAAACTACAATTGCCTAAATAAAGTACACGTTTGCTTATCCCTCATGAGAAGACTAGGGGTGAGTGGTTCTGGTTAGTGGTCATTAGATTCCACGCAGAGTTGATGGTGGCATCAGTTAGTGCTAAGAGTTGAGGGAGGTGCAGTGGAAAGGAGCTAGAGAATGGAGAGAACCAGGACATACATAACTTAGAATTCCAACAGAGGACAGAGGGGAAATGAGTAGGGTTGGTGGCAACTGGACAATTAGACAGGGAGACAGTAGGCAATACCCCGCCAGCTCATGACTCAGGGGCAGAGCTCTCAAACCAGCTGAGGAGCCTGATGAAGTTGAGGCACAGTTTTAGCCTAGAAAGAGGTGAGGAGTCAGAGCAGGACTCAGGAGCAGGGCCCAAGGTGCTGAGCCCCAAATGACCTGGAACCTTAGTGACTGGAGATTTGTTCCAGACCCAGGCCATAGCTGCCAAGCTCCCCTTGCCTTAGGCTCTGTGACAGACTGACTGTGTCCTCTCAAATTTCACAGGCTGAAATCCTAACCACCAATGGGATGGTATTAGGAGGAGGGTGATTAGATCATGAGGGTGGAGCCCTCCTGGATGGGATTAGTGTCCTTATAAGAGGAGCTCATAGAGAGCTCCCTCGTCCACGTGAGGACATGGTGAGAAGACAGAGATACTGGATCTGCCAGTGCTTTGACCTGGGATTTCCCAGCCTTCAGAACTGTGAGGAAGAAATGTTGGTTAAGCCACCCAGTCTGTGGGATTATATTTTTGCTAAAACAGACTCAGATTGATTGGGGGAAGCAGGAATTGGACCCAGCCTGTCTCTGGGGTTAAGTGGCTCCAGTTTTGGGTGGTTCCCTAAAGAACAGGCAGACTGACTTTCGATGTTCGGAAACAAGAAGGATTTTTCCCCCTAAAGATATCTTATATTGAACAGATTAAGATTGATGAGCAAATAATTAAAAAAGCATTTTAAAAAGCATGCAAATTGAATGAGTAGAAACTGAAAAAGGAAAAATGAAGCCAGAGCAGGAAGACTGGGCATTTTTACATGTACTTTTCCCTGTTGGCCTTGGGTGCTTCTTGAAGGCAAGCCTCTGCAGTTGTTTCACCGAAAGACCAGAGTGGAATAGGGATATGCAGAAAACCACTTTTTCCTTTTCTCTAACTGTCCTTTTAAAACCACAGAAAGGCCTATTTTTTTGCCCTTGTTCCATGAATGAAATCTTGGGCTCATAATTTAAAGGACACTTCTGTCACTTTTCGTCACAAGAATAGTCTTGGTTCAACACTAGGACATTTAGTCCAGTCATGACTTTACACTTCATATAAAATGTCTCCTGTCCTGGGGTTTGGGAGCATCGGGCTGAGAAGCCTAAAGCTGGGGACCACCTGGTGAGCTCCTCTATTTCCTGCTCTTCCTCTCCTCCTCCCACTGCCCACTGGGGAGCCTCTCAGAAGGAAGAATGGGGTTAAGTGACTCGCTTTTGGCACATCCTTAAAGGTGATTTTTCTGTCAGGGAGGTTTACAGGGGGTTCTCAGAGGCCTTCCCTTCCCCACGTTGGCTTCCCCCTCACCCCAGACTCGTGCTGGGGCTCGCTCCTGGCAGGAAGGCTCCTTTAAACTCTTGTGCTATGGAATACAGCACAGGGAATAGAGTCAATGGAATTGTAATAGATACATACAATGCCAGAGGGGCAGATGGGGGGTATCACATTGTGAGGCGTGAAATCTCTAACTATTACATTGTTGTGAAACTAATAAAAAAAAGGACATAAAATGGTCTTCAGCTGCAGGAAAATGCCTGTCATGAGTCCGATATGCATCTCCAGGGGCCCTACGTCCCACTTTCTGAACAGTCTCCTGCAGCCCCTCTCACAGAATTGAGAGGACAGGCACACACGGTTCCCTCCTCCCCCAGACTGGGGGGGTGGGTTCAGGAATATGCCAGCACTCCAACTTTCTCCAAAGAAATCACCACTTCAGCCTCTACCCTTTTATAGCCTCAAGGACTATGGGCTTCAAAATCAGTTTCCAGCTCCTGCGTGCAATTCCTAAATAGGTGGTCTAGGATTTCTCTTTGGAATGGTGGGGGTCTTTGCCACTTCCTCTGTTGACTTTAGGCTCTGGTGCCTTAGCTGAACCTGAGACCAAAGACGACCATCCCACTGTCTTCTGTGATAGTTGTATTTTTTTCACTCGGCCCAGTGCCTGGTATATAACAGACACTCAATAACTGTTTTTTTTTGAACAAATTGATTGTTAATGAGAAGCTACAGTGAGGCGAGGAGAGTGGGGATTCCCAGTCCAGACAACCCAATAGTTGAGCAGACGCTCAATGTTTCCCTGGACCCTGAGTCTTCACAGCTGACATGCGACCGCACTGGAGGGGATTCAGAATGCTGCTCAGTTCCCGGTCCCCTGAGCACGGGATGAGGACACCAGTGACCATCCCTGATGTAATGCCCTGGCCCAGCTCAGTTGAATCAGAGCTTCTTGGGTTGCTGCCACCATTGCTCAGCTCTGCGGGCTCATCCATAAGCTCTCTCCTTCTTCCTTGGTCCTTGTCATGCTCCTTGATCACGAGCACCGCTGCTCTTCCGGCGCCCCCAACCCCACACCTGGAGGACACCCCTTACTATCTGCCTGTAAGTTACTTCCTCCGTGGGGCCTGCCCTCATCGGCTTGTTCCCCTGCTCCCCGGGCGAAGTGCCTGTCACAGCACTTGCCTTTCTGCATTGGGTGCCCCTGTAAACTCCAGAAAGCCTGGCACTGCCTTGCTCACTCTGTATTCCAAGAACAGAGCAGAGCCAGGCAATAAGCAATAATGAATGAGTGAGTGAGGGAATGAATGGGTTGGCACCAGAGAGTCAGTTGTAAAGCCTCCTAAGGTGGGCTTCAGGGGTGGGTCTGTTGCAGGGCTATGGCCTTCAGCTTTCACTAAAACCCTGGGGGAGCATGCTGGTTTGGGCAACCCCAGCCTTCACAGCTGGACTAAGCTCCTGTTCTGGCTGAGTGCACCTGCCACCTGAGCGTAGAAGCAGAGCTGTGCTCAGTAGCCCATCACAGAGGCTCAGAGGTCATTTCGGCCTGGAGATTTATTTATAGCTCCTGTCCTCACACTCATGTTCTTCAGTCCATCACCTTTAGGAATTTCACTGTGATCAGGACATCCAGTGACAAATTAAAACACATAATTCTGTTTGTATCGTAACACCAGTATTGGATTTGTTTCCAGTTAAGCACTATATTAGTCAGTGTTAAAATTCTCCTGGATTTGATACTCTTCCAGAAGTGTTACAGTGTTGGACGTGTATGTAACCCGCTTTTCCCCCCACATGACCTCTGCTCTAGAAAAATGGGTCTTTTATAGTCAAATCAAGTTGAAGCCAGAATATGGTATGAC
This sequence comes from Rhinolophus hipposideros, assembly GCF_964194185.1. Classification (NCBI taxonomy): domain Eukaryota; kingdom Metazoa; phylum Chordata; class Mammalia; order Chiroptera; family Rhinolophidae; genus Rhinolophus; species Rhinolophus hipposideros. The sequence goes on along the minus strand of NC_138072.1, from coordinate 21,562,220 downwards.
CTTGTGGCTTAAAAAAAAAATCCAATACATGTAGAAGAAGTTCCGTATACATGCCAGGAAAACCTGATTAAACTGAAGATGAAAACAGGGAGGAGGCTATTTAGGTAAATTACATAATTAATTTTTTAGGCTTTTGAGGAATACCTGAAGTATTTCCATTAGGGGATTAAGCAAATGGATGGCCTGATTTGATGACAAAATATGGTTCTTTTCTTAAGGGAGTGTAGACATCCTCGAGACCACCCTTTTAACCATAAAATTGTAAAATTGTGTATGTACTTAAGATGAAAAGATATTTTTAAGGAGGTTGAGGCCAAATCTGCTTACATGATGGGTTAATTCAGATAGCAGGTACTCTTTTGTCCCAACATACACCCCTCGTTGCCATGTGGACCTTGGACCTGACAGCTTGTGCTGCAGCAGCCATTTCATAATAATGAGGCTGGATTCTGTGATCTTGATTCTGTGGAGCTGAAGGACAGAAAGAAGACACATTGGTGACATCATGGAGCCGCTGTGCCAGTGCTGGGCTGCCTAGTTTTAGACTTAATGTTACATGGGACAAATGATGCCCTATGTTGTTTAAACCCCTGGTTTTTCGGTCTTTGTTACTTTTCACAAAACAAAACAAAACAAACAAACAAACAAACAAAAAAACCCAAAACAAAAAAAACAACAAAAAACATTCTAAAAGATAATGGGGTATTTATGGGAAAATGAGTATATTTGTGTCTCAGATGACATCATACCAAAGAAACTCTTCATGTTAATAATAATCATGGAAAAATTAGGAAAATCCTTATTTTTTGAAGTTGTCGAACTGAATATACCGTCGGACGGATTTTATGTCAGAGTATATCAATAATTTTAGTTCTAAATTTAGCAGTTCTAAGTTTAAATTCCGCACACACGCACAATTTAACAAGTGCCTCCATATTGCAGGCACTGAGCTGTGCAAGCTGTATTCATTGTCTCATTTAATGCGCACAGCAGGCTCTGACGTATTATTATGATCCTCATCGTATACGTAGAGAAACAGGTGTAGACATTTAAAGAACTCCCCAGTAAGTGGCAAAGCAGGGATGGGGACTGAGTTGTTTAGCTTCAAAGCCCACATGTATGACCATTACTTGTCCTGTTTCCTGGGACACGACCAGATGAGCACGAGTCCATTTGTTTTAGCCACTTACCAAGTCAGTAGCAAGGATGGCTTGGTATAACAATAAATAAATACAATCCATCAAAGTTGGACCTCCTAGCAAACATCGACAGGTAAAAAGAGTTTGTACTCAGAGGGAAGGTACCTAATACTCAGGAATTTCAGTGTGGAGATTCAGGTTCGTTGCTCCAATGGATAGCCTAGTTTAAACCAGACTGAGTACCCTTTTCCAAAAAAATGTGATGGGTGTTCCCACTGGGGATGGGGCAGGATATGTACTGTGTCCCCGGCCTCCCTGACCTCACAGCCCACCAGCCTCCTGCGCCCTTGCTCTGCCCACCTCACTGCCCTTCTTTTTGTCCTTGGAACACGCAGTCACCTCAAAGCTGCATAGACCAGTCCCTCTGCACGGAGCGCTCTTCCTCTGGATAACCAGGAGGCTCTTTCTCTCCCTCGTTTCAGGTCACTGCTGCCATGTGACTTCATCAGAGGTGGCTTCCCTGTCATTGTATCTACAAACTTTCTCTTCTGTTGCTCTGTACCCCTTACCCTGCTGTATATTCCTTCATAGAACAATGTACCTGATGTGTACACTTATTTGTTTAAGCCTATCTCCTCCCCTAGAATAATCCCCATGAGCATGGGGCCTGTGCCGTATTTACTAGGACGAGGCCTGGTACATAGTAGGTGTTCCTTAAATGTTTCTTAGACGAATGGATTATGAAGGAAGAGTGAGTTCAAAGGAACTGCTCACGTCCTATGTTGTTACGTGAACACCTAGAAATCATTAGAGGGATTGGGCCTATTCTGGGACAAATTTACATTCCCAAGGATTTTGGGTTGTGAGTCCATGGAGGTGGTTAGTATCTTGCAATTCATGAATGACTTCCTTGGGGGAGAAGTGATAGAAAAAGGAATGGAATTTTCAAAATGGAATTTTCTTAAAGGGAAAACGAAAGTAGAACGTACAAAGTGGTAGCAGAGACTCGTAATCTATGACCTGGGAGAGGGAGGGTTCTTAATTACACTGATGGGCATCATAAAAAGAAGATGAACTATCTTTCTTGTGGTCGTGGTTAGTGCCTTTGGGGGGTACTTTCCTTAGACATATAATGACAGTCCCGCGCAATGTAGCACGAAGGGCTGTGACCCCCAGGAGGGAGTTATAATCTCTGGCCAGAGTAATCAAAGCTCAGAAGCCTTGGCACATGGAACCGATTTTGACAGGATTTTGTGGCCTTTGGTGGCAGAAGAAACAGCAGAAGAAAAGGCATGGTTGATCAACACACACATCTTATCTGAAGAAGAGTGGCTTGGTTTAGGGGCAAAAGAGTATTTGTAAATAAATATTGAATGGGTATGTGGAGGGTCTCAAGTACCAGGCGCAGGGGTTTGCATGGAATATGGCATGTGTCTGGGAGCTATTCTTCAATGGGTAGGAAAGTAACAAGATGGAAACATTGTTATATGAGGTTATCCTGGTGGGAATCTGGAAGATGACTCACTCTGGAAAAGGACAAACTCAGAAAGATTAGTTATAAAGTTACTGAGACAATTTGATGATATCATTAGTTACAAAGTTAGTGACATAAAGAGAAGGAGCAAGAAGAGTTATTTTTATCCATACAAAGACACTGATGTTGGGTGGTGAAGGTGGGGAGAGTGTCTTGGTCTGCTCAGGCTGCCATAACGAATCCCTTAAAGAATAGAAATTTATTGCTCACAGTTCTGGGGGTGGGAAGTCCGAGAGCAAGATCCTCGCAAGGCAGGTTTCATCCCCAGGCCTCTTTGTTTGGCTTGTATGCAGCTGCCATCTTGCTGTGTGCTCATGTGACAATTTTGTTTTCTTCTCTTCCTCTTTGTATGAGGGCACTAATCTCATCATGGGCCCTATCTTCATGACTTCATCTAAACCTAATCACCTCCCAAAGGCTCCACCTCCAAATACCATCACACTGGGGGTTAGGGCTTCAGTGTGTGAATTTTGAGGGGACAAAAACATTCAGTCCATAACAGGGATGAATCAAAGGGGATGGTAAGGGTTTGGGTTTGACTTGTGGCACAAGAGAAGTAGCCAAATTAGAAGATCTGCGTTGGGGGTATTTGATAGCCATAGTGACCTATTTGTGAGGTCACAGTGGCCATCGGGGTTGGTAATGTCTCTGGGGAGCCCATAACTGCTCAGGAACACCTCTTACAGGGGAGAAGATGATAATTAGCCAACTTTTAGGCATGTAGGGTTGACCCTCTCTGTGCTGATCCCAAGAGCTAGTTCATGGTCACTTGTGTCATCTACATGAAGTTCAGACCTGACCTTGGACATCAGAATGCTAATTATAGCTAGGGGCTTCATAATTTTTAGATTAATTTGAGGAATGGATAAGATACTGATGAATAACTTCCAAGTCTTGAAAAACTGACTTCCCCTTAAATCAAAACTATGAAGAAGGGCATAGGTTGGATTTCGTTTCTGAGCACAGAGTGATCCCTATATCCTTCTCCAGCATTCACTTGACATTCCAAGAGCTAGCAGGCCCCTGAGGGTTGGCTTGGAACCAGGAACAAATCTCCTGGGGCTGCCTGAGGTTTTTTTAGTTCCTGTTAGTCTAGACTCTTGTGCTCTCCAAAATGGGATGGGGGAGGGGTGATACATGAAACAGTGATTTGGGGTCCTCAGACCCTGCCTCACCCCTCAGACCTGTATCATCTGGGTCAGGTTCGTTCATTTCTCTAAGTCTTGGTTTCCTTTCCTCTAAAATGGCATTGCTGTGAGAATGAAAAGGAACAATCAAAATAAAGTGCAGTAAATGAGCCTCCATCATCATCATCACCCTCATTGTTGACGTCACTGGGGACCACCTTGCATGAATGCAGGCCTGGAGGTTTCAGGGCGTGCCGCCTCAGGCCAGCTTGCTCTCAGTACCTGAGCTCCAGCGGTGTTTATTTCTAGTTCAAGTGCACTTCAGCACTGCAGAATTTTAGAATACATGTAATAAAAATGTAAATAAAAGGGAAACCTTCTAAAATTTTGGTTTGTTCAGTTCTGAAATCGGGTGAGATGCTATGAAACCTTCTCTGGAGATATTGAAACTGGAAACCTGGGTTGACAAGAAACAGGCTTAATCTCAAGATCGTAGACCTTTCCAATCCTCCTTTTCTAATGACCTTATGATAATTCCTGAAGCCTGAAGTCTTTAGGTGACGTGATCTTAATTGAGAGAAGCTGAATGCACATGGTGACCCTGAGTATTTTATTTGACTTTCTGTAGAACCCTTGAGGAAGAAGTTAATTTTCTAATCCTCATCTATATCATCGGCCAGTTTAGTTCAAGTTGTAAGTCAAAATGAAAAATCTCACGTCTGTCGTCATTTTCTCTTCTTTAAGGATGTCTAGAGTGCTGCTATGTGACCAGGGGGCTGCGCTGGCCCTTTCTCACTTTGACAACTGTAGAAGAATTCTAGTGAAAAAAATATGCTTTTTCCCCCCCTCACTTGTGGGATATTAAATTGATTATAAAAAAAAAGCACTCCTCAAATTTGGACTAAAAATATGGAAATAACATCTTCTAAACTATTTTATATTATGATTAATAAAGTCTTAAAACGGAGTGATATAGGAAGCAGAATGTTTATTGAGTATAAAGATTCCAATAAAGCAATATTAAGATGACAAATTTCAGAAGCACAAAACAAAACAAACTGTTATGTGCAATATGTATTTACAGAATAGAAGCATTTTAATAAAAATTACAAAACCAGTAGACATCAAGTATTGGATACTTATGAAATTTCTAAATAAACAAAATACTTTTTTTCTGTTTTATGAGCTATAGTTCTCTGCCTGTGACAATATGTTCTTGCTTATCCCTTAAAGCTTAAGTTTGCAATCAGAATTAGACATTGAACATAAACTTTAAGCTGTGTCTAAATTATATTTTTTCTCAATTAAAATTATATTTAAAATTGTGATTAGTTCTCAACCTATCATTCTATGATCTTTCCAGTCAAAACCAATTTTTCTTACTATAGTTGTTCACCAAAAGAAGAAACTTGGAAATCATACATAAACTAAACTAACACATATTAAAAAAATAAAAATACCGTAAGTAAAGCTTTTCCATAGTTTTTAGTAGCTTTAGTAGTTTCCTTGTAAAAATTATCTCAATTTTTATAATTATGAAATATAGAAAAAAATCAGCGTGCTTAAAATATTACACCCATGTGCTCACCACAAATATTAAACCACTTGTTATATTTGCTTCAGTTCTTCTTTTAAAAACAAATACCGTATTTCCCTGAAAATAAGACCTAACTGGAAAATAAGCCTTAGCATGATTTTTCAGGATGCTTGTAATGTAAAATAAGCCCTACTGTTCCCTGAAAATAAGACTGGGTCTTATATTAATTTTTTCTCCAAAAGACGCATTAGGGCTCATTTTATATGACGAGCATTCTGAAAACTCATGCTATAGCTTATTTTCTGGTTAGGTCTTATTTTTTGGGAAACATGGCATGTATCATTCTCAAACATGATTTTAATACTTTTAGTATAGATCAGAGATCTATAAACCTCATACCGTATTTCCCTGAAAATAAGACCGGGTCTTATATTAAGTTTTGCTCCAAAAGACTATTAGGGCTTATGTTCTGGGGACGTTATCCTGAAAACTCATGCTAGGGCTTATTTTCCGGTTGTGTCTTATTTTCAGGGAAACACGGTAGTAGTTTTGGGTTTTAAGGTCCACATAAACAGTATATTTCATAAACTCCCACTGCTCTAAGTCTTATCCGCTGTCGAAGACTGTATATGGTGAATGGTAGTCACTGAGTACCTAGGCCATTTAGCATTATATCACTTATGTGGAGAGAATTAAAGAAATAGTAGATACAACTCTTGTTAGAAAAGTTTACAGCCCAGTTAGAATGCCAAAATGAAAAACTGGTGAGTTTGAGTTTTTATAATATTTTACCTACCACATGGGTAGGATGGGGTAATTCCCACCCATAGAGTATGGGTGTTTGTTTTAAATAAGAAATCGTCTATGAGTGGCTCATAAAATACTTGGAAAGGTTGAGTTCATATACTGTAAGCCTGGAAGGTCAAATTATTTGGCATAAATTGTGAGCTAGTTTCAGAAAACAGTCATCTTTCGTGGAGGACTTTGATGTTTTGTGAGTCCCTGGTGGCTGCTTCAGAGGTTCCTACGGAGTAAAAAGTCAAATCATGACGGTGTGGGGACTGGTTAGTAGCCGTGGATCGATATACAAGCGTGGCAGGTACTATGGCAAAAGGGCTAGTGTCGAGGCGAGCGGGGCATTACTCGTGTGACCAGGAGGGAGAGTATGTTCAGACGTGTTCCGAACGGTGTTCATTCCACCAGAAACATGCACAACTCACTCAGTCAGTATAAAGTTAATAAAGGCCGAAAATAAAATGTCAACTGCGGAGAACTTACTGGTAGATTCTAAGAACTAATTAGATGCTGCAGTGTGCAATGTAGGTAAACTGAGGCAACTGCAGATCCTGCACCTTGGTAAGCGGACACCCGCACGTTTGCTTTGCGTGTACTTATTTTTAAGCATCTTAAATGAAACAGCTGTGCCCTAGGAACAAGAGATTCGTGCTTTCTTGTCCAAACTGTCTCGGACCCTACTTTGTCACAGCCGTTTTTCAAGTGGCCATCTGGTGGCGATGGCTTGGAGGATATTGAGACCTGTGGTGGAAAGCTCGAATTTCTTCAGAAATAATGGGCTTTACAGTGAGGATAGTGGTACCCTAGTCCGAGTTTCAGGCTCGTCGGTGATTCACTCAGATCTTATCCATCCTTCGTTGCAATTGAATTACGTTTGCCCTTCTCCTCCGGAGTGTCAACCCCAGCCTGCCTGGCGCAGGCACTCACCATGTATTTGCGGAATGAATTTGTTGAAGTTCTGGGCACCATGACGTTGTGTGGTTAATCTGGGAAAGCATGGTACCCCGAAACTAGATACTGAGGAATTCTCCTGTGGAGGCGGAGCAGAGGCAGCCCAAGGGTAAAACACTGTTGGGTAACCTTTACTTGGAGATGCCTCGCTCCGTGCGCAGATAAAAGGCATCTGTCGCGCGCACCCCGCAGTGCTGTGCAAGTTCCTGCCGCAGCCCCCTTGGGAGGAGGGACTCCGAGCCCTGGGTTTGTGGGCCAAGGGGCAGGTGAACGGCTCGGGCTCCAGAGGCGCACGCAGGGGGAACCGAGCGGGGCGCCCGGGCCGGTTCCCGGCGCAGCCAGTACGCGGCGCTCGCCTGGGCTTGGGCTGCGGGGAGCGGCTACGGATCACCTGCCGCCGGGGGGCCGGCCCTCCGCCGCCCCCGCTCCGCCCCCGCGCGCCAGCCCCGCAGCCAGCCCCACGCAGTCCCTGGCGGGGGAGCCCGTCAGGCAGTCTCCGCTGCGGGCGCGCCGGGTGCGGGTCCCGTGTCCCCCTCCGCGCAGCGTGTTGCAGGGAGGCCCCGCCCGCCGCCTCCGCCTCCACGGTGCAGCACGGCGGCTCGCGCTCCGCACCGGCGCGGGGCCCCTCCACCCGGCTCGGGACCGTCACGGCCGCAGCGGCGGCAGGAGCAGCAGCAGGGGCAGCGCGAGGGGCACCGGGCTCCGTGAGCTCGGGAGCGGCCGGGCCAGCAGGCTGGAGCCATGGCCGATGGGGGCGAGGGCGAGGACGAGATCCAGTTCCTGAGGACTGTAAGCGCGCCCCGCGTGTTCCCCGGGAAAGGGCGCTGGGCAGCCCCAGCGGGGTCTGGGCAGGGCGACAGCAGGTGGGGGCGCGGAGGAGAGGCATCCCGGAGTGTTCAGGTGTCCGTGCTGGGCGAGGGAGGCAGGTGGCGTATCCGCGTGCGTGTGGACAGCTGGGCACTGCGCGCGGCGGGCGGGGGCGCACGGGCTCGGTCGGGCACTGAGGACAGCGCCTGGGGTCAGCGGCGCCGGGGGAGCAGGAGGCCGGTCCGGGCGGGTGGGTCGGCGTGCTGGCACCTCCAGGGCAGCCTGGGGCCGGGCCGGCGGGGCGGGCGTGGGGATGGGGTCTTGGGCTGCCGGGCTGGCCCCGCGCCTTCATGCGCCCGGGATTCGCCCGCTTGGCGCAGCGCGCACCTTGGCCGCTGGGAGGGGTTGCAGGACGCTGCCCTAGGTCTCTTCCCGCCACCCCCAGTCCAGGGGCTGCAAGGGGACAGGGTCGCCAACATGGTCAGCGTGGTCCCGGGCTGGGCCGTGATGCTGGGACTGCTTGTGGAACGTGGGAAGCGAGTGTGCGTGCCGAGGTGGGGGCATCGCGGCTGTGTGGTTCCCTAAATGCTGCTTCTTGATGCCGAGCAAGCGCAGCAGAGTGTGTGTACGTGTGCGTGAGTGTGTGCGCGGGTGTGTGCGAAAGGCAGGTGGCTGCCCGGAATTTCCACACGGGTGGCAGCAGGGAAAGGTCGGCTCCTCACTAAGACCATTTTTTTTTCCCTCCTGAAGTGCCTCTTGGCACTGCCCCTCCCTCGCTGCTTGGTATCACCGCTGCAGATACGTACTTCCCAGGCGGAGGTACTGCTCGCCTCGGCGCGGGGCCCACGAGCCTCTCCCGTGGTGGTGAGAATAACCTAGTTAGCGTTTGCGGCAGCCCTTCCCTCCACTCCACCCTCCTCTCTGAAGGATATTCCCCGACAGGGGCCCCCCACCCCCCGCCCAGGACTGCAGCCACTTCTTTCCTCAACAGGGAAAACGATGTCACTTCCCAGTTGCAATCACCTCCACAGTCACAGAAAGTCATAGACATATTTAAATTTTGAAACATAAACCAGACAGTAACTTTTAGGTGTGAAAATAGTCTTCATGGATTTGGGTGCTTAGCAACTGAAAACAGTATATTTGTCCAAGAACATTGTAAGTGACCATTTTTTCCTTTTCTGTGTTTTTTTTTTTTGGGGGGGGCACTCATTTTTGCCTTAAGGGCCGGGGAGCCTTTGGAAAGGATAAAATCCAGGGTAAGCATCAGAATGCTAACGATTTGACCTAATGGCTGCCTGTTAGGTATGCACCATTCCATATGCTGTTGGAGGGAGTCCTGGCCCAAGACGCAGCTGGGCAGAGCCTGTTCACTGAAACCTTGCTCATGGGAAGTATTTTAAGCCTAGTAGTAATACAGTTTATTTTATTTTATTTAACGGATAATGCCTCATAATATTTTTTAAAAAATATTAAAAACCACACGAAAAGGTGTTTCTCAAAACTACAGGATCTTTTTGTTCAGGTAGCAAAATATTTAGTTGCTGTGTAATTTTTAAATTCATTATTTTTTTTTCCAAACTCCGTAGGCTTAAAACGAGCTAGAATATTTTGGAAGGCTTCATGCACTCAAGGGCTTCCTGCAGGCTTAAATATTAAGCTGAGCTCAGGGAGGTGGTGTTATCAGAATACTTAATGGGCGCTGAGGTCGGATGCTTGTGGTGGTGTTCTGCACAAATAAAGTAATGTCAGGTCTGTGCCCCCAGACAGCTGCTTGTCAGCCTCAGCGACACCTCTGATAAGTGGGTGCTGGGTCCAGATCTGGCAGTCCTAGGCCGAGATTGTTCTTTTAATAAAGCATCTGTGGGTGGTTGTACTGATGATAAATGACCTTGAAGGTGGTACCACAGGGTAGCAGGGGGATTTTTTTTTCTGGTGTAGCATTAACATCTAAAAGGAAAACATGCCTTTTCCTCTGCATTCTACACTTTTAATATGGAAATTCTCAAATCCTTTACCAACTCCTCTGTCCTGCTCTTGCTCCCTTTCATTTTATTCTCTTAACCTGAGCATGTTACTAGTTCAGAAATGTTAATGGAGTTAGTAACAGACAATGTAGTTCTTACGGTAAATTCTCTCTTTTTTTTTATGGGGCGTTTACTTCTCTATTGTGTGCAGTCTTGTCCATATGAGTTATTTCTCCTTTTTTTTTTTTAAAAAGCAGATAGTCCAGGGAGTATTAACAATCTCTACATTAGATAAAATAGTTATAGATTCTAGATAAAGCTACTGGGCTTAAAAAAATCAAACAGTCATTAAGAGACAGTAATTGTGAAGTTGAGCAGACATTTCATATATTCTGATTGGAGTCCCTTAAGTATTACTTTGGATTTTTATTCGAGCACTACAGCTCATTGAGACGTCTTTAGCATCTGTCTGTCTACAGAAGGCTTTTTCCCTTCTTCTAGAAGAAGTCCACAATCACTATCAAGGAAAGCAAAGGCAAAATCTTGAATGGACTGTACCCATGATTGTGTCCACTACTGTGAATTAATTCTTCACTTGTGAAGGGGTTTTGTCACTGTTTAGCCTATGGCAAGCCCTCTCCCATCTCATTTCCATTATGCAGTCCTGAATCGGGTATTTCTTTCAAATGGTTATGCAGAAGAACACTCATCTTTGATTCAGCGGCTTCCCCATGGCTTTCCCACCAGCTGGAAGCGTGCCCACTCTGATGTGTTTATCTTTGAGAGAAATTGAGAACACGTATGTGTAAACTCTGGATGTGCTGGGACACTTAGAAGAATCCTATCATAAAATACGCCCTCAGCCTGTAATGGATTTCTGTACTGCCATATCCAAACATACCCGTGATTTGGAACATGTGGTTTATTTTATTTTAAAATTTGGATAACTTACCAGTGTAGCAATGGACTATAATGCAGTATTTAAAACCTGGATCTCTTTAGTTATGCTCTTCTTTTTTTCAAGCAGTCTTACTGATTTATATAGAAGGAATTCCTTGACTTTAAGAAAATCATGATGTAAGATGACCTTGGCCAAGGGTTGCCTTTCTTTCGTTTGCGGAAGCGCAATGGAGTTACTCCTGGGGTATAGTGTGTCATGGAGTTTGGTCTTTATGCATAGATTGAGACTTAAAACAGTCCTGGCTGCAAAAATCTTTCCCATGAGAGTGCTTGGAGCTTTCTCCTGGACTTCCTTTGCAGGATTAGCTATTTCACAGCAGATTTCTTCTCAGTGCTTATACATCTTGCTCGATAATGATAAGAAGCATTATAGTATTCAACAATTAATAGGAACACTGATAAAGTACAACTGCCACCATACAACACTGAATAGATTGGGCCAGAACGTTTAGCCGAGTTCATCAAGGCCCAGGAAGGCTAATTGTACAGTGTCAGTGCTCAGCGGTGCAGAACCAAGACTGAAACTCAGATCACAGACTATGTGGTTTCCAGGAGAGAGAGTCTGCTTTATCAGTTGCTCAAGTATGTTTTAAATTTACAGCAAACAGGATGTGCAGTCTTCTCAGCTGTAGGAATGTCACAGGGGACAAATGAAAGACTTGGTGAGCAGTGGGAATGTGCCCCTTTGGCTCCTTTGATCATGGAGGCACAAGGAGCTTTAGACAGATATGCACTGTGGTATTTTATCCAGGAACTGACGGAAAACTCACCGATGTTATGTCATCAGACCTATTTTTTTTTGCTTGGAAATTGATGTGTGCACATTGGCAGGCAGCGCAGGATCTAAAACACTTGGCGTGCTAATTTACTTAGCATTCAATCTTATTTGTGCTTTGTCTTTAGATAAGCGTTTTTATGAAGGCTGTATTACCCGAGAAAGTATTACAGCTGCCGGGCGATGGAGCTTCTGTAGATAGACTTTGGGAAAGGGAACAAGAGGATGAAGTACATGTCTGTCTGCTGGTGCTCTGACATCTCGGGGATTTTATTAATTCAGAAACACATTTGTTGAACACCTTCTGTATGCATGGCGTAGTGTTTAGGAAACACCCAAAATAAGGAGAGATGGGATCTGCAATTATAATTGCAAAGAAAAGAGTTAGAGGCTAGCATGGAACAATTAGAAGGAAAAAGCACATGTATAAACTTGAGGATATCAGGGAAGGAAAAGATTGTTAGAAAACATCCCCCAGTCTACCCCTGATGCCCCTCCTCCATCATTTTACAGATAAGGAAATAAAGGCTTAGAGAGCTGAGATGATTTGGCCCAATGTCACCCTCCAAATTAGTGGCTGTCTGAGTTCAGGCTGCTGTAACAGAATACCACAGACTGGGTGGCTTCAACAACATACATTTCTTACAGTTCTGGAGGCTGGGGAGTCCAGGATCGAGGTGCCCAGGTGTGATGAGGGCTTGCTTCCTAGTTTGCAGATATCTGTATTCTTGTCATATCCTCATAAAGCTGAGAGAAATCTCTTTTGTGTTTCTTCTTATGAGGGCACTAATCCCATTCATGAGGGTACCACCCTCATGACCGAATTACCTCTAAAGGCTCCTCCTCCTAATACCATGTCATTGGGAGTTAGGATTTCAACCTAAGACTTTTGGAGGGTGCAAACATTCAGACCATAACAGTGGCATAGAGTAATGCAAAGTGTGTGAAAGTCTTTGAGGATTTGTCAGAAGTGTACTTTACAGCACACCCATCTCCCTTATAGAGTCAATTTGAACCCACCTGTCTCATTTTCCCTTTCCTTCACGCTCACTGCCCAGATCTGCCCTCTTGTCCTTCAGCCACTGACGAGGAGGCTTCTTTTGTCCTTTCCTACCTCAGTGCCTGCTCCCTGGTCCAGGGTGGGAATTGTGCTGTGTTCCATGCTTTTTCTGCCGCTCTTTACGTGTTCCTTCTGGTGGACCTTGGAACATGCTGATTTGTCCCATCTTAAATTTTCCTTGTTTGCCCCGGTACTTCATTCCGCTGCTCAGCTCCACCAGCTGTTGTCTCCACCCACTGCCCACCTCCACCTCTCCTGTCATCATTATCCAGCTTCTCTCTCCTGTTAAAACTACCATACTGGGTTTCACCAGGAACCTCCTCCTCTCAATCTAACTGCTCCTCTGCACCCCGTTCCTTTAGATCCCTCCTATTCTACTGACCTTGCCCTCCTCTTTGAAGCTCCTCTGTTTGGCTTTGGAGACACGGCGTAGTCTGAGTTATTTTTGTACATTTCTGATCATGCTTTTTCAGGGTTCTTTTTCTCCATCTACTCCAAGTCTGTGGTTATCCCCAAACATTCTGTCCTAGTTCCTATTCTGCCTCTCCTGCCTTTGTGAGCTTATCTGTGTCACAAAGTCTGGGATCCTTGGAGTATGAGAGTTTGAAAAAGACTTAACAATGACGTCAGCTCTGAGAGTGAGAGAAACAACAGGAACGTACCTAAAGCTATTCCTTCCCCGTAGAAGATCTGACAGCCCTTGGCCCCTTATTGTTGACTTCCCATGACCTCTGTTTTGACTCCTCTCTGACCTTTGGACACACCATCCTGAGCTCACATGGCCCCCTAAGTGACTCTCTTCCCAGTGGCTCTGCATTGGCCAGCGGCACTGCCATTCCAGTTTCTGGCTTAGAAACACCAGTGACCTTCAGAAGACCTGGGTCTGAGGTCTGAATCCACCAGCACCTAGCCTTATGGACTCAAGGCAAATTGAAAACTTCCCTTCACATAAAAATAGTATTAGCCATCTCAGAGGGATTTCTGGAGATCGCGTGACAGAATTTACTTGAAAAACCTATTACAGCGCCTGGCCCATGGTAGGTGCTCAGTGCGTTAGTTCCGTTCTCTTTTTCTCCGCCAGATCTAACATGTCATCATCTCCTGTCATGTTTTCCTTGGCATTCTAGCTCAGGTGTTGATTTTTTTCATAGCCAGTATTTGTCCTAACGTTTTTATCCCCTTCTTCCTACCCATTGTAGCCCCTTGGATTCTCTTGCCCTTTTAACCTTCCTAAAATCCTGTGTTCACACCAGCATGCCTCAGTTCCAGCTTCTGGCCCATCACTCTAACTTTGCCATGTGGTTCCTGACCATCCATAGTTTGATTTTTGATACCTGACTTAAGTTCCCATCATCCTGCATGGAGGTTTCCGGGATCACTCCAGCCTGTTCTCATTTTCCCTTTCTCTGACTATCTCTGGAACTTCACATTTGTTCACTTATCTGCAGTCCTATTTTTGGTTCTTCATGCTCTGTCCGAGGTTATGACCATGCTGGGGGCATTAGTTTCCCATGATGCTTAGCCCAGATTGGAGGGGAATCTTATGGAAAATAGAGGAAGGACGAAAGAAAAAGAGTTCTCCCTCTCTCCTCCCGCATTTAGGGGAAAGAAGGAATCTGTTATGAGGGAAGTAGCCAAAAATAGCAGGGGCGGGAGAGTGGAAGTCAGGTCCCTTCTAGGCAGAAGAGGAGATTGCAGGTACCTCCTGAGAGGAGGACAGAGGTGGCATGTGGAGGAGACAGGCCAGGCGGTGGCAGTGGCTGTGGGAGGGCTGCAGTGGCTTCTGGGCCACAGGGAGGACATCCTGTCAGGCTTGTGAGGGGAACTTGAGCGAAGAAGGTTGGCTACAGTTACTGAGACAAGTGAACTAAGGAGAGAAGGAAAGTGAAGGCTGGGTTCCAGTCAGAATTTGTATTTCCAACGAGAAACGACTAGAAGGTGAGGTGACTTCCTGGCATCACAGGGGCATCCAGTGGAGCAGTTTTATCCACTTATTTTCATATTTATTAATTATGGGAGGAACGTTGGGATGGGGACTCTGCCACTGAGTGGTGTGTGGCTTCGGGTCCTGTAAAAATTCTTTCGGGAGAGGTAAGAGGAGTTAGTTCTCTCTGAGCTTGCTTCACATGTTAAGAGCCCTGAGGTCAGTCAGACTCAGACTGTTTAGAAGCATGAATGTAATAAAACCTTGTCTTTGGCCTGGAAATGTCTTTTTTGAATGATCTTCGGGTCCTTGGAAATTCTTATCCTGGTGGGCCAGAGTTTGTAACTGAATTCCCAGGGCCAGTGTTGGCTGACGCCCTCCACTGTCTTAGCGTTGAAGGGCTTCTCTGGCTTCCTGTCATTACTTAGGCTGGTGAACACGTGTTGGGGTTTCTGAAAACATTCCAGTTGGCCATAAAGCCCAGAGGGAAGGCGTATTTCCCGGTTCCTGTGGCCCAATGAAAGTTCTGTAGTGATGTTTCTAGGATGAAACAGAAATCCGTTTACTAATGTGGAAAGTTCCGAGGAGACGTAACTGCCTCGGTGCTCCCTTATGAGCAGAGCTCTCTCTCCAGAGTGAGGGCCAGAGAGCGGAGCCACCAACACCTGTGCCCTGTGAGACTTACACTGGGTGACAGTATCTGGGTACCTACTGTCACTAACTGATGATCAATATTTGCCACTTTACCTGCCGAAAACCTTAAATCTTGCTGGAGCCAAAGAAGGTGTAGGGCAAAGTGAGTGGAACAGTAGAAAGTGCTGTAGGACCTCAGAGGCTGATGGGGCCTTGGTTCTGAGAAGGGTTGCGGCAGGAAGTACCTGTTGGGTGCTGTGAGCACATACTTGTTCTCAGGGACAAACAGTTCTTAGTGTGCAGGGGAGACTCACGTGATTGTTGAGCAAGGGACACAGGTCACATATGCCCATCACCATGGCAGGAGGAACAACTTGATGTTCTACTATGGTAATACTTTTTTTTTTGACTTAGAAAAGTTTGTGATCAACGAAACTTTCTGTACATTTGTTCTGCTTCTCATGAAATTTTTAATTGTTTTATTTCCCTCTAAATTTAGAATCTGATTCCTAATGTTCACGTGAATCCATGAATTTCACTCATATTTAATACATAACCAAAGATATTAAAAAAATATATTTTAAGAGGAAAAAAACAGAAAAGAAAAAGGATAAATTACAGGAAAAATCAGATCCTTAGTGTTGAGTAAATTGGGACATTGTTAAAATAAGTACTAAATGTCACACTGAGTTTATAGCCATTGAAAGTTGTACTCACTTATTTTCCACAATGCGTTTCTGGTTATCAGAGTAAAAGGAATTATGATTTAACTTCTTTTAGATTTTCCTGAAGTTCATGTTTACTTCATATTCAAAGAAATTTTCATGAGGAAATTTTGGAGACACACGCGTACGCACACACACACACCACACGCACACGCGAGAACGCTTGTACTCCTTATTTCTTTTCATTAAATTTTGACCCCAAAGTGAAATTCTATTAAAACAGTTTGTGGGTAGCACTGACGTATTGGTCTCTGTTACTGCTTCCAGTACATTGGGGTTTTTGTTTTTGAAAGGAGTAGACGACAGGGCTCATGGGTGAGTAACTATGAGAGAGGCCATTTCGATGGTGACAGGGCGAAAGACAAACCTAAACTGGGAAAATAGCTCCCACAGTCTTTTGCGTTGTCTGAGGCACAGCTCCAGAGGCTGACAGAAGTCCTCGCCGTAGCTGAAGATGGTGCAGCCCTGTGGGGTAACCTCTCCGGTGGGCCAGCAGGCCAGAGCTGTTTCCGGTAGTTACCTACCTGCTGTCGGTGACTTCATTCTTGTAGGTGCATTATGTGTGCTGTCCAGTATGTCTGCTCTAGGTCTTTGACATGTATTTTCTCATGAAATCCTTCCGGAATCCCCCAGAGTTGGGCACCAGGAAGTCCAGTCTCTGGCCCCATGTTTGCAGATGCAGGCGGGGGAAGTAGTGTGGGTCTGGAACCCCCTCTCTTAAATGGTTCCCTTTCTGCTGGAGATCCGTGTATTTTAAAGCCGGAGGGAAACTCGGTCCCATGCTTCTCTTTGTGGGGATGTCCTTGATAACGTCCAGTGTGAATTTCTTAAGCTACCAGTTAATGCCTCACAGGGTATCTGCCACATGACAAGCCCTTGAGAAATGTTTGTGGAATCGAACTGATTGTATGACATGGTATTTTCGATGCTGAGCACAAACAGAGCAATTGTCTCCAAAGTTTCCTTGTTGTCTTAATTCCTGATGCGCACATTGGGTACCTATCTGTTCACTGTGTCACACCAGGCACTAGGACATGCCTTGGAGGTAGAAATCAGTTCGCAGAGCTGGGGTGCTAGAGCAGGGCAAGCTCGTGGTCCTGTGAGGACTGCGCCCCATGCAAACTAAGAGGGGACACAAGGTGACGAATGTGGCCATGATGGGGCTCAAGGGTGCCACCTTTGTGAGGGGGAGTAAATAGTGGTAAAAGTAGATGAGATTTTGCATAAGATGTGAAAGTAGCATGACAGACAGCATTGAAAATGCAGGACAACAGGTAAGGCAGGAATTAAAGCTTCCATAAAGTTCCACGTAGATATCTGAACATGCCCCCCAGTTCCACTTGTAGAGTTCTGGAAGATTTTGATTCATTCTATTTTGGGGACAGTGGAAATTTGGTGGAATAGGCTAAGGGGTGATAATATGTTGTGAAGTACCTTCTTAAAAAACAGCCAGTGTTTTAAAGGACTGTATGTCAGGGACTTACACGGTTATGAATCTATAGGGCAGGACGCAATTTTTCAATCCTGTCAGAGAAGAACAACAGAGAAAGATGATGGGGGGACTTGAAAAGTTTAACAGCAACACACGCACACTCACTCTTGCTGGGTTTAATCCTTGATGTCCTTTTCCTTCTCTCCGTATTCTCTTACAATGTCCCCTCTGTCCCCTTTGGTCCTGCATGCATCAGGCATGATTTTTCTTCAAGGACAGTGCCCACGGTTGGGAATTGTGATCCACTTAGAACTTATGCTTGTAGGTGTACTGAAACGTCAGAAGAACATTTCTTCTTGAGTCACAGACAAGTGAAAGGCTGAGAGGAATTCTTTCTGATTGATGGCTGTCAAAGAAGCCTAAAGCCTCCAGTTTTGCGGCTGTTCCTCTTTGTGACAGTAAAGAGGAGCATCATCTCCTGAAGACAGGGTGTCATTATTGAGTGTGATAGCATCACTCAGAAAAGCCTGGGAAACCGGCCCAACTTAAGTCCTGCTTACACAAAAGAGGACACATACACTGGTAAAGCAGAGGCGAGAATTGTGATCTCACCCCTTCCTGCCCCAAGGCCCTGTCTTCTCTTTCTTCCCTCATATGACTGGTTATATATATGTATACATATATATATATGTATGTTTATATGTATATATAAAATGTATAATTGACATGTAACATTATTATTAGTTTCAGGTGTACACTATAATGATTTGATATTTGTACATATTGCAATTGTGATCACCACAGTTATTTTTTTTGTTGTAACGAGAACTTTTAAGATTTATTCACCCATTTTTCCCACCTGCTACCTGCTGCCCTGGCAACCATCAACCTGTTCTCTTTATCCATGAGCTCAGTTTTGTTTTTAGAGTCCACATATAAGTGAAGTCATGCTGTATTTGTCTCTGTGACTTATTTCTCTTAGCATAATGCTCTCAGATTCTATCCATGTTGTTGCAAATGGCAAGATTTCATTATTTTTTATGGCTGAATAATATTCCATTTTGTATATCACATTTTCTTTATGCATTCATTCACCAATGGACTCTTAGGTTGTTTCCATGTCTTAGCTATTGTAAATAATGCTGCAATGAGCATAGGGGTGCAAATCTTTCCGAATTAGTATTTTTGTTTCATTCAGATAAATTCCCAGAAATAGAATTGCTGGGTTTTCTGGTAGTTCCATTTTTAATTTTTTGAGGAACCTCCATACTGTTTTCCATAGTGGCTGCACCAATTGGCAATCCCACCAACAGTGCACAAGTGTTTCTTTTTCTCCACATCCTCTCCAACACTTGTTATTTCTTGTCTTTTTGATATTACACATTCTAACAGGTGTAAGGTGGTATCTCACTGTGGTTTCGATCCATCTTTTCTTTTAGTTCATTTTGAAACATTTGTTGACTACCTACTATGTGCCAGGCACCATGCTGGGTGCTGGGACTCAAATATATCTGAGCTCGTTCCTGCCTTTAAGGAGTTTATTACATCTCCTGTGGGTGGGATAGGGAATAAGGAGGTAGCAAATGTTCTGGTACAGAGAGGACATGGGAGGCGGATAACTTATGGGAGGGCATGTTGAGGACGGAGGGATCCAGGTCTGATCGATATGATTGTCCAAGGCTTCACGGAGGAGGCAACATTTCCAGCCACAGACTTTTCAGACCGACAAGGAACTTCAGGTCTAACTCCATGATTTTATAGTGAGGGCAAATGAAAGGACTTCAAGAGTTTTGGCTGCCGTTTAATTAGCTCACACAATACCACAGTTCATTTGATTCCTGGAATACGGAATACATGTAGTTCCGTAAGGCAGTTAGTTGCTTTTATACAGGTCAGGAAGCCGAGTGGCAGAGACATGAAGTGGCTTGCTCAGGGGCACTCAGTGAGTGAGAGATGCTGCTGAGCCCAAGGCCTGATGCCAAAGCCTTTTTTCTTTTCTTCCCTCCTTCCGTCCATCCTTCTTTCCTTCTAGTAGTCAGGAAAAGTTGTGAAAAACTGTAAATTTGGCCAATAAAAATAGAATTGTGGCTGCCCTGTCTGCCTCACCTACTCATTTGGGTTATCTCGGCCTTTCATTGGTCTTTGAGTCGTTCTACCTGCAAGTTGTAGAAAACTGATGGTAATGATTCTTGATCACACAAAATGCAGGTTGTATCTGGCGGAACACGTTTGTGGACATGGAGCAGACAAAAGGATGTCAGTTTGCCTCGTGGGCTTAGATGTTCTTTTGTTCTCTGCACTTGCCTTTGAATCTGCTGTGACGTCATACTGGTTCTTTCATTAGCTTGAATTCAATACAATCTTAGACACGTGTCCATTTTACATTTGTTTAAGAGTCATGTTTTTACCTTTAAAATTGTCTTTACTATCACTAATCTGCCTTTTAAAGATGGGTAGAGTTTATTTTTCTTTTGAAGCTAAGGTATGGTTTACTTCTGAATTTATTAGATCTGAGGTTGTAATTTTAATATTCTCCTGACATTTTACACATGATGTGACTTAAAAGTTCCTGTAAAGCTGAAGAAAACTGGCTCCTCATAAAGAATTTCAGGACTTTCTTCAGGTTAAGATAACTAACCATGAGTGCAATAAAATCAGTGGAACCTGCATTTAGATTTTATTCAGACTGACTTCCAACTCTTCAAAACCTTCAGTATATAGTTTTGCACCGCCAGTTACAAGTTTATTTTCATAAAGGCAAAAAAGAAGTTGTCTGATGTAGTGCAAAGCATGTGGGAAGATGGGCAGAGTTTTGATAAGCTGGGCTGAGGACGGTGGGCAGACAGGACCCCAGGAGAAAAGGGAAGGTGAGTAGGGGCCAAGTGGTGGTGGTCTCCGTATCCCACCCTCATGCCTTCTCACTCATCTCTGCCCAGCTGTGTCCAGGGCTGGGGGCTGGGGACACTATTGCTCCCGTGTCACCTCAGAGAGACCCCTGGTAACAGCTTGTCACTGTTGCTGGTCACCAAGTGTCTGTCGCTCTCTGTTGGACCGTGTCACCCTGCCTGCCTGTCCTTGGTGTCTTCATTAAATGCCTTTCAGTAAAACCCTTTGGGAAGGCAGGACCCTGACTGTAACAACCAGGAAACACATGGGGCGTATCTGGGAAAGGGTGTGGGCTGTGGTGATCCTGGAAGGGCTGGGAGCCTGGAGGCCTCCAGGGGCCAGGATTTATACTTAATTCGTAAAGTAAGAAGGGCTTTTGAAGTTATTATTTTTCTTTTTTCTTTCCCTTTTTTTTTTGTAGGGAGGGAAGAGCTGTCTGTTAAAGGATCAATGTGGCACAATTTATAAGATAAATTGGAATAAAGAGAGACGAGAGAGACTGGAGCTAGAAAGCCCATTAGCAGACAGTCACCATGGCCCTTGTGTAGGATGGTCCCGCCTAAGCTTGTGAGGTCGTTGTGGGGTGAAAGGAGGGAGAGGTTTCAGACATGCTGTGGAAGAAGGCTTTATAGGATTGGCAGCCAATGGTTAGGAGAAGACAAAGGCTAAGATAAGCTTAGGAGACTTGAAGAAACATGACACAAGTGGAGGAGTTAAGGTAAGACAGTGGGTTGGTTTGGGACATACTGATTTTGAGTATGTCATGGACTAACTTGTGCCCCCGCTCTCCCCCTAAATAATATGTTGGACCCTCAGTACTTCAGAATGTGACCTTATTTGGAGTTAGGGTCGTTACAGAGGTAATCAAGTTGAGATGAGGTCATTAGGGTGGGCACCACTCCAATATGACTGGTGTCCCTATACAAAGGGGGATTTGGACTTAGGCACAGAGGGAGGGTGATGTGAAGACCCAGGGAGACAAGCAGAGAGCATTGGAACACCTGCAAGCCCAAAAGCACCTAAGGCCACTGGAATCCAGAAGGGGGGCCTGGAACATTCTCCCTCACGGCGCCAGGAGGAGCCATCCCTGCTGACACCTCGGTCTCAGTCGGACTTCTGGCCTGCAAGAGCTGTGAGACTGTACATTTCTGTTGTTCAAGCCCCTGGTTTGTGGGACTTTGTTACGGCCACTCCAGGATACTAATGCAAGGTGAAATATGGAAGTGGGGATTTAGTGTTTTGGAGCAAGGATGGACCCACGGAGACAGATTTAGATGTCACTGGTGTGATGGCAAAGCCCTGAAAGGGAGGAGATGACCTTGGATGAGGAGCGTTGCAAAGTGCTCTGCACTCGAGGCTGAGAGCACCGCGACCGGAAGACCTACGACCTGATCTCCAGGAGGAAGCGGAAGTAGATGGCAGACCACAGGGGCCTGGGAGGTGAGAGGGTGGCAGGAAGCAGAGGTGGAGGACACGACGACCCTTCCTTCACCCATGTGTGGATGAGGAGGGAGAGGGAGAGGAGGTGGTAGCTTAATGGAAAGCAAGGTGGAGAGAAAGTTCTCGATTATTTTCCTTTTCTCTGATGGGAGAGGCCACAATCTAAGTTACAGGGAGGAGGGGTAATTGATGGAGCCAGGGCCCAGGTACAGGACAGGGTGAGGCCTCCCACCCTCTATCTGGTGCCATAATCGGGCACACACACTGCCGCACCCCCTCTTTTTGCACATACTTTATTACTCATCGCTTTGCCTAGTCTGAGAGAGAGTACACACTATTTTCATTTGGTTTTAAGTTAGCTTTGCATAATTTCATTTTCTGCTGGGGGCCTTTTGAGAAGCAAATACAGTTAGAGCTTCGTTGGTTCCAAGCTGGGCATGTTGTGTTCGGATGTTGCATGGTACTGGTGATTAGATAATCCAGCTGGGCTGGAAGCAACCATATCCCATTAGGGCGAGTGGGAGAACTTTATATGTGCCTGGCGGGTTTTTCTCCTTAGTTATTGACTCAAAAAGATTGCAAGGTTTATATAGGTATTTATAAATAATTTTTTTTAGCAAATAGCCTAGGAACATATTAAAACAATGTCCTGACAGCCCAGATCTAGGGGACATGCTGAAATGTTTTAGGAAAAAAATGATTCTGCTGATAGCAACTGCTTTGGTTCTCCTACTATGAATAATAGCTTAGTTGGCTAAACACATTTTAGTAATTTTTGTTTTTACAGAATTAAGCAGCGTACATTTTCTGAGATATTTTAATTTCCATACAAATTACATTTTTAGGTAATTGGCACTATACTGCATTTATAAATTATAGCTCGCAAAGCTGTTTTTTTTAAATCCAAGCAGTAAATGTATATAGCATTTAAGTGTGCAAATCCCAATTCATTTCATAGTTAATACCAGTGCTATACAAGTAAAAGCGTTCAACAAAAATCTACAGTTAACAACAAAGAATGTATTTGAATCTTTTCACTGCCCTCAATCACTGACCACAACACTTTCTTAAAAGGAAACAGCTTTTGAAACGATGACAATTGTAGGATATGCTCAAAATGTGCCAAATTGTGTGCTTACTATACATCAAATGCATGATTAAGATAAAAAGTATATCACCTGTTGCTCCTATCAAATTAGATACAATGCATCTTACCTGACCTAATGTATATAGGTATGTAATATATATCTGTATATGTGTATGCCAAATGTCAATCAAAGTTATATACTCCGTACTTTCTAAGAACTTTCTTCAACCAGTAATGTACTAGGTGACGTGTTCAGCCCTGCCATTTCTCTCCTTGGTCTTGCCCAGTTATGCCCAGGTCTGCCAGCATCTGAGAGGCATGTAGAGGTCATCACAGCTTGAAGGTCAAAGATGCTACCTTCCCATGCACCAGAATCAAATTTTAGAATGGGTCCGGACTGAAATTTACCAAACCACACCTATCCAGTTCTGACTCCTTTCTTAGAATGAAATCACGCTTGTGTAAATGTAAAAGAGGATTTGGGATTCCAGTGGGAGGAGAAGAGGGGTTGGACCAAATGATCTAGAGGTTTCTTCCTATCTTCCCCTGGGACTACCTTTTCACCTGGTTACAATGCTTATGGGTGCTGGTCCAGAGAAGGACAGATGCGGATGATGATGACACTCAAGCACAAATTAGAAGGTGGGGAGAAAGCTACTCAACATTTTCATTATAGAGTGATAAGAAACTGCCCTATCTACCGTGTTTCCCTGAAAATAAGACCGAGTCTTACATTAATTTTTTGCTCCAGAACACGCGGTAGGGTGTATTTTCAGGGGATGTCTTATTTTTTCATGTACAACAATCTGCATTTATTCAAATACAGTCATGTCATCTTCTTCTGGAACATCATTATAACTTACTAAATGCATCTGTCTGGCCGTCAATCTTAACTGGGGCTTATTTTCGGGGTAGGTCTTATTTTCGGGGAAACATGGTACCATTAGCAGAGTATTTTCTAGTTTCTGTCCTGCCAAGGACATTTTCTATAGAGCAAAATTTTGACAATTTTCTATGATTGGCAGAATAAGAAACATGGCATAAGTTACCACAAACAAAACTATTGCTCTGGAAAGGCCTAAAGCAGGGACCTGAATGTCTGTGGAGAAAGGCACCAGTGATTTCCTAAATAACCCTTGTGTCATGCACTCACACAGAAGGGATGGCACAGAGCTCACTATCCATTTCCCACTACAGACTCCCTGACTGAAGCCCAGAGTTTTGTAAGAGGGAGTATATATATAGGGAACCTAGATGACTTGGAAAGGACCCAGAAAGAACTTTAAAACCCCAGCATTAATGATGGGAATGCCATTGCCCTCTCCTGTGAATATGGAGGAAATGCAAACCCGACCAGAACCCAGAGCACTTACATAAGAGGGGACATGAGTAATGGCACCCTCTTTTGCTGGTTCAGACCATCAGGAGTCAAGATGTACATAACTGAGCAGAACACCTTCCAAGAAGAGGTTCGATATTATGGATAAATGGAGTCTATTGTCAAGGTTAGATAAATTCAGCCTGTTTTTATGGGCAGAGGAAAATTATTGCAGAAGTGTTTTCATAAGGTTCTTTAATGCCATAAACTGAAATCCTGAGAGTATAACAGTCTTTCACATGCGTGAGGTGGAGAGAAGAGCGACTACTGTAAATTATAGGA
The DNA here is from genome assembly GCF_964194185.1 of Rhinolophus hipposideros. Classification (NCBI taxonomy): domain Eukaryota; kingdom Metazoa; phylum Chordata; class Mammalia; order Chiroptera; family Rhinolophidae; genus Rhinolophus; species Rhinolophus hipposideros. Next base: position 21,537,781 of record NC_138072.1, on the reverse strand, counting down.
GACTCAGGCTCTGTTTTTGTTAGGGCACCAAATTAATAAGTTTTAAGCTTTCATTCATATTTACTCACACGATTTGCTTTGTGATTGCTGAAGACAGTATGAATGCTATAAAACCGGGTTGACCAGTTCTTAGGCTGATGTTTCCACTGAATGATGATATTATTAACGTATGCATATTCCTGCATCCATCCAAGCTGTAGTCACTACCCCCTGTATGTCAGGTTCTGTGGGCTGTGAGGGCTTATCCTGGAGTCTCTTCTCCATTTGTATGTTAAAATATTTCCTGTAGAATCACTAGTAAGCCTACTAAACAGGATCGGGCTGAGGCGAGAACCCGATGGCTAACCTAAGATTTCCTTCTAGGTCTGTGTCACATCAGTTCTACATTATCTACACTCATCTCGTCCACGTTTTCCCATTTTATCCAAGGGGGATTAAGGGGGATGATGAAATGCTGGCTGAAAGCTCTCGTGTTTGTATCCATAGGAATAGAAATTATGTGTACATTTATATATTATGATGACTATTATGATTACTATGTTCTTCGCATTTCTAAATACCTATTACTATATGTGAGGCATTCTACTTGACTCCATGAATATAACGAAATCTATGACACATGGTCCTTGCCCACAAGCAGTTATTCCTAAGATAATTTATTTACCTTTCATAGACTTATTTGCCTGTTAAATTTTCTTAAGTTAATTTTAAAAAGCTTTTAAAATCGAAGCATAATATATAACACATATATATATAATATATTATACATAATATAATATATATAACACTATGTATAATATATAGTAAAGTACATAAATCTTAAGTATACAGCTTGATAAATTTTTGCAGCATGAACACACCTGCGTGACTACCACTTTGATCAATGTATAGAATGTTGTGTGCACCTCGAAACCTCCCTCACACCCGTTTTCATAGTACCTGCCTCTCCAGAGGTAAGCACCATTCTGACATTTAACACAATAGATTCGTTTGGCCTGTTTGCACATTACGTAAATGGGATAATACAACATGTGCTCTTTGGAGTCTGGCTTCTTTTGCTTTGTGTTATGTTTGTGAGATGCAGCCAGGTTGTTGTGTTAAATAGTGCCTCATTATTGGCACTGTTTTATACCACAATTTATTTAGCCATTCTGTTGATAGATCTTGGGTTGCTTCCAGTTTTTACTATTATGAATAAAGCTGGTATTCCCAAACATTACATATCGAATGATCACCTGGATATAGGTATGTGTACATCTCTGTTGGAAAAAGACCCATGAGTTTACATGTGCAACAGTTTTCCAAAGCAGTTGTACCAATTAATGCTCCCACCAACCCTGCTTAGTAAATGTTACTTCTAGAAAAATTAATCAAGCTGGTGTGTTTCATTATGATTTTAACTTGCATTTCATGATGGCTCATGATACTGAACACCTTTTTGTATTTTCTATTTTTAAATTAAAGTTTATTTGGGTAACAAAAGTTTATTGTTAGTAAAGTTATATAGATTTCAGGTGTACAATTCTGTAATACATCGTCTATATATCACATTGTGTGTTCACCACGCAGAGAAACTTTTCGTACCTTTCATGGCCATTTGGATGTACTCTTGTGAAGGACCTATTCAGGTGGTAGCCTGTTTTCAAAATAGAGTTGTCTTTTTCTTGTGAATTTATTGAGAGCTTTCATGTATTCTGCATATGAGCCTTTGTCAGGTATATCTATTGCAAATATCTTCTCCAACATGGTTGCTTTTTCATTCTTTTACTTGTTTTGTTATTATTGTAAAACAGCAGTTTTTCATTTTGATGAATATTAATTGACCAATTTTTTCATTCATTGTTTGTGCTTTTTGTATCCAGTTTAAGATACTGTTGCTCACCCAAAATCCATGAATAGACTCTCCCTGTTATCTGCTAGAGCTTTTATTATTTTAAGTTTGACATTTAGGACTATGACCCTTCTCGAATTGACCTTGTTTGTAGTTTGAAGTAGAGATCAGTCTCCCTCACCCCCTGTCCCCCATTGATGTCCAGCACCTGTTATTAAAAAGGCCACATTTCCCATTGCATTGCTGTGGCACCTCTGTGGTAAACATGGTGACTGTAAGCATGGGATATACTTCTGGACTCTGTTTCATTTCATTGGTCTATTGGTCTTTTCTGCTACAGTCTTACAACTTAAGTTGCTCCAGTTTAATATTGTCTTGTTATATGTTGGTGTTAGTCTCCTAACTTTGCTTTAAATCTCAGAATTTTTTTTTGCTATTCTTGACTCCTTTCATTTCAGTTTAAATTTTGGAATTGGCTTGTCAATTTCAACAAAATTAACTGCTGGAGTTTTTAATGAAATGGCATTGAACCTATAAATCAATTTGAGAATAACTGACATCTTCACAATATTAAGTCTTCCAATCTATGAGCCTGAATGATCCTTCTATTTATATTTAGGTATTGTTAACTTTCTGTCAGTAATTACACTGAGTTTTTTACACTGAGTTTTTGAACATTTTTATGGATCAGATTTATTCCTGGGTACTTGATGTTTATTGACATTAATGTAAATTACCATTTATCCCTTAAAATTGTTTCCTAGAGTATTTACATATTGACCTTGCATCTAGCAACCTTGCTAAATTCACTTATTAATCTGATTAGTTAGTTTATCTGTCGGTTATTTTGGATTTTCTGTGTACCCAACCATGTCATTTGTGCATAATGACCATTTTAGTTTTGGCTTCCCAGTTTTCATTTCTTGTTCTTGTTGCATTGGGAAGGGCCTCAGCAAATGTGGACTGGAAGATCTGATAACAGATTTTTGATCCTTTCCCTCAGTTTCATGGAAAACTTAGAGGATTTCGTTAAGTATGATCTTTGCTGTGGTTTGCTAAAAGGCTTGTGATGTTATGTAGCTGAACTCTGCTTGGTATTAGGAGCCTTACCCTATGCACATGCAGCTGAAAAATATGGCGTTTAAATCTGTTATCTTAGTCTTAGTTCTATTAGTTCTTTATACCTCTTTATTTTTCCATTTTTTGCCTTTTTAAAGATTTATCAAGTATTTATTAACAAGCTTGTTGTTTGGGAATTGTTTATCGTGCTTGGGAATTGTAAAGTATCTATTAACTTGTGAGTTATACATTCTTCTGTTACTCTTTTAGTGTTTACGCTAGAGACTATAATATGTACCTTTAATTTATCAGGATCTACCTTAAATAAGTAATTTTATATTTTTCTGGACAATGTGGGGAACTCATAACACTTTATTTCCACCCCACGCCCCCTACTGCTGCTTTTTGTGCTATTGTAGTCATGTATTTTAATTCTCTATCTATATTTATATTCCACAAGACATCACTTTCCTTTTAACAGTCAATATTCATTTAGATTTACCTACACCACCTACTACCTTTCATGCCTCCCTTCCTGCGTTACCAAGCAGACACTGGGATCATTTTTCTGCTGTCCGAAGAATTCTTTTTGGATTTCTTTTCTTTCTTTCTTTTTTTATTAAAGTGTATTGGGGTGACAATTGTTAGTAAAGTTACATAGATTTCAGGTGTGCAATTCTGTATTACATCATCTATAAATCCCATTGTGTGTTCATCACCCAGAGTCAGTTCTCCTTCCATCACCATATATTTGATCCGCTTTACCCTCATCTCCCACCCCTAACCCCCCTTACCCTTTGGTAACCACTAAACTATTGTCTGTGTCTATGAGTTTTTGTTTCTCATTTGTTTGTCTTGCTCTTTTGTTGTTTTTGGTTTATATTTGTCAAAAATTATCTGTCCATATTTATGTGGTTTTATTTCTGGGTTCTCAATTCTATTCCATTGGTCTACATGTCTGTTTTTCTGCCAGTACCATGCTGTTTTGATTATTGTAGCCCTGTAGTACAAGCTAAAGTCAGGGAGTGTGATACCTCCAGCACCGTTCTTTTTGCTTAAGATTGCTTTGGCTATTTGGGGTCTTTTGTGGTTCCAAACAAATCTGATGATTTTTTTGTTCTATTTCTTTAAAAAATGCCATTGGGCTTTTGATGGGGATTGCATTAAATCTGTATATTGCTTTGGGTAATATGGCCATTTTAACTATGTTGATTCTTTCAATCCATGAGCATGGAATATCTTTTCATTTCTTTGTGTCCTTCAATTTCTTTTAAAAATGTCTTATAGTTTTCAGCATATAGGTCTTTCACATCCTTGGTTAAGTTTATTCCTAGGTATTTTATTCTTTTTGCTGCAATTGCAAAAGGAATTGTTTTCTTTCTTTTTTTTTTCTGAGATTTCATTGTTAGTGTATAAGAATGCAATGGACTTTTGTACGTTGATTTTGTAGCTGGCAACTTTACTGTATTCATTGATTGTTTCTAATAGCTTTTTGGTGGAGTCTTTAGGGTTTTCTATATATAGCATCATGTCATCTGCAAAGAGTGACAATTTAACTTTTTCATTCCCAATTTGGATGCCTTTTATTTCTTTCTCTTGCCTGATTGCTCTGGCGAGGACTTCCAAAGCTATGTTGAAAAGCAGAGGTGATAGGGGACAGCCCTCTTATGTTTCTGAACGTAGAGCAAAGGTCTTCAGTTTTTCACCGTTAATTATGAGATTAGCTGAGAGGTTGTCGTATATGGCCATTATTTTGTTAAGGTATTGTCTTTCTATACCTGTTTTATTAAGTGTTTTAATCATAAATAGATGTGTATCTTGTCAAATGCTTTTTCTGCATCAATTGATATAATCATATGGTTTTTGTCCTTTATTTTTTTTATGTGATGTATCACATTGATGGATTTGCATATGTTGAACCATCCTTGTGCCCCAGGGATGAACCCCACTTGGTCGTGATGAATAATTTTTTTAATGCTGTTGCATTCGATTTGCTAGAATATTTTTTCAGGATTTCTGCATTTGTATTCATCAGAGATATTGGTCTGTAGTTCTCTTCTTTTGTGTTGTCCTTACCAGGTTTTGGCATTAGGGTAATGTTGGCCTCATAAAATGAGTTAGGGAGTACTGTCTCTTCTTCAATTTTTTGGAAGAGTTTGAGCAGGATTGGTATTAGATCCTCTTTGAAGGTTTGGTAGAATTCACTAGTGAAAGCATCTGGTCACGGACTTTTGCTTTTGGAAAGGTTTTGGATGACTGATTCAATTTCTTTATTGGTGATCAGTCGTTTAGATTTTCCAGTTCTTCATGGTTCAGCCTTGGAAGGCTATATGTTTCTAAGAACTTGTCCATTTCTTCTACGTTATTGAATTTGGTGGCATATTGTCCTTCATAGTATTCTTGCATGATCCTTTGTATTTCTGTGGTGTCCGTGATAACTTCCCCTTTTTCATTTCTGATTTTGTTAATTAGTGTCTTCTCTCTTTTTATCTTAGTGAGTCTAGCCAAGGGTTTGTCAATTTTGTTAATCTTTTCAAAGAACCAGCTCTTTGTCACATTAATTTTTTCTATTGTCCTTTTGTTCTCTATTTTATTTAGTTCTGCTCTGATTTTTATTATTTCCTTTCTTCTGCTGACCTTGGGTTTCATTTGTTCTTCTTTTTCTAGTTCTTTGAGATGTAACGTGAGGTTATTTATTTGGGATTTTTCTTGTTTCTTGAGATAGGCCTGTAATGATATAAATTTCCCTCTTAAAACTGCTTTCGCCGCATCCCCCAAATTTTGGTAGGATGTATTTTCATTGTCATTTGTTTCTATGTATCTTTTGATCTCTCCTCTAATTTCTTCTTTGACCCCGTCATTCTTTAAAAGTATGTTGTTTAATCTCCATGTATTTGTGGTTTTTCCTGCTTTTTTTTTGCAGTTGATATCCAATTTCAAAGCCTTGTGATCAGAGAGTATGCTTGGTATGATTCAATCTTCTTAAATTTGCTGAGGTCAGTTTTATGTTCCATTATATGGTCTATCCTTGAGAATGTTCCATGTACACTAGAAAAAAAATGTATTATCTGATGTTTTAGGATGAAGTGCTCTATAAATGTCAATTATGTCCATTTTATTTAATGTGTCATATAGGGCTGCTATTTTATTATTTATTTTCTGTTTGGATGAATTATCCATAGCTGTCAATGATGTATTTAGGTCCCCTAGTATAATTGTGTTTTGGTCAATTTGTCCCTTTAGTTCTGTTAGTAGTTGATTGGTATATTTTGGTGCTCCCTGATTGGGGGCATAAATATTGGTGACTGTTATGTGTTTTTGTTGTGTAGTTCCCATTACCATTATGAAATGTCCATTTTGTCTCTTGTTACGTTTTTCACCCTGAAGTCTGTTTCATCTGATATCAGTATAGCTACATCTGATTTTCTCTGGATACCATTTGCTTGGAGTGTTAATTTCCACCCTTTCCCTTTGAGTCTATGCTTGTCCTTGTAGCTGAGATGTGTCTCTTGGAGACAGCATATGGTTGGGTTCAGTTTTTTGATCCAATCTGCTACTCTGTGCTTTTTATTGGTGAGTTCAGTCCATTTACATTTAGGGTGATTATTGACATGTGAGAATTTCCTATCATTCTATCTTTAGATTTCTGGTAAGACTGTGTCTCCATTGTTTCTTTGCCTTTTTGTTGTTGTCTGTTATTTCTGTGTGGTGGTATTCTATGATGTTTTCCTCTGTTTTTTCTTTTATTACAATATATATTTCAGTTGTGGATTTTTTTGAGTGGTTACCCTTAATTTATGTAAAAGAAAGTTTGATATTTAGAGTATTCCATTTTCTTCAGCATGCCTACTTTCTTCATTCCCATGTTCCGGTTCAGGCCTTTACTCTTCCCCTTTTTATGTTGTGGTTGCCACAAATTGTCCCTGTTGATGGTGGTGTAATAGCCTCCTTTAGTATATCTTGTAGTGCAGGTCATGTATTAGAAAATTCTCTCAGCTTCTGTATGCCTGGAAATGTCTTTATTCCTCCTTCATGTCTAAAGGATATCTTTGCTGGGTATATTATTCTTGGCTCATAATTTCTCTCTTTCAATAGTTTGAATATTTGGTTCCATTCCCTCCTGGCTTGTAGAGTTTGGGCTGAGAAATCTGATGATAATCTAATGGGCTTTCCTTTGTAGGTTACCATCTTCTTTTCCCTGACTGCCTTGAGGATTCTTTCTTTGTTGTTGATTTTTGAGAGCTTCAAAACAATGTGCCTTGGAGAAGGTTTGTTGGGGTTTACGTAATTAGTTGTTCTATTTGCTTCTTAATTCAAGGATCCATTTCTTTCCACAAGTTTGGGAATTTCTCACCGACTGTTTGTTTGAATATACTCTCTATTCCTTTCTGTCTTTCTTCTCCTTCTGGTATGCCCATTATTCTTATATTGCTCTTTCTGATGGAGGCAAAAAGTTCTTGTAGAGTTCTTTCATTTCTTTTAAGTCTCAAGTCTCTTTCTTCTTCCATCCGTGTCATTTCCAGTTTTCTCTCTTTGATGTCACTGATTCTTTCCTCCATCTGCTCAACTCTACTACCTAAGCTGGCTATTTTATTCTCAATTTCTTCTATTGAGTTCTTAATCTCCAGAAATTCTATTTCGTTCTTTTTTAAAATTTCAATCTCTTTGGTAAATGTTAATGTTCTCTGATTGTGTTTCTGAGTTCATTAAACTGCCTTTCTGTGTTTTCTTTCATCTCGTTGAGTTTTTCCAGAACTGCAGTCTTGAATTCTCTGTCATTTAAGTCACATATTTCCATATCTTTGAATTCCTTTTCTGGAGACTTTTTACTTTCTTTCTGAGCTGTCTTGTTTCCTTGGTTATTCATGGCAACTAGTGATTTATTATATCTCTTCCTCGACATCTACAGGAATGGGTTCTTCAACAGGTTGTTAGGAAGAGGTCTTTCCTTTGTTTTCCAGTACGTGTTGGTAGAATGTTTTATTTTCTCTCCGACTGCAGCCTTTTTTTCTCTCTCACACTGTAGTGTTATGTTTTCTCTGCACTGTTCTAGCTTCTCACACAATGGGGGGATTCCCTGGAAGACACTCTTCTCCTCTGTTAACAGTTCACCTGGGTCATTGGGCACAGCGTCCACATAGGGCACAGTGGGGATGCGGAGAGCTTTTGAAGTTCCAAAGCTCTTCTTGCACCAGATTCAGAGCCCATGTATTTCAGTAGCTCTGTGTACTCCTGCAGGGATCCACCCAGATAGGTGGGGACAGGGGCAGGGTGAGTTGTAAGAATTGGCCCAGAGCAATGGCGACCACCACCACAGCTGGTCCCGCTTCCACAGCTCCCTCCCCTTTGTCGGAACTAGTTGGGTTGTGAGTCCATGTCTTTGGACCACATTTCTTAGAACTGCAAATATCCTGTTCTTTTGATCTGGCATTGCTACGGTTCTGCTTCTAGCACTGGGCAGGTGGGGGCGAGGCAAGCTCTGGGAGGGTAGGGAGGAGGCGGCTAGTCTCAGTGCCTAAGGCTTCTGTTCTCTGCTCTGCAGTGAGGGCTTAAACCACTGTTTTCAGCCTTCTTCCCTCAGTCTTTGCTCCGAGATCTATGCCGTGAGTGTTTGGTTCAGCCGTGTTATATGCTGCCCCCTCAGCCCTGTGGGCCATAAGTGGAGCCCTAGCAGTCCGAGTTCTTCCCTCTCCCACAGCTGCGGTAGTTCCGGGATGCAGGGAACTCAGAGCACTGAGCTAGGTCTGTGTCCTGCACCCGCACGGCTGCGTCTCTGCACTTCTCCCTTCCCACCTCCCTTGCTCATGCAATTTGCCCACCTTTAGGTGAATTCAGTAGTGGGCCTCTTAGTCTTGCCTGTCTGCTGTGCAGGGAGTCCTTTGTGGAGTGATAGCTGTTCAATTTGTTGTAAATTTTAGTGGAGATTTCCAGAGGCTCACCTCACACCGCCATTTTGATCTCCCCTTTGGATTTTTTATCCTGGGTCTACTAACAATAAAGTTTCTGTTTTTGTTAGAAAACACTTCTGTTTCTCCTTGTCTGACAGAGAATTGGCAGTTAGTGGTGCATTTTCTTTTAGCACTTCTGCTTCCCTTGTTTCTGTTGGAAAGGTCAGCTGTAAGCCTTATTATTATTTTTTTAATTTTAAAGGTGACATTTTCATTCTGTTTATCCTGTTTGGGACTTGTACCTTGAATTTGTGGCTTGATATTTTTCATCCTTTTTGGAAAATTCTTGGCCAGTATTTCTTCAATCATTGCTTCTGCCTTATTCTGCCCTTTCCTCCTTTTTGGGATTCCAATTGTATGTATTTTGCTCCTTCTCACCATGTGTTTTTCACAATCTTTTCTCTGCTTTCCCTACTTTTTCTCTTTGTACTTCAATCTGGATATTTTCTTCTGACTTTTCTACCAGTTTACAGATCTCTTTTACTTTATCTAGTCAGTTGGTGACCCCATTTACAGGCAGACCTGGGAAATATTGGGGATTCAGTTCCCAACCACTGCAATAAAGCAAATATCCCAATAAAGCCAGTCACATGAATTTTTTGGTTTTCTAGTGCATATAAAAGTTATGTTTACAGTATACTATAGTCTGTTAAGTGTGCAATACCATTATGTCTAAGTAAACAATGTACACACCTTCATTAAAAAAAGTAGTTATTGCAAAAAAATGCTAACCATCTCCTCAGCCTTCAGCAAGTCGTAATTTTTTTTTGCTGGTGGATGGTCTTGCCGCGATGTTGTTGATAATGCAATATCTGTGAAGTACAATGAAGCAAAATATGCCTTTACTGAGTTCTTAAATTTTCAGTCATTTTATTTTTTAGTAATAAGATTTGTATTTGATTCATTTTCTAGATTCAAGGTCTCTTGTGATAATTCTTGCTCTGTTCATGTATTTTCAAAGATATTTATTGTAGCAATTTTGTAATAGATAATTCCAATGTTTGTATCATGTGTAGGATTTTTTTCCTATGGTTTTCATGTATTGGTCTCATTTTCTGGCATGCATGATTTTTTTTTATTGAAAGCTGACATTATGTAAGAAAAATTGTAGAGGTTTTGATGATATATTCTTCCACATGTGTAATATTCCATATTCTTCCACAGATATATTAGGCTGGAGTGTAGATAGCGCATGAGCATATCACATTAATTTAATTGAGGCTTATTTATTTCTAGATTTCTTGTAGTTGTGTGCATAGCTCATCAGAGTCCTACCTGAAGGCCTGAAAAACTGAAAAGTTTAGAGGCTGGGCTATTGGCAAAATTTATGTCTCAGCAAAAGTACTTGCTTTATGGGTCATAAACCTTGGACATGGCTTAAGAGCAGTATGCAAACCTATGTGCCATTGAAATTGTCTTGTGACAGATAAGATTATGTTGGTTGTCCAGTTGTCCCTTGCCAGTGTGGCCGTTTGTGGAAATAGATTCTCTGTTTCAGTCTGCCATTCTACATTTTCTCTAGTGGGTGGACATTCTCTATTCTTAGGGATTGGAAAAAAAACTCACAAAAACAAAACACCCTTCCATTTGTTTATTTAGTTTCATCTACTCTATATTCCTGTTAATGATTATAATTGCCTTGAGTTCTGCAAAATGGGTTTAGGGGTGGGAATTTCTTTAAGAAAGTCCTTACTCTGTTATGATTGAAGCAAACAGTTAAATGAATTTTTGTTCACCAAAATCCATTTTTACTTTGTGCTTAAGAGGTTTCACTGACTGTTTTCTGGCTTTTGATGCATAAAGTGAGCTTCCTGTTACTGTTTTTAGAATCTCCCTGTACTAGTACCTTTAACTGACATTTTCTTCCCATCTGCTCCTACGTTATCCAGGTGAGAAAAAATACATACAATGGAGACATGGTACTGGGAGAAAATCTCTTGTATCTCTTAAAGTTTGGCATAATTGTAAGAGCTCCAGGAAAACTGTCCTTTCTCAAAAGAGCTTTTTAAAATACAAAAAGTTTGATGATGGATGGGGACAAATGGCTCTTTAGGACATTATGATCTTGAGCTGCTAAGTTTTTAAAAATTGAATTAAAGTCTGTTCTCTATAAGTTGCTTTGGAGGAACCTTGGTGACTGTTTTCTAGGCCCTAGAAAAATCCATGTGATAAACTATAGCTTATCTCAGTTATGCATCGTTTACTGATAATTTTGGGGGATGTATTTTGTGGGAAGAGAAAGCAGGGGAAGAATAAAGAAAAGCACTCAGACATTTAGAGGTAGAATTTAAAGGGAGTGCTTTTAAAAGAGTTATTTTCTTGTTTGTATTGATCCATAAATTTTACTTTTTAAGGGAATTAATAATTGTTCAAATTATTTGTGTCCAGTATAAGTATATATTTCAAAGAAGGCACAGTCACTGGGACATTTATAGCTAGTATGATGGGTACAGAGTGGACTTGTGTGCTGGATTTAATTTTTAATGTCTGTTACCAGATGGCTAAAAGTCATCCAAATGAATCAGGGATGTTTATGTAACATTTTACTTAAGAGAGAAATATTTGATGATGCTTTTTATCAGTCATGCTGTTGCCTTTCTCAATTTTTAAAAACCTCAGTGAATTATTGGGAGTGAAGCATTTCCTTCATTATTTTGGCAAAGTACATTTTTTTCTCTTCTAAATAGTTTCAGGCAAGTGTTTGGATAGTTTTTTTTATGTTTTATTTTCAAAGTTATTTACTTGGGCTTATTTTTATTAGGCGTTTTCTCAAGCAATATGTTTTGCTTTATTATTTTTCACTTTAATACTGGTTTTCTGCAACCATTGCTTTTAGTAGTAAGTTTTCCTTATAAACTTGTGCTTGACATTAAAATGGACATAGAGAAAGGCATGATGCTAATGAACATTTTCCATTATTCTCCTCGCCCTAAATTTTTCATTTTGTTCCATTGCTTATCATATTATTATAAACTCATTGCCGACTATTAAGTACAACATGTTTGTCCAATGAAGCCTTTGAGAGGTGGTTTGACATACTTACATTTGCGTATAACTTTTTACTTTTGCCTTTTTTATCTCTCTTGCATGCTTACCTGAAGCACAATTGGCCACATGCTCTAGTCACCCATCAGTCCATAGCCAGTCACTCGGGTGACGTAGAAGCAGGGGGAGATACAGTCCCCGCTCACAGGAGCTTGTGACGTAGGAGCAGAGGGAAGGCTGGCCACCTGACAATATTAAGTGGGCATAATCGGTGCCTGGAGAATTGTGCAGCTCTTGAGGTCAGATGGCGTTTAGGAAATTCTTCTTGCCACAGTGAGGTTGGGCTCCCTGGCAGGGGAAGTGAGCAGATAGGACAAGGGAGGGTCAGGTGAGGGAATCCTGCAGCAAAGGAACAGAGACGCGGAGGTGTGAGGCGTGACCAAGTGGCACAGGGCAGCCCGGGCTTTTCAGAGTGTTTCCATCAGTGGGTCACCCAGCAAAAGGCAAGCAAATGCCAATGGAGTTGGTTGGAGGTTTTCTGGGGTGTCATTTTCAGGGTTGCTTGCTAAAAGCACAAAGTATTAAATACTTGGAGACTCGTATTTAATTTTAACAGTTGGTGGGGGTTATAGCCTTCTCTTTCAGTATATTTTGGAGCATTTAATATAAAAATTTAGGCGAACTCACCAGGTAGTATAACTGGTACTCCAGGAAGATGTAACATGTTCATGTTGTGGCCTTTGTTACCTTCATCACCTGCACCTGGGAATAGGGGTTGAGACCCAGAGTAGAGGATTTACAAAGAGGAAGGTGGGAGAGTGACAGGCTAAAACGGAAGGTCCTGGCATATTTAATCCATTGAGTATTTAACAAACATTCATTGACATTTATTATCAAACATATTAGTTTGTGGTAGGTGTTCAGAAGACAAATAAGGCTTGTAATTTTGGTGGACCCTGATTTTGAGCAAGTGAGTCAGACAGTGTTGATTAGGTGGATTAATCCACAGCAACATGGTACAAGGGTGGTGAGAGTGGGCAGGAGCCTGAGAAGACACTCAGTGAGAGAAGAGGGACCATGGAGCAAGTGAGTGGTATAATCCCAAGTATTTGGCATAATTGTTATTTAGAGTCATTTGTGTCGGGTTTGGTAGCCACTTGCCACACGTGGCTCCTGGACAGGAGTGGAAACAGGGCTCGTGGAAACTGAGATGCTCTGAGTGTAAAATACAAAGCAGGTTGCAGACATGGTTTGGTGAACAGTGTAAACTATCTCCTTCATAGTTTTTCCATATTGATCCCATGTTGAACTGATAATACTTTTGACATATTTGATGATATAAAAATACGGTTAAAACTAATTTTGCCTTTTGCTGTTTACTTTTTTAAATGTGGCTACAGGAAAACTTAAAATGATATGTGTGGCTTATGTTCTATTTTATTGGACACGGCTGTCCTGAATTGTGTGACAGCTATGGGAACAGAAAGTAAAGAGCCGTGGGGAGGGAGGCATGGCAGTGGTGGTGGTGGTGGTGGCAGAGACAGGTAGAGGTGGCTTTGAACCCTATGGGCTCTGAGCTGCATTCACCACGAGGGCACTGCATTTGTCCACAGCCACCTGTTGCTACCTTTTTACAAAACACATTTTAAGTGGTCTGCCGTTACCCAACTTATCCCCGCTCAGACATGCTGATGGTGTTATTTTATGACTCGCACGGGTATGATGCATATTCGAGTGTCATGCCAGCTATGGCCTATGTTACCTCAAGGTGGCTTCCTTCTTGCCCTGTGCAGAGTCTGGCCCCTGCCTAGACCCTGAGGGTCAGGGAAAACAGTCCATCAGAGGTGACTCAAGAGGTTTGACGTTTGTGTGACTGGAACTGTGGTTGTATTATTAATACATGGAGGGACGTCACTGGGAAGAGATGATTGGTGGGTTGGGATGACAAGTCGCTGATTTCTGAGCTGCTGTACGTCTCGCTGGAATTGGGGTCAGGGCTGATCCCACGTGTGAGGCAGCCACAGTCACAGACAGAAGCCTGTGGGGTCCGCCCCATTGTTTTGGAGATAGACTCGAGAACTGAACCTACTCTGATTTAGGTTGAGTGCTTGGACGTCAGTGTCAACAAAGGTTCTGAGCCAAGGGCCAGATGTGTCTACATTTGCTTCCATCCATGATGCCCCAAGTTTGTGCTCCTTAGTCCCCTATGTGGACCCCCAAGGCCCATACTGTAGTGAGGGACTGTCAGTCAGAAAGGGCCAACCAAGACCCATGAGAGATCCCTTCCAGTATGGATATATGTATACATGTCTGTACACACATATACATGTGCATAAGCATACACACATACCTGTACACACATACACACATGCATATGAATAAACACACCTGTATACACACACATATACGAATACACACACCTGTGCACACATACACACATGCATACGTATATGTACACACACACACATGCATATGCATATATACACATCTGTACACACACACACACACACAAGTCTGTGTATGTGTATATGTGCTTGAAGTTAGTTGCTAAATAAAATTCCTCATGAGAATTTAGGTACTTCTTGATGAATGTATGTGCCAGATACATGTCCCATATATCTTGCACGCGTGTTGTATGTCCACACATCTCTCATGGTTTTGTACTCCAATGACTCATCCAAATAGAAAGATGATTTTTATTGGCTCTTGTATGGAAACCGGCACTTCCCAGAGGCTCCCTTGTTTAGGTCAGTAGGAGGCAGCTATCTAAGGGCTAAAACACAAAACTTTTACTCTTGAAAAGTCATCAGTTTCTTCTCCTCATGCAGCTGTCCCTCTCCTGGCTGCCATCCTTGAACTTTTCTTCCTTTGAAGGGAAGCTCCACAGGGTACTACTTGGAAATAATTCCTGGAAGGCAGGAGTTGTCAGGACTTCCACAAGGGAAAAATTAACACAACCGAGATCACTGTGAAATTTTTGATGGGAGCAAGAAATGGGAGCAAAAATTTCTTTAGAGGTGAAGCTTCTGGTCCTGGTCATATACTGTGTCTATGAGTTCACCAGCTAGAATTTTGGTTTGCTATGATCAGGTGCTGATAAGCATTAATTGATTAAAATAGTAGCTAACATTACTGGGCACTTAGTAAGGGCCAGGTCCTACTATAAGCAGTTTGTGTGTGTTAACTCATTCTTCCTCCCAAGATCATGTGTGTGTATGTGTATATATGTATGTGTGTGTGTGTACATTGATATGTGTACATATATATGTATATACATTTATATGTACACATATATATGTCAAAATGATGAGCTGTGTGGTTTAATCTCCCTGCGCCTCAGTGAAAGTGGAGATTATAAGAGGACTGAAAACCTGAGTCAGAGCCTGCATCTGGCAGCTACCCTGTAGTGCTTTAAACAAAGGTCTATTGCAGGAACCATCAGTGAACTAAGATGCTGTGTTTTCAGTGGTCTGGAGATGAAGCATTGAAATCGTTATTGTCAGGGTACCCTTGTATTAATTTGTTGGTGCTGCTTTCATGCACTGCTCTGTTATCTTGTGGAATTATAGTCCTATATTGTATTCCTTCAATTAGGAGAAGAAAACTATGTGTGTATTCTACAAAGGAGAGAATTGCCTCTCATAGCTGCCCCTCCTGCAACCCTGTGGTATCTGCAAGTTCTCAGGACCTAAGGTTAACCACCAAATACCTAGATAAGCAGGTGTGTGTGGGCCGAGCGTTGTCAGCTTCTCCATGAGCTTCTTCTATATGTAAAGAGTGTCAGATTAGACAGATAGACCCTACTATTGTCACAGCTCATTATTCGAGGAATTTAATAGGGAACGTTTATAAGTTACACAATTTATGTGTGCAATAAACATTTCCATCCACACCTGCAGTGTCAGGTGACATTAATTCTTACATCTCCTTGCTGTTCTTATAAAATACTAGAGAAATCACAAAAGCTTGAATGTCTAGTTGTTTATGAAACGAAGACTGAATGTTTTAACAGTTGGCCAGATGACTTACCTCTGGAACTATCTGTGCACTTCATTTTGCTGTGAGTGTTTGTAAGGACTGGTAGCCCATCCAGAGTTACAGCCTGACCCTGCATCCAGCAGGCAGCTGATACCCATTGTTGCCGTGAGTCCCATTCAGCAGTCACTGATTGCTTCAGCAGTTACACTTTTCAAAATTCATTTGTTTGGGGGCTGGAGAAGAGGAGGAAACGGCAGCCTGTCTGTGCTCTGTGGCATTTAGATACATACTTGAAGTCAGTTACCAATAAAATTTCTCATAGCCGTGTAGAAATTTCCTGATGAGTTTATGTTCAGGCAGCGGTGGCTGGAAAGCTGGAACTCGGATGACAAGGCCTTGGAACCCCAGAATTTAGAATGTGCTACAACCATGCTGTTCCATGGCCAGAAGGGAGTCCTCTGTTAGCACTTTCAGCCTGGCTCTCTGGTCTCATCCAGAATGGAAAACAAACCCCAAACCTGGAAGGGGTGAGCTCCTTTCTTGGTAAGTCCCAGATGCTTCCCCATCCACATTCCTGTGTTTCGTTGGTATACGCTGTTCCAGATGGTTCAGCGGGGGTGAGAATGTGAAATTGGGAGGCAGTATGTCTGTGTCTTGCAGGGGATGTAGGGGGCGGGTGCGCCGTTTATAAACTTTCACATATCTTCCCTTTCATAAACAACCAAACAAAACATCCCTTAACTGGACTTTCTAGTTCTACTATAGAAGTGTCTAGATCCAGCAGTGGTTCATTTACTCCCTGCTTCCTCTGTGGTCTCTTCAAAGCGCTCTTCCTCTTCAAAGCGCTGTGTGAACGATTGATTACCAGTGGCTCCCACAGGCCTTCCCTGGCCTCAGTCCCCTTGAATTTCCCTAGTTGACGTGGGACGTTTGTCTATTCAGGCCTCAAATTCTGTGCATAGTTTATGCTTCCAGCACATGTCGTGCAGACTGGTGGGTTTCAGGGCTCAGTAGGCACATGTGACGGGCCCCATGGGACAGCATGGCTCTAACCAGACATTATTTCTGGACGCTCCTGGTTTCCTTTGCCTGCGTGGTTCTCCCACTGCCCGCGTGTGATGCTGGAGAGTCTGGTCTACGGTCCTGCCTCATGCGTCCCCACACTCTCCCCTTTGAGAATCTCATGCATGGCCACCAGCCCACCGTGGCCAGGACTCTACCCAGTGCCCATCTCCATTGTCACCAGATGCCCCATTGTTACTTCACTCTGCTTGTCTCAAACCAAAGTCATTCGTATAAAACTGGCTCCTCTGCTTTCATCCATGCTTATTTTATTTTCCTGGCTTCTAATGTCCCCTCTGCCTTTATAAAGCAGTAGGAGCACAGTCAGACTGTGTAAGCAAAAGCTGTCAATACGGAGAAGCCAAGGGCTGAGGGTATGGTGGAAACTGGGTGACACTTACGAGAAAGCCCAGCATTGTAAATGAGGTGTGTCATTCTCACAGGCAGCAAGGTGGGTCGGTGGCTCCAGCTCTCCTGACAGTTGCTCACTGCTTTTCTTCATGGGCAGAGCCCGTGTTTGGGTACCAGATGGAAGAGAGGGCGGGAGTCGCCGGTGGCCTGCGTTCCCAGTGGGAACGCAGAATGCTCTGATCCTGTCACCCCACCCCAGTCTGTTCCTGGAGCTGGTCTCGCTGTTCCCAGTGCTACTGCTTAGGGTCTGTGCTTCGCTTCAGTCAGGCATTTCCTGCATGCACTTCCCTTTTCAGCTCTCAGGAAAGAAAATTAAATTATGAGCTGATTTGGGGCTCACTGTAAGGTGAAGTTGACTGTGATTTTTACCACGGCTTCCTTGCAGGAGCACAGAAGTGCCTGCTGGGAAATACAGGCTCACTCACTCATGGTCCATGGCCCCGAGTGCTCAGACATCCCTTGTCTCCAGAGCTGCACCCCCAAATGGTGAATAATGACAGGAATTCACAGAACTCACATTGCCTTTTATGTTCATTATTCCATATTTTAAAAGAAGTATTTCATTATCTTTCAGTAAAAACTATTCAAGGGCGTTATTGTCATTTATGTTCACTTTTAGCATGGTTTGAAAAATTTAAAGTGAAATTTTAGTTTCTCTATGGGCTTACATAGTAGATGTCATCTTATTAATACCAATATAAAATTGATCTCTAGGGATATTAGCGTAGTGTTTACAGTGGCTCTTTTTCCCTGAATAGAACTATTTTATAAAACACTCCGCCATCTCAACGGCAGGAAAGAAACTAGCTTAGTGGGAAAATAAGGGCTTTGGAGTCAGAAATATCTGGGTTCAATTCCTGGTTCCACTACTGGAAACGTTACTTTAACCTCTCCAAGTCCCTTTCATTTGCATAAAATAAAATCTCCCCGATATGATAAAATTCTTAATTTGCTCAATAAATGTTGATTTTCTCTCTGCTGTTTCTGGAAGCTGGAGCAGGAAGAAGGGAAGCAATTAGAAGGAATAGTAGACTGAAACTGTAGGGTACACAGCAGCTGTATTTTTAGAACAGTGTGTGTGTGTGTGTGTGTGTTTGTGTGTGTGTGTGTGTGTGTAATCAGATTGCTTTACTAATATCAAGAACTAAGAGCATTTGGAGTTAAATGTTCCATTACTTGATTTCAGTTGGAGGACAGTACAAAGATCCTGGGTTCCTGGGGACGTGGGGGGAGAGACACCGGGGAAGACAGCTATGTAGAAAGGGGTAGGAAGAGGCAACTTGTGACATTTCAATCTGAAGCTGTGTTCCTTTCTGTACTGGTTTGCTAGGGCTGCCGTAACAAACTCCTGGGCGGCTTAAACAACACACATATATTTTCTCACGGTTCTGGAGGCTGGAAGTCCAAGATCAAGGTGTTGGGATGTTTGATTTCCCCGAAATCTCTCTCCTTGGCGTGTAGATGGCTGTCTTCTCCCTGCCTCTTCACATGCCCTTCCCTCTGTGTGTCTGTGTCCTAATCTCCTTTTTGTATAAGGACCCCAGTCCGATTAAACTAGGACCCACCCTAATGACCTCTTTTTACCTTAATGATCTCTTAAAGATTCTGTCTTCAAATAGAGTCACATTCTGAGGTGCTGGGGATTAGGACTTCAACCTATAAATTTTGGGGGAACACAATTTCCACATACTTCCCATCTTAGTGACCAAGAGTTTTTTTTTTTTATTTTTTGTTTTTGTTTAACTCATCTGTCTATGTTTTGAATTCATCCTTTCCTTCATCCTCTTCTGTTGCCGTGATTTTGCTAAGGTATCTTGGTGGGAAAGAAAGGAGGGGTGCTGACCTTATGAGGGAGCCTAAGCATGTTGGTGAACTAACCCGAGCCAGCGCTCGCCTAGGGGTGTTTATTTCCTGTGCACCCTGTGGAGGGCGGTGAGTGGTGGGTGTGGCAGGGGCCACCCTGCTCCTCAGTGAAGCTGGGAGTGTTGGGGCTTTGGGAGGAGAGGTCACAGCAGTGTGTGTTGTGAGTGTGTGAGGATACAGGGCCTTCCCTCTCCAGCTGCAGTGGAATCAGGTTGGCTGAAAGCAGTAAAAATTATGCTTTTGAATTCGATAGAGTTGATAACAGTGGTAAGTTAGCACTAAGCCGGGAGGAGTATGAGTTGCTGGCATTTGTGTGTGAGTCTCCCTGCAGCTCTGAAGTCAGTGTTATGGCTTATGAGTCCTCCTCCTTGGAGGCTGCAAAGCGTATTTTTGTGGCCGCTGGTACATTCAGTGTGTTCCCCCCTTGCACTTGTGAAGGAGGGGAGGGCTGTGATCACAGGAAAGCTTTGACTCCCTGCAGGAGAGACTCCGTTAGGAAAACATCTGAATCGTCCCGTTTCTCTTCTTCCCTGACGAGTTGCTGATGCTTCCTGGGAGCACCTGGACCAGCATCTGGGCCAAGACAATAAGTACTAAGCAGTCTTCATGCTCCGGGTATGGTTTTTATCAGGTGTATTTGTAGCAGCAGCTGTCACATACTGTTCTGGTTCCGGGTTCAGGCCCAGGTTGAAGATACACTGCTCATCGGTTTCCCTTTGCTGCTGTTTTTTTTTTTTTTTCTCCCTAAACTGGTTATCTACCTATGATTTTATAGTCTAGCAAAGTCAGGGTAAAAAAATGTTTTGTTCCAGTGGAGATGCACCATGTGAGAAGTGTCCTGAGTAAGGACTCACTTTTCAGTACCATTTGAGGCTGTGGTTTTGTTCCTAATACCAAATGTGCCTGGACACATTTTCTCTTTTGAGCCCACAGAGATGTCAATAAGCAGAAAAGGCGTTCAGGCATTTTGTCAGAAGCCAAGGGCACAGAGTGAAACTTACTGGATCTCACCACATTCTCAGATCTGAGATGTTGACAGCCTGATATCCCTCTCTATTTTGGGGGGCCCATCGTGGGTTTCTCTTCCCACATTCCTCCTACCTTAACGGGCTTGCGTGTGTTTTGTAAATGAGCCTTAAAAACTTGAGATCTCTAGTCAGCTTTATGTGATTTTCATCTCAGAAATTCTTCTCATTATTTAGACTCAGTACTCAAGACCACTTTCAAGCGACAGTAGTTCCTTCCAGGTTTCTCCATGAATGCTGGCTCACGTTGTTGGTGTATATGTGCCACTCATTTGGTGTCTGCTGGCCCCAGCTGAGAATTGTGCCCACTGACATCTTCAAACTTAGAAGTAGAATCATGGCTACATTTGCTCTTTCTGTCTTTCAGAGAATGTTGGAAATTGATGTAAATAGATGGAAGACATGATGTTCACTGAAATTACTCGTTCTCCCAATCCCAAATTGCTTAGGGTTAGCTGCCTACAAAGATGTGCCTGCCATATGTGCCTGGCATGTATGCATTCATGGATTGGAGGCCTTGGGTATTTGGGCAAAATGCAGATGGTTAGAGAGTTCCCTCCTGGCCCCGATACCTTTTGTGATCACCACTCATGAAGCTCGGTGCTTGGTCAGGAGACATGGGAAGCAAGTACATGCCCTGTCCTTTTTATCTGGTACTTGCCCTGCAAGGGTGGACCCTATTCATAGTTCCTTCAACAAATGTGTAAATGTGTATTGGATGTCTGCTAGATGTTAGGCACTGGAGTAAATGTTTTTCTTGACCTGTTACCCCAAACTCCTGTGCCATATGTGACAAAACAAAACCAAGGCATTTCTGTTGCACCTGACTTTTCTAAGGTGGCTAATCTATGGCTTATCCTTCTTCCATGTTTTGCATTCCATTACTTGGCAAAAGATTAAACTAGGGACTCACAAAATAGCCTGCATTGATTTTATTTTGTTGTAGAAAATATTTAAGGGCTAAGGTAAGTTTTCTACTCATCGAGTTAAATCTTTCCAGCCTCGTTTCTGTGGTAGGCAGTATTTTCCCTTAGGACAGGGCTCATCTTGCCTTTGAAAGAGGACAGTATGGTGAAAGACAGCATTTTATTGAATTTCAGTTGGGTGTGTGTATCTTTTACAAAGCCACAACAACACTTTCTTGACTGAGTTTCCGCTATAACAGGAAGTCTTTTTTTTTTTTTTTTAATAGCAAAACAAACCTGTATGGTTCCCAGGAAGCTGATCCTTCACAGCTGCAGACTCATGGGAAGCTCCTCTCGTGCTGCCCTTTCCACCTGCTGAGTCTTATATTTGAAGTATTTGGGACTTCTCAGGGGACCTCTGCTCATCCGTGCATTCCATCTGCCTCCAGCTTAGCCCATTCCTAGTGGGGGGTCTTTATTCCATAGTGGATCTCAGACTAGTTTTTCTCAGATGCAAATAAAGGAAGCTACTATCTTGGTAGGTGTGTGTGAGCATAAGGAAAGCACTTTCTTCTCATTCTTTTAATCAAAGTTTTAGATGTGTTTCCAAATAAGAGAGTAGTGTAAAAAAAGAATAACCTTGTCTTTCCATATACAGTTTCATTTTCATTCCTTATACGGTTTCATTTTCATTCCTTGAATATCTTTATTATTGGAAATAAGTTTTTGATCAGTCTAGGACTAGTTCAAATTTGTCACTAAGAGGTAAGAAGTAAGAACCAAAAGCCACAGGATTTTGAAGAAATAAGCTACGTGCTCAAGTGTGTATTTGACCTCACATTTTATCACTAGACTACCTCAAATGACACAGTAAAATCCATACTAGTTTTAGCAAATGGTAATTGCATATTATTAAGAAATAAGAAAAGGTAAATAGTCTGTAGTTTAGAAAAATAATTCACATTCCTTAATTGTTCCCACCTGATGTTGAAATGCATAATGCAAATATAAAACTTCAGTTGGTGAGACTATACATGATGAATTTTTAATTAATCTCTGGTATTAGGTGGTTACTTTTAATTAAGCAGTTTGCAGAGATGAGTTTATAAGGTTGGTATGGTGGGAAGAAGAATAATTGCCCCCCAAATATCCATGTCCTAATCTATGGAGACTGTGTTGTCACAAGGCAAAAGGATTTTGAGATTTTGTTTCAAGTTAAGCATCCTGAGATCGGGCGATTATCCTGGGTTATTTAGATGGATCCAATGTAATTACAAGGTTCCTCGTAAGAGGCAGGCCAGAGTTAGAGAGGAAGATGTGACATTGGAAGCAGAGGTCAGGGACAGAGATTTGAAGATGCTACACTGCTGGCTAAGGGGCCAAGAGCCATTAGCCTCTCCCTTGGAGTCTTGAGAAGGAATGTAGCTCTCCAACCCCTTTTAGACATCTGACCTCCAGAACTGTAAGATAACATACTTGACTTGTTTTAAGTGACTCTGTAGTATTTTGTTACAGCAGCAAAAAAGAGATACTACAGTTGGGTATAGAAGTAGGATAGCGTGATAGGCACATTCAGTGTAGTCTGCTTGAATGGTTTGAGGCTTTGTGTCAGCCTTGGTTATAAATGACTAACTGCTCTCTGATCTCCAAGTGAAGTGTAGTATGTGATTTGACTTTTAGAATGTGAAAAAATTTTCAGTTGCAGAAAGCTCATAGAAAGAATTTTTTACTTGGTCAAGTGTTTCAAGAAAAAGTTCAGCTTAAAGGTTGGTGATGGAACTTAAAGGGTCAAGAGCCATCAAGATTGTTACAATCTATTGAGTTGAGAGCATTGCCACATGTGCATTACTACATTTGAGTTACTGGTTAAATGAAGATTATGTACTTGTATTTGATCTTATACATTTATTTTGGAAAAATCTTCACATAATATTTCTGTAGAGTAAGAGTTTGGTTGGTGAACGAGTGTTATTGTTCTGAAGGAAGATATTAATAGATAAAGAATTTGAAAATGTGGCTTGGTGAATGGACTGAATGGACAGAGATCTGAGATCAGCAACCCCTGTTAACTATTGGGGAGTTCTGTGAACATGTGGAAAAACACCTGACAGCTGCTGTCGTATGGGCTTCATCATCAGGCAGGTTGTTTCTGAGTTCTGACTGAGAGATGGAAACTTGCTCTTGTACCTTGTACGATGGGCTTAGGTTGCTGTAGGAAACAGTTCACGCGAAGGCGGTCACTTCCCAAATTCCTGATGATACGGACTTGAAATTATGGACCACCAGGGATTACTCCTCTAAGATCTTCTTCAAATTCTAAACCATGCAGAAACCGGAACTCCTACTTTGCCTTCCTCTGAGCCCCACCCCTTGCTCTTTAAACTCCAGACCTGTACCACTTAGTATGGTCTCCAGTAGCCAGAGTGTTGTTGAGTCAAAGGCACCCTGGAAGCAGAAAGCACAGCTTTTATTGCTGGGGTTCTTGGCTATGAAGATGGAATATGGAAGAGGAGCTGTCAGTGGGGATGTGAAAAATGGAGAGTATGTTTTTAATATCTGTGTGTTCTTTCCCCTTTTTATTTGGCTCTATTTTTTTCCTAGCCCTCTCTGGTCTTGATTTGACATGAATATGGCTGGAATGACTGACCTGATTGAAATGCACCAGAGCACCTTTTTATGCTGCTTTCAGAGAGAGGGGTCTCTACAGAAAAGATGCACCATCAGGCTTGGTTGTAGCGTGGAGTGTGGTTAGGTTACGAATGGGTTGGTGTTACCTGGTAGCAGTGTAAAGTGTTAAGGTCAAATAAAGAAATAAAAAAGCAGGTTGAAATATCCTTTGACAGAATCTAAGCGGCTCTTTGATACCTTGACCACTCCTTAAGTTAAAGAACATTTGTTTCCTTGAGAGAGATCATCCTCTGACTTCTCAGGCTGTGCCTTTTCTCCTGTGAGTCTGCATGTGCCGTCTGCTGTATAAAAGTTACCCCATTTGAAACCATGTATTTCAAATCCATGCAAAAATTCCTTGTACATGCAAAATACTACACAGGTACAAGATAGTGTAGTCATGATTCCAAAACCTAGTTCAGAGCTCGCTTCCTTCCTGACCTTTTATGGATAAATCACAGTGGAGCCACACTAGCCTCTCCTGTCTGCCCTGCAGGACCTTACTGGACTGTGGCCAGGGCGGCAAGCCTCAGTAATAGGGCTGCCCGTGGAGCCTTCTGTGCTGGGGGGCGTGTTCCATATCTCCACGATCCATCACTGTAGCCTCTTGCCACATGTGCTGTTAAGGCCTTGTGGTACCATGGAGGAATTGCATTTTTCATTTTATTTCATTTGAATTAATTTGAATTGAAATCGCCACACGAGGCTGGTGGCTCCCCTATTGGACAGCACTGCTCTTTGTGAGTAGAGAGAATGGCCAAGAGCTGAGGGCCTGGTTGAGAGGATCTGTGAGGGGTGTTTAGGGACTTTGGACTGGACCCCAGAAGCCCAGATGATGGTGTTCTCAGGAAAGAGCTAAGAAGAAGGTGAGACTTTTAGAAACTTCAGAACATAAAAAGAGGCGGATGATTCATTCATGACATGGAGCTGCTGGGCCATCAACTGGGGAAGAGATGAATATCAGAGACAGTGATGGAGCAGCAGGCAGCTCCAGACGCTTCTGTGGGGAGTCCGGGTTGACATTGGGCTGCGCTCCTACATCCGGGGAGAGAGCAGTGTCATCCCTGAAGATGTGGCTCACACATCACTTGGCTTCCCTGGGACCATGGGCCCTGGGGAAGGGCTCAGTCTTAGAGTGGGGGTCCATGAGGTGGGAATGAGTGTTGGGGTCCAGAGGGAGTAGGAGGGACAGAGTGATGGAGGGACTGGAGCAGCCAGAGTATTGGCAGGCACAGAGTCCCAGAGGCCAGAGGGATTCATTGATTCTTTTGTCAAGTAAAGGCGATTGTGATGATTTCCCTGTAAGTGACATGATGGTGTATGGCCCTCCTCACACTACAGCACGATGGGTCACCTTAAACAGCCAGCCAAGTGTGTTACACTGGAGTAGGGGTGTGGACAGAAACAGTAGGGAAGCGGGAATTGGGAGGATGGATCCGTGACCTCCACGTGGGGACAGTGGAAGAGGCTTGGTATGAAGCCAGGAGGGACCAGTTTGGAGGGACCAGTGGGGTAAGGAAGGTGGGCGACTCCTTCCTTGGTTCTTCCATTTCCACCTCTGTGCTTTGCATACATGCATCAAGGGGTATTCCTGAAATGGAGAGTGGGTTGAAAAAAGAAAATCAATGTACAGCTTAAGTGCTACTTAGGGGGAAGCTTGCTACATACAGGAACCCTGTGGAAAGTTCTTTTGTTACTGCAGGTGATGGTCACCTAACACTAATTCTGTGGCTGCTCAGTTAGACTCTTGTTTCCTCTCTAAATGCTCGTATGCATTTTTTAGTGTTTCCTGTGTGTCACTAACCTACTAGGTTACTCTTTCTTGACAGTCTTTCAATATGGGTGTCTTAGACCATTCTGGCTGCTATAACAGAATACCATACTGGGTGGCTTATAATCAACAGATGTTTACTTCTCACAGTTCTGGAGGCTGGAAGTCCAAGATCAGGCGCCTGCAGATTTGGTGTCTGGAGAGAGCCCGCTTCCTGGTTCATAGATGGCACTTGTTTGTGGTGTCCTCCCAAGGGTGAGGGAACTCTCTGGGGTCTCTTTCATATATAAGGGCACTAGTCCCATTCATGAGGGCAGAGTCCTCATGACCTAATCACTTCCAAAAGGCCCCATCTCCTAATACTGTCACCTTTTGGGGTTTGGATTTCAACATATAAATTTGGGGGGAACATGCACCTTCAGACCATAGAGGTAAAGGTGCTCAGTAAATATTGAGACAGTGACTCAATTTTTATCCAGTGTCCTGTAGTTTTACAAATACATCATTTGTTTTGTCTTTCCAAACAATAGTAGCACATAACCTCCCGAGTTAAGTTTTATCCTCATTGTGTAGATGGGACTTCTGAGGCTCAGAGAAGTTAAGAACCTTGTTCAGGTTCTACTTGCAAATTAAAATGTTGGAAATATTCCCAACATTTCTCCCTCGGCTAATTTCTTCCCCAGATTCTGGAGAACAAATAGGATAGCTAGAGAGTTGTGGGTTGTGAGTTGAAGTTGCCCCCCAGGCCTCCCTTCCAGCACCCCTATTTTTTCTCCCCACCTTGTGGGTTTGTGGACTAGGAGGGCACGTTAGTAGGCTGGTGGTAGAGAAAGGAAGCAAGGTGATGGTCCATCTCTCCTCAGGTTGGAGAGCAGCAGGGTGGTGTGGGTTAGGGGCTCACTGACGGGACAGTTGAGGGCATTGGATAAGGGAAGGTATGGGGGTGCAGATAAGACCCCACCGTAAGATTGAGGCTGAGAGAAGAAATAGAAAGGACCAGAAAGCAGACTATATAAACAAAGTCAAAGTGGTGGGTTAGCTGGGGTTGCTACTGGACCACATGCCTATAGGAATTTACAGTCTTGAAAATAACACCATGCAGGTAGTGAGCCTTTTCTCCCTTCAGTTTTTTTTTCCTTAAAGTTTTAGAGACCATAAGGGGCAGAGGGCATGTCAAGAGTAGCTACGATAAAATTTATATATGCCATAATTTTGTCTTGCTAAGGAAAGCCTTGGCTTCAACTATGAAAGTTGGAATTTTGTAAGCCTGAGTTGGGCACTGCGTGTTTCTAGAATTGAGTTCTCAACTGACTACTATAAATACTCTAAGTATGTACCACATACTTCCATGGCAGCTCGTGTGGGGCTAGGCAGCGTTCTTACAGCAAAGATCATCTAGAAGATACAGGACGACCATCCTCCCAGGCATGGAGGAAAAGTAACATTTTACTGCAACCGTACCTAAAATCACTCTGTAGCCACAAAGTGCTATGCAAAATCAAGGGGTTATTTCTCATAATTGTAGCCGACAGCAGAATTGCTGAAACCTCTTTCTCTCGAAAAGGAAATGCTTGCTTGCTAAGCCCCAGTGCATCTGTGGTCCCAGTAACTGGTGTTCCATCTATGACACTTGGGGACATGTTAGCCACAGCCACAGTGCTCCCAGCTGGGGAGGAGTTACATGCAAAGGGGACCAGCCAGAAAACTGGATGGAATGTGGCGGACATGTGATAAGCTACTCATTGCATGGCCCCTCTGGGCTCAGGCCACAACTCAGGCAGGAGGAATCAGCAAGGAGAGATGCGGGTGTCAGCTGGATGTGCAGGGAGATAGCCTTGTGTCTGACCTTGAACCCTGGACACTACAGGCAGGGGACAGCATGAGCCTCGAGGA
Organism: Rhinolophus hipposideros; assembly: GCF_964194185.1. Classification (NCBI taxonomy): domain Eukaryota; kingdom Metazoa; phylum Chordata; class Mammalia; order Chiroptera; family Rhinolophidae; genus Rhinolophus; species Rhinolophus hipposideros. Next base: position 21,510,383 of record NC_138072.1, on the reverse strand, counting down.
AGCTTCTCTCACTTGAATAGTTTTCCTTTTTCTTGCAGAGGTCTGAGTCTCCAAATAAATTATTGTGAGTAATTGGACCTACAAACTGTCTAGGAAAACGGTGAAGGTCATGGCCCCTGGGATCCTGAAAATTATTATGTGTTTTCACAGACTTTCACAGTCCTGGATTTATGGAAAGAGGAATAAAAACTGGGTCTGACAGTCTCTTCAACAGAAGGGACATGCCTTTGAGTTGGTGACATTAAGCAATGCGCTATTTCAAATACTTTCCACTGAAGAAAGAGGGCCTTTGCTGTCCAGTTGCCAGTCTGGTAAATCTCTTCTTGGACTTGTTATGTTTGGGATTAAATCACATGGAACTCTTCTCTCTTGTCATTGAATGTGAGACATTCCTACTTCTTTCCTATTATTTCTAAACAGTAAACCTTTTCTTCTTCTTCTTCTTCTTTTTTTTTTTAAACCAGAAATGAACACTTTTGGCTCATGGTTCCTATGAGATGGTGTCTTTATGACACCGTTTGGAAGATAAGACCTGAAATTTAAAGTACTAGGGACCATTTTGTGTTCAGTTCTAATTTTTCTGGGTGGCTTTGCCTTTGGGCAAGAGAATGTTCCTCCACTCCTATCTCTCTAATCCCGGAAGTGATATCTGGGAGTAGTGTTGACTGGTATGCTAGTCATTCTACCATCTGGAACCTGCTTCCGAAAAAAAGAATTGAAGATAGTTAACTATAAAATTAAGGCTGTTCCAGATTTTACCCCGTGGACAGAAAGGCAAGTTCTGAAAGAGAGCCAACAGCTCTCCAGCATGTTTGGACCTGTCGTCTGTGACCTTGCCACCAGTGGGCACCACTCAGGCCCCCTTCGCTCTGCGGGGTGCCCCAGGCAGCCTCCCCCACACTGTAGTGAACTGGGGGGTCTCGCACCTGAAGGAACTGGACCTGTAGACCTCTCCCGCCATGGGCTGTGGGAGCAAGTCCCTGGTGGGAGCTGTTCAGTCGCACTTGCGATTTTAGTCTATTTTAGTCTAGCCTATTTGTCCAAAACCTTTCTAAAATTGGGGTTGACTAATGACCTTCTTAAGATTGGATAGATTTTAGCTTGAATATCTATTTTCTTTCTCAACTTCTGGATGGCTCATACTCCAGCTGGTATGATTCAAGTATTCCAGGGCAGTTAAGGGCCCAAACTCTGTCCCGTAGGTAGGTAAATAAACAGAGTGGAATTCTTCACAGCTGCCAGACTGACCTTTTCCATCAGCACTGAACTGCAAAACTGTAGAGATTTAAGGCCTGGAGTTAAAGGGGAAGAGACTGAGCCATTGGAGTTAAGGAATCCAGGAGACTCTCTCCTGTTTAGTTCTTCCTTCTTGTGTATTGATTTTTAATATGGAAATGAACTCCCAATGGTAGAACTCATTTTCCTTTATTGGGTGACCATTGAAATTTATTCCATTGCTTAAATCAGGTCAAATAAGAAAGAATTATGTTTTGTAAGCCTGGCCGCTGGGTCCCCGTTTATATTTACAAAGATTTCTTTGATACCTATTTCTGTTTCCCAGGAATCCTCATGACACCACCCTCCAGTAAAAGAGATTGAAAAGAATAAGGCAGAAGGAAAATATCTTTTATAATATAGTCAAAACAACTTTGACTTTTTTTGGTAGGCAGGTTAGGGGCGTAAGTCAAAGACTTTATTTCACTCCTTCTGGGAATTTACGTTTTAAACCAAGTATGACACTATTCTGTGTATGTTCATGACCGGTGGTGTTGTAACCATCCGTTGGTCTGGAGACCTGGAGAGGGAGGAACCAAGCCTCACATTTTGTGGTCTCTTGGCAAATGATCGCCCTACCCCATGGGTCTTATATTGCAGTGGTTTCGTGGGAACACGTTTAGATTTTATGTGACTATATTGGATTATGATTTGAATTTCCAATTGGATTTCATTTACCATTTTCTTTGGTTGATGCATACACCATTTTTGCATTAACATTTTTGTATTTGATGATACAAATCAAGATAAACTCTGATGGTCTCCTTTAGTCCCTATTTCTTTCCCTGCTCTATACCAGGAAATTGTTTATTGCCACATATTCTATGGAGTAGTAGAACCTTCTTTTGCTCTGGAAATCCTTGCATTTTGAAACAAATATTTAGGTGGGTTTTTTGTTTGTTTGTTTGTTTTTGTGACGGGGAGGAAGGAAGAGGTGAGTATTCAGTGTCAGCCGCTATTCTAAGTACTTATTTAATTTTTCCCCAAATCTTATAAAGTGAGCACTCTTACTTTTTACATTTCACAAATATGGAAACTGAGGCAGAGAGGGATTTTGTAACTTTCCTCAATTAAAACAGCCAATTGATAGCACTCTGGATTATGAAACCAGGTGACTGGCCTCCAAGCCTGCACGTCAGGCTCTGCGGTGTGGTCGGCCTTGGTTCTGTCCCCTCTGGGCCCCGGTTCCTGGGGTTGAGCTAATTGCCTCCTCTGTACCTTCCTCATGGGCCCTTCTTCCTGCTCTTGCCAGCAACTTAGGTTAGAAATGGGTTAGTTTCCATTTTTCTTGGGTTTCCATGGGACAAGTTTGGAGCTTGTCAAGGAATGCTTACTAAATAATAAGAGACGGAAGATGGTATGGCATTAGGAAAAAGGCAACGGAGAAGCCGAGACAGAAGTAGATGAGGTTAAAGAGCATGGATTTCCCCTCATCCTTAAATCATTCATGGGGCCCTCCGAAATGCATATGGACCTTCACACAGTTCCTGATCTAGGATTGTTGAGTGAACAGAAGCCGGGCAAGAAAAGTGTTATGTGCCTGGAATTATTAGGGTCTTCGAGTCAGCCACCGATTCCTATCTTTGTGGATGGGCCCCTTGGGGTTCCTCTGAAGACATCCTGGTCCGACCCCTGAGTACAGATGATACTTCCTCACAGATGGCACCACCCCACGTCTTCCTTCCCTGGTCTTCCTGCACTGACCCCTCGTCACCCCTTTCATCTGTGTGTGCAGGCCCCAGGGCCTCCTCTTATCCCCTACCGATTCCCTCTGTCCTGCTTGGTCTGTCAAAGGTCGTCCTCAGCTGACAGAAGGGCCTCAGCGTTCTCACAGGGGCTACTGGTGGGACAGCTGCGTGACAGTGCTTCCTTTCAGGGTCAGAAGCCCCCCTTCAGCGTCTGGACTGTCTCCTGACAGCCCTGTTGTCTGTCTGGGGACAGCCCTCCCGCTTAGCTTCCTGGCAGAGCTGGCATGACTTCCAGGCCCCACTCATGAGTAAGCAATCCAGACACTTGGCTCTGGCCACTGTGTCCTCTTAGACACACGGCTTTGATGCCCCAGGGACATTACCTGCTGGATTCCAGCCACTACTTTTCACAAGTTAACAAAAATCAGAAAACGTCACAAAGGAAGCCTGTCTTTGTGTCTGTGTGTGTATACAGATGCCACAATATGTGGTGTCACCATTAGTGAGGGAAGCTGTATCCTTAGAACAGTGGCAGATTGCTCTATTTTTATTTTTTATTAAAGAGAAAGCAGCACATTTCATCTGTATTTATTTGTATTTATTATTCTTTTAGTTAATCGGCTCATTAAATAATATTTATTGAACACTTGGTTCTATAGTGGTCAGAAGCAAACTCGTGTGCGTGCACACACACACACACACACACACACACACACGGCAGGAGTGAGAATTCCTGCTTGTGTTATGTTTTCAGTCTTGTTTAAAGACATAGACACAGAATAGGTAATAATGGTGTAAGGTAATATCAGGTCAGTGCCAGTGGGCCTCCAAACAGATGCCTAAACCCCACATACCTTTATTGGTGCGAAAGCAAAAGCAGGACCCTCATCTTTAATGGAGGAGTTATTGCCCTATCACCCAGGAGGCTCTTCAGGAATTACACAAAATGCACTTTTCATGTGTTTTTCACCGTTTTTAGTCAATCAGCAACTTAACATTTATTGAGTATTTCTTCTAAGCTAAGGTGGGAGAAGATGAGAAAGATAATTCCTGCGCTCATGATTTCGTTCTTGTTTCCAGTGTGACTCCGGGGCCACCAGACTGAGTGGCACAGGCGTGTAGAGGCCAGGGAGGAGCTGTGGGCCCCGGCAATGGCCAGGGTGTCCTGGGAGACTGGCACTGAGATGAGTCCCTTACAATTAGGCAGGTAGATGGGGAACTGCAGAGACAGGTGGGAATGAGAGGGAGTAGATCAGTCTGTGGAGTTGAGGTTTGTTCAGTGGGGAGGTGGTAGTGTTTAGCTTAGAGAAGCACCCAGGAAGGTCAAAAACATTTCTGTTCCCACCTCTCACCCTGCACGCACGCGCACGCACACACACACACACCGATGATCTTTCCATATCAGTGCCTCTTCTTTCTAAATACAGACACGTCCAGGAGGTCTACACACACTGCTCATCTAGTAACGTAGTTAAATGACGGTGGGAGCTGCCTTTGCACAGCCAGTCTGACTCCGGGTCTCTTTGGTCTGGTTGTCCCTCTGGAGTCATCCTGGCCTTTCCTGGTCTCCACCACCCCAGGCTGTCATTCCTACAGGGTTCTTAATCCCTTGTGGCCCCAACTCCATCCTCATGCAAATCCATCAGGTCAGCCCCTCATCATTTCTCACCGGGACCAGGAAGGGACCCCTCTGTCTCCAGTCCGCCTCCTACTCTTTGTTTGTAGGAGGACCTGAGGAAATGACAGTCACCTGTTGTCCCTGGATGATGCCTGCTGGTGGCTTGGACTGTGGGCATTGGCCCTGTGTCCCTCTGGCATTGTATCCGGTGCTCAGAGGTGTCCCTCTATCATCAGCAACTGTCCCAGCCCTCTAGGACTTGTGCTTCCTGCTCTGGGCCATTCTCTCCTCTTCCACCAAACTATGCGCCTTTCCCAGCCTCCTACCAGGTCCTCCCAGGCAGTTGGCTGGATGATTCCACTTCATAAGTCCTTTGACACGGACCCTCCTGCTCCTGTTTCTCTTCCTCAGTTCAAGCCCAGCTGCTATCTCACTGGGACGCCCACCCAGGACCATCTTTTCATGAGACCATGTGGTCTCTTCCCTCCAGCTCCTGCTCCTGCTCCTGCAGGGGCTCTCTTCCTAGAAATCTGCCCTGATTTCAGCCCTGCTGCTCCCCCACCTAAGAAACGAAGCCAGCGTCCTCTCTCAGTGGCACTTTCTCCCTGAGTCTCCTCTTCCACGTGATATTCCAACCCAGTGCGTTTATCAACATGTTTCACTGCGCAGAGCCTTTCACGGTGCTGTCTTTGCAGGCGCTGTTCCCCCTTCTTTGTTCTCCTGGCGTATTGGCAGCCATTTCTCCTCTCTGGTACTTCAGGGCTGTGTGCACCTTCTTTGCAGGTCTGACCATAGGTGCCGCAGGTGTCTGTATAGCCCTTCTGTGCCTAATGAAACCCCGATGTCCTTGAGGGGAGTCACGTCTCCACGTAGTACCGCGTTTCTGAGCACTGTGCTGGTGCATGGCAGGCCCCCCATTTGTTTACTGCTCTGGGATGGGTATCCAAGCAGACTGATTTGTGCCCAGATGACAGGGGCCTTGAGGGTCTCACCACATTTGCTCCTCCCTATGCCATTGCCCAAGGTCTGATGATAATGCTGAGAATGTCAGGCACGGTGACAGACTGTCAGGGGAGAAAATCAGTGCACAGGGGCCATCTGGAACCTTGTAAATATGGTCTCATGTAAGGGTCTCTGCTCTGCTTCCGAGTCATCCCTCCTCCTGACGTGGCAGTGTCGTGGGAGCAGACCGCTGAGCTAGCCTAGCTGCCTCCACACGCTGTCTGGGGAGGGCTCAGCACTTACTGAGCACCTACTGCACCTCTGGCTCTTTTCCAGGTGACTAGACGCTCTGCCCTCACGGAACGTAGTTCTGGTGGGGGAGACGTCAAAAATAAACTAACTGAGTGGCATAGTGTTAGAAGGTACAATGGGGGAAAATACAAAGGAGAGCAGGACAAGGAGGGTGATGGAGGCAATGAGGGTGATTTTAAATATGGTTGTTAGGATGGGTATTCTTAGGTGATGCCACAGGAGCAGACTTGAAGGAGGCGAGGGAGTCAGTCCAGGAGGAACAGCCAGTGTGCAGACCTGGTTGGGAGTGTGCCTGGAGGGTTCAGGGGGGAGCAGGAAGGAAGGGAAGCGAGGCCAGAGTGCTGGGCAGTCGGCTGGGCCTAAGGGCTCCTGCTGGTAGCGCCCAGGGAATGATTACAGGGCTTGGAGTGGAGGGATAACTGGACCCTTTTTATTGTAGGACAACTCTGGCTCTGTTCTGAGAATAGATGGTGGTCAGGTGGGAGGAGCGGCAGGAGACCAGACTCCTGCTGTACCTTATACAGAACCTCAGGTGGCTTGTCCCTGGGTGGTAGCAGATGGACATGGCACAAGGACCTAGAGCCGTCCAGCTTTCTTGGTGCTTCCAGGGTGGGCAGTGTGAGGGAAGGAGTCAGGGGTCGCTGTGAGGGTCTGGCTGATGGATGACATGGCTCTCACCTCAGAAGGCAAAGCTGTGGGTGGAGCAAGGCTGGCAGGTGTGGGGATCAGGAGGCTGGTTTTGGACACAGGGACGTTTTCCACATCTGCTGGAAAACTGGGGTGGGGGGTGATTGGGAGCTGGTTAGTATGGGATCAGGAGAGAGGTCTGAACTGGAGATATAGTCTTGTCCTTGGGGAAATGGATTCTTGGTGTGGTGTATGTACAGCGTCCCTTCCCCAGACATGGGAGGCTAATGCGAGTTAAGAAATCTAAGGCCACATGGGAAAAATAGAGCTGGAGGAGTAAAGTCAGGAATGATCCAATAAAGTGTCTTATAAACATTATGGTGAGTTAAATAAAATGGACCAGCATATTACATAATGGCAGCAAAATGTCAATGACAATATATTGTTTCTACTTAACTCAGAAGTCGTGGGTGCTGTACGATGAATCCCATTCATGATTCCTGCTTATTAGAAATCATTATAGGCTCTCCCTTGCAATTTTCATTTTTATGAGATGCTTATAAACGTACTGTGACCTGTTATAGGTAATGGGTGCTAAATGCATCTCATTTCTGGCTCCGAGCTGGTAACGTCCGCCTCTGACGTCTTGCCCCTGAGCACATCCAGCTCTGATATGGTCTCAGAGATGAAGAGGAGTCGGGTACTTGGGGTAGAAGAGGCCTTGGGGGTGCCGTTTCCCATATACGGTGTCTGCAGTCCTGGTTCTGCCCAGAAGCCTTTCCTGCTAAAGCAGACGATGGCTACCCCATCCCCAGTGCCAGCCCTGCCGTCTGTCCCCATGGCCCCTGGACACTCACAGGGCCCAGCTCTCCTTTCCTAACCGCCCTTTATTGCTCTGGAGTCATCATTGGAAAGCTGCTCTCCTCGGCCGGGCTGCAGTTCCTTCTGCCTAAAAGGTTCCAGTCTGGAGCCCACGGTTTCTCTGATTCTCCCCTGTGGGGGGGGGAGTGATTAGAGCTAAACTTCTGATCTTGCTATGACCCTCCGTAGAAGCTGGTTCACCTATACCCCAATTTTGCATAACAGGGCACTCAGTACTAGAATATTCTTTCGGCAGTTTCTCCTCAATTTTCCAGATAATGAGAAACTCTTGGGCTTCCTCTATAAGCATCAGTGCTGGTTTAGACTTAGCCGACCGGTGCCTGTGGGGCGGCCTGGGCCTCTGCATGGTTAGACCATAATGGGGGAGGTGCCTGAGGGCCTAGTGTGCACTACTCATCTTTCCTGCCCGGGAGCACACTGAGAAGAAAAACAATGACTAGGACCAAAGGGAAGTCAAAATGTCACCGATTCCCTAACGGGCCTGGCTGGAGGATGTTGTTAGGCAGCTGCCTCTGAGGGCTGCTAATTGAATTCCTGGAATGAAGCTGATCTGCCTTTGCACAGCCCCTCCCTGGGGCACAGGCCTTGGGGCAGGCTGCAGAAGCTTCTTCCAGGGAGACTGGCAGAGCTAGGCTGAGCTCAGCTGGACCCTGAATCTCCCCATCTGTTGGCCAGCAACGTCCTCCTCCGGGGGAGGCCAGAAGCCTGCTGGGGAAGGTCTCCCCTGGTGGTCAGCGGTGGGCACAGCCTTCGGCCTGCAACGCCCCAGGCCACAAGCAGGGACATCTGGGAGGCAGGTCTTTAGGATTTTCACTGCAGTGTGCTGCGTCTGTACCTCTGAGCTCTCGCAGCGGCTGTGTTTTGGGGCATCACCTGACAGGCAGAGGGGGCCCTCCTCACTGGGTTACTCCTGTGTGGCCACTCTGGCGAGGCGAGCCTCTTTTACACAGACCTGAGCGACTGGGTTGAATTCCGAAATCAACCAAATTTTGGCTGTGATATCCTTCCCGTTCTCTCTCTCTCTCTCTCTCTCTCTCTCTCTCTCTCTCTCTCTCTCTCTCTCTATATATATATATATATATATATATATATATATATATATATATATATATAAAATCTTTATGTATAAACTTTTATTTTAGAATAATTATAGATTCACAGAGGGTTGCACAGAAACGTACTGGGGAAGTGCCATGTGCCCCTCTAATTTGTATTTTTAAAATTTGAAAATATAATTTTTTTTTAAGCTGGCAAAGAACGTGCATTTAAATTCAGGCATAGCGTTTCTAGGGTAGAAAAATTGCCTGGAAAAGGAAAATTTTGTTTGCCTTGCTTTCTGTCTGTGATGGTAGCTGTATGTTTTGGAAAATCTAAAGGCAATATCTGATTTTCTGTGCTTCAGGTCCTTAGAACCACCCACACGGGAGACTCTTGGTTCTCCAGAAGGACCCCAGTGCCAGCTGCTCAGTGGGAGGCACCCGCGGCCCAGGTGCACAGCAGACCGCCACTCCTCCCTGAAGTGCTCTGTGGCAGGGGTGTGGCTCGATTGATTCGGGAAATTGAAAAACATCCGTGCTCAGGCAGGTGGGGGAGATAGAGAAAGTTAGATAGTTGCTGTCCTGACTACTGAATTTTCCCAGGGAAGATTTCCTCCATGAGGGCTTTTTGTTTTAAATGTTGTAAAGAAATAATATAAACGGAAGCATTTTAAAATGGAGCTGCCATCCCGAGGAACGGCCTTGCGTGTCTTATGCTTCACATCTCTGGAAGGTTAAAACAGGGCAAAGAACCTTTGGACTGGGCCTAAGACAACACTGTGTCCCAAAGAACTGTTTGCAAGAAAGCAAATGTTATGACTACTGAACTGATTACTGCTGAACTAAAACTTCCAAACACTGTTTAGAATTAGCATCACTGTTCTGTGCAGCAATAGAAATGCCTTTCTTCTGTTGATGTCATTGTCCCCTTTCCCTTTCTCATAAGTACCCATCGCCTTTATCCCCTACATGCAGCCCTGTTGGGGTTTCTGCCTGAATTAGTGCCTCAAGAATAGCTATTTTTGGGGGATCTCAAATAAATGCTTGTTGCCTCTCCCTTTGAAAGGCCTTTTATTTTTAGGTTAATAATGTCATCTTAGGGTGTTCAGCCACATTTATTGAGCATGTGACCTGGCTCAGCTCTGAGAGAATTGCCCAATATAACTGGTTCTGGAATTTGTCAAAGACACACATATTGCCAGCTGCACCCACTTTGCTAAACCAAGAAGGTCTAATCCCCCTACTGTGCTTTCTAAGAGTGGAAGTGGTGGCCCATTCTATATCCTGTATTAATGTTTCTACTAGGACGATTGGAACCATCAAGATAAACATTTTGTGCCTGCATCAGAGCCCCCAGAGGGTGTGTTAAAACACAGATTGTGGGGCCCACCCCTAGAAGTTCTGACTAAGTGGGTCTGGGGTGGGGCCTGAGAACATGCATTTCCGACAAATCCCCTGGTGGCACTGCAGGTCCAGGGGCCATTCTTTGAGAACCACCGCTCCGGGCCAGGTCAGCCAATTCAGTTATCTCAGGTGCACAGCTCCTCCCTTCCCAGGTGAGCTCTGCCCTTCATCACTCCGTGTCATCACAGCTTTGTTCCTCCCTCTGGGGACAGTGCTCCAGACCCTCCCGGGGTGGAATCCAACTTCCTGTTTGATTAATTTGAACTAAGGTGCAGATTCGGTGTCCGTGATGTTTGCCTGTTTCTGCTGTGCCCTCGGCTCTGCTGTAAGGTGCTTCCACATTTCACCCAATCTTCACCACGATCTCCTGAAGTGAAAACTGTGGTCTCCCTTTATTAAGACTCGAGAGTTAAATGACTTTTTCAATGACTTATCCAGCACTATGACAGTTCTGAAACTCGCAGCCTCTGGAGCTGGGCCCACCGCTCTCCCCCTCTGCAATGGTTCTTGTCAGGATGTTCGAGCATGGGGAGTCCCGGCTACATACGTGAATATCTGCTTGGTGAAATGTCTGATGCTGAGGTGTCAGGCTGCCACAGGAGAGGGAAACATTTTGGTTAGAAGGATGTTTACAGCCCTCTCCTTGTTGAATTCATTATAGGATTGCTGAATGCCACTGCTACATTTTGCTCTCCTTTCCTTCTCAAAAGGAGCAGGGGATAGGGGAGAAGTTATTATGTTTGTTCCTGAGTTGGTGATCATGGTTCACACCTTTCCTCTCTCGACTCCTCATAGCCTTCCCTGTGGGATGGGTGGTCACGGGCGGCAGCCATTGGTCTAGGATGTAGCCTGTCAGGTGGGTCTTGAGGGAGAGTAAAAGTTTGAAGTCCTGAGCGTGAAGTGTGCTGCAGGATAGGAAAGGGAAATGGAAAATACCAAGGGGAAGGCCCTGCTGTCCTGGCATTCTCATTATTTTTTGCTTCTTTTTGCCTGTCTGTCAGTGACCATGCAGGTGACAGAAAGCTCGTGAATGTGAGGGCAGACAAACCTGCCTGGGCTGTGCCCTGATTCTGCCCCGTGTGAGCTCTGGTGTGGGCTCCCAGGCAAGTTGTAGTGTTGATGTCTCTGGGCCTGTGACACTGGGACACAACATGTAATTTACTCCATGGTGAGCTCCATGAAAGTGGTACCATGTGTGTATGTATGGCACCCTCATGGCATCCCCACGTTCCACCCAGTGACTGTCAGCTGGATGCCCAGTTGGTGATTCTGCCAGTGGGTGGGGTGAGGGGTGGCCGCCAGTGGATGGTCAGAGGGATTAAATGAGATAATACGTGTATGGAGGAGAGTAAGGGCCCCCGTCACTCAATCTCCCCATCTCTACCTTTGCATGATTCTTTTTAAAAATTTGTTGCCTTTTCCACTTAAAGGTTTTTGCTCTGCCTCTGTCTTAGGCAGGGAGAACTCCAATCCTTCTCTTCTTTCTAAACTACACAGAAAAAAAAATAAAAAGGCTAATGGCTCACCCCTTCCAGGCAAATTTCTCGGATTAAATGACTTAATGTTTTCTTCCTCTGATACAAAGGCTCACCTTTCCAGCCTACACATCGTAATAATTAGAGTTTTATGTTTCTGGGGATTCACGTTTATTTGACTTATCTCTCTGTGAGAATGTAAGCCTCTTAGGAATGGGGCCCATGATTCTTCCATGACACGTAGCTGACTTTTAAAATAACAACTGAGTTTCTGGCTTGTGTTTAGTTTATGTTTCATTGTGTAATTTGCTGTCATTCTTGTGTTGAGCTGGTTGATGCTTAATCCTGTATCTTGATTGTTGGCTTGTGCAGCCCCAGTGCCCTACCTCGCAGAGCCTCAGCGTTACATAAATATTTACTGAATAAGTGTTACAGAATCTTACCAGGGCTGTATCACATATCCCAGTGGTACGCTCCTTTGCACAGGTGCTCCCATTTCCGCCTCCTGGACACAGTTCTCTGTAGGGATCGAGAGTAAATCCCTGCTCTCCAGGAATTGACAGTTTCTGGGGCTCAGTTTCTGTAAACTTGGAAAGGGGCCTTTCCCCTCTGCCTGGTGGTAAGACATTGCTGGCCCTGTTCCAGGACTCCATCTGTGGTCATCTAAGGACATGCTTACTCCCTGGGGGTTGGGAATCACGCCGTGCTCACAGCACCTCCCAGATCCCTGGACAGAGCACGCATGTCATAAATGCTCGTGGAAGGGAACTGAAGCTGCCATGATCCGACTGGAGAAGCATGCAGCATGCTCATGAGCAAAGGGACCTAAGAGCCAGGGCTTTGTAGGCAAAGGCATAGAGATTTCTAGAAGGTGGGATTCAGGCTAACACCCACTGGGTGAGAGAGATGAATTTCCATCATATCTATTTCAACATCTCTGAGTGCATTATTTTTAAAGCTCATGCAAGAATAAATCTCAAGTCTATAGCTTGATGTGCCTATTAACTCTTGTTTATTGAACGGAGGGGAGTGAAGGACTCGGCAAGGGTCCCAGGCTCAGCAGGGCAGTTGCCTCAGCAGGGTGCTGCTCGGTGTCCTTGCTCCAAGAATGCACACGGCTTGTCCCCTCCCCTCTCAGCTATTGGCCCAACTAACACATGGCCAACCAGACACTTCTTCATAAAGGAAGCAGAGACTTTCATTTCACAGATGGAGAGTATTTAAAAAATACAGATGTCCTTGAGAAAAATAATAATCCAACGGATATAAATTTACATCACGTTATACAGAGGTGATTCATTTTGCTTAGACTTCCCAGGGGTGTGGAGAGAGGGGAAAGGTCAAAGGGACAGGGACTCCAGGAGAGACCTGGCCTGTTCAGTGTGACTAGGGCTAGCCTTGATGCAAACAATTCTGTTTTCTTTATTTTGTTTATATTTTCTTACTTATTGAAAATCATTAAATTTGATAAGTATATAATATCTTTTTAGCCACTACAGATAGCATTTTACATAAAAAGTCTTTGATTAAGAAGACATTCTGCCACACAAAAAATTTAGGAAGTGATGAAACAGAAATGACATCGCCACCTTTAGCAAGTGCCCCTGAATTACAGACATTCATAGCATAGGAGGTAAGAATGTAGGATGTTTGTGTTTGGACACTAGCTCTGTCAGAAGCTTGTACATATTTAGATTTAAAATGATCTACATTGCTCTGGGAAATCCCTTTAGAAATCCTTGAGGGAAGATGACCTAGGGTGACTAGAACGTTATTCCGTGGAGAAATATTAATTGAGGGAAGTAAGAAGCTGTCTAGCTTTGAGAATAAAGAGCTGCACTCTGGAGCCCTCTTGCTTGGCTTCACTTCCCAGCCCCGCCACCTTCTGACTCACATGGTGACTTTGGGCATGTCATTCAACCTCTCTGAGCCTTGGTAGCTTCTTATTCTGTAAATGGGGATAGTAATAGTTCTTGCCTTTTAGGGTTGTTGGGAGCATTACTTGTGTTAATATGGGCCAAGTTACATTGTGAGCAGAATGCAGTAATTGAACCTGAACTTCACTGTGTGCCCTTTTGTCATAACAATGATCCAGGACACTGGAAAGAATCAGGTTGTCACCAGTGGAAGATGGGATGTGGGGAGGGTGCCGAAACTTTGAGATCCGGTTTCAAAGGGGGAGAGGGAGAAAGGAGGGCCAGGCAGCCACCCGGAGGGAGTGAAGCGAGGCCCCCATTTCCCTCTCTGAGGGGTCATGTGGGCACCATGGTAGCTGACCAGGAGTACCAGCCACTGTGTGGCAGGTGCCAACTGCTTCTCCTGGGCTTGGACTGCTGCTTCCCTGGCACTGGCCGTTCTGCAGGAAGCAGGTTCTGTGACCCACGTGGAGTCTACCTCTGCCTCTCCAGGTCCTCAGAGAATGGCAGACCGTGCCCCCTCAATTCCACAAGAGTAAGTCCTGGAAACACTTAGACCCCCAGCTCAGCTTGACTCCAGCACAAAGGAATAGGCAAGGTGGTTAAAAAAAGAACGGGAAGTGTTTTTGTTAAGCCTTGTTTTTTTTTTTTGAAGGGTGCTAGAAATTTTTCCTTGTGAGGGAAAAAGTGTTGTCCTCCTGGAAATGAAGTCAATTTTGTGGTAATTACTACCAAAGACAAAGGTTTGTTTTCACACAGAAAGTGTGATGAAGCCCCCAAAAACATGTGAAGGTATCTGTGTCTATTATAGACCTTAGTCGCTTCTGTAGGTGTGAAATGTTACTCTCAAAATCTGCCAAGCTAACTTAAAATTCGAAACTTAGCTCTAACGTGTGGTTTTCTTTTTTTAGATTAAGTTTACTCTAGATAGGAAGATTGAATGTGATGTTGATATTAACAAATGTCCTGTTTGGTCATTAATTAATGGATCGTTTAGTTTCTTTCTTTGGAGAGCACATTTCTTTTGTTTTCTTTCCCATGGCTGAAACATGAAAGAATGTGTGGACTCACAAGAAAAGAGGAGAAAACTATGAGGAAAATTTAATCGGGTCAAAAGATGATTTCAGTTGACCTTAAAATCTGAAATGATGATATCAGAATCTGAATATCTTCTATTTAAGAATGAGAATTTTTTCGCAGTGATTTTTGCAACCTTCTTTTTTGATCCTCACAAAAGTCTGCGAAGAAAGGAGTGTAGACAGGATCAATGTCTTTGGTGTGCAGGAGGAGCTGAGCCAGGCTCAGTGGCCTGCCCAACTCACCCGTCTCACATGGCCTGTTGTCACTCAGGGAGAAGACATGGGTGGGAGATTTGTTCCTGTCCTTTCTCCATTGGGGACCTGCCCCATGTCCCAAACTGTGGCCAGGCTTTGAAGAGTAATAGTTGGTCAAGACACCTTTGCCTGCCCTCCAGGAGGTCCCAGAGGTGGCAGACATAATGGGAGAGGCTCTGATCTTCTGTAGGTCGGAGCTCCCCCCGCCCACAGAGGAATACCTCCGTGTGTGTGTGCTGAGGAAGGCCTAAATCATGGGAGGCTATATCTTGAAGGGTAAATTGAAGCAAATAAAAAAGGTGATGAAGAAAATGGAAGAAAGAACGACAGATGTAGAAGTAGAGGGATAAAATTATGAGAGGATTTTAGGGAACAGTGAGAAACAGTGTTGTAGAATGTGAGGTACTGCATGGACAGGATGGGGGGATGGTGGAGAGCAGGTCAGGCTCAGATCACAAAAGACTCTTCTGTCACACCCGGGGTTCTGACCTATATCTCCAGGCAGTGGGGGTCAGGGCAATAGAAACATCTGGTTGTGTTACTAGGAAGATAGATATGGTCACAATGGAGGATGGATAGGTTGGGTGGAGTGTCTCATTACTCTCTGATTCTCTACCTAAGTTGTATTTTTGGATTCCAATAGCGAGTTGAAAATGGCCATCAACAAACCAAGGAAGGTGGCCTCAGAATAAGCCAGCCCTGCCAACACCTTTGCCTCAGGCTTCAGCCTCCAGAACTTAGTTTGTGTTGTTGAAGCCACTCAGTCTGTAGTACTTTGCTTGCAAACTAAGACAGAGCATAGTTGTTAAAGCCTCATGAGTGTATGTGCCCTCTTGCTGATGCACCTGAGTGAACCTCTGAACGCTGGAGTTGGTCAGAACAGACTGGGCTCCAGGTGTCCGGAGACAGACATGCAGGTGCAGTGTCAGATGGCCGCCCAGGCTCGAGCGGGTCCCCCGCCCCTAAGGATGGTCAGCGCATTTGGAGATGCACGTGTATTTGATGAATGGAAGGAAGGCTAGGTTGGCCTCCGTGGGCATGGCGCTTGTGTTTTATCCACCAAAGGTGGGCTGTACAAAAGTATAGGGCCGGCCCTCTGCCACCCTCAATGCCACAGAGACTGGATGCAAACCTCGTCCACCTGATTCCCTGGGGCCTGTCTGGGGGAGTCATGTCTCCTCACTGGACCTCATCAGGGATCACTGTTAGTCGTAGTTTTGGGCTTACTTTCCAGCATGCATGTTATTAGGTGATACATTATGTATCTGAATGTTTTTATTAACGGACAGAGTAATCGCCTTTCTCAGACAACCCAGACAAGTGCTTTGGGCCGATTACCCAGGCACTTGCTCTTAAAAGCAGAGGTGCTGTGGGGCGATGTTTATTTTATGGTCGCTGGAGACACACCACTTGGGGATTTCTGTCTCCCCAGTTCACGTTATGTCCTTTAGCAGACTGATCAGCTTCTCTGACCCTCAGTTTCGTTGTCTATGAAGTGGTTTAAAAATTTCTTTTTCTTTTTGTAGGAGCATTGGGAGGATTAAGGCAGTAATGTATTTATGGCTGTGTCACACTGCGTGACACATAGTAGAGCCTATAAATGTCAGCTGCTGTGATTCTGTTACTTAAACATCCCACCAGAAATTACCTTAGGAATTACAGGGGCCAGGAAATGCACTGTACATCCCAACAACTCTGGCCTATTCAGCTCCACTTAAATTTGTCTCAGGGAGAGTAGCTGACTCATCTTTCAAATGCAGAGTTGTTATTGAGAAGAGACAGTGCGTGCAGAGTTTCACACATGCATGGAGTCTTGTAAGTGCACAAGGAATGGCGGCTGAGATGTGAGTCAGGGTGGTTCTGAGCTCGGTTCGGGTCCACCTCTTCCACTGAGCGGCTTAGTGACCATCAGTAAGTTCTGAAGTGTGTCTAGCCTGTTTCCTCATTGGCAACATGGTAACATAGTAGAACCCACCCTCTTAGGTTTCTGTGAGGCGAACTGCGCTTCCTGGAGCTTTGGACAGCTTCGTATTAAAGATGCTGTCATCATCGTTTTTCCTGGGTCTGGCTCTCTGGAGTCTATAACGGCTAAGGAGGGGTCAGGCTTTCCAAAACGGAGCTCTGAGTGGCTGTGAGAACAATCTGGGGCACCTGTGGCCCCGCTGCTCGCCAGGTGACCTGGAGAGCTGTGTGGCACTCTCTCTGCTCATGCCAGGCACATCCTCCGGAGGCGCTGGGCCGTGTCCAAGAAAATGACCTTCCCAGACAGGACGACGGCCGTGCAGGCCAAGGGAAAGCAGGAGCTTCCGTCTGCTGTTAGAGCCCAGACTTACACTACAGACTTAGACTGCACTGTGTGTGTGTGTGTGTGTGTGTGTGTCAGAGTAGGTGATGTGCAAGTGAGTGTGTGTGCATGTGAAAGTGTGAGTGTGAGTGTGTGCATGAGTGTGAGTGTATGAGTGTGAGTGTGCACATATTTAGTTAGTAAGACCACTGTAATACATACAGGTGGTGTGGAGAAGGCATGGTACCGACTTATCAGGGTGGTGACGGAAAGGACAAATGCCCCAGGGAGGTGAGAGATTTATGCAATTTGTAAAATGCAGGCAAGCCAACAAACATCATCTTGTTTGGGTTACATTCAGGTCCAGGAGCACAATGAAAAAGGAGCACTTCCGCTCCTTGTGAGACAGAGAAGGAAATAAGCAAGCGTCCTACCACCGTGGTGTCACGCTGTGGCTGGCGTTCTACACAGTTCTCTCACTCAGCTCAAGAGTGACTGAAGATAGAAAGAGAAAGCACTGAACCCGTTTTGCTTCTTTTTTTTTTTGTTCAAGGAGAAAGCTGCAAAAATGTGCTTGTAAAAGAATTGAAACCCAGAATGGGTAAGGAGAAGGTAAATTCCTGATCCAGACAAACCGCTTCCTAGGATGTTTCCAGATCTTGTAGTGGAGGTTGCGGCCCACTGTCATTAGTCACTGAGGGGCTGTAGGAAAGGACAAGTGCCAGAAGGCAGAGAGTCGAACCCCACAGACTTCAGACTGGGGTGTTTGAATTTAGTCTCCTGTGAGATTCTGGCCTGATCATCAAATGTATGTTCTGTGAGAAAGAGAAGCAGCACTCACCAGAGTCTGTGACGGGCTCCATTGAATAGGCACGGCGGGTGATAGGCTCTCTGGCTTGGTATAGCAGCACCGCACTGGGGATATCAGCGGAGTGTGTAGCTGTGGGTAATACTGATTCAGACGCTGTGCCTTGATAAGGCTCCCCTGGGATCCTGTGAAGAATAAGGGAGTGAGATACAGGAGAAAGTATAGGGATGGTGGGTCATTAATATGGAGATAAATTGAAGATAAATTAGAAACAGTTCAATGGCTGTTTCCTCAGAGTACTGGTTTGGGTTGGGATCACTGAGAGGGAAGCCTACCTGCGCCCCCTTGGGGTTCCATGTTCAAGGTTCAAGGTTTTCATCACAGCTTTGAATGAGGCATAGTTAATGGGCTTATCAGATTCGTGGGAAATTTAGGGTTAGCGAACGTTAGCAGCCAGAAAAATGGGATTGTAGGTGAAGATCAGGGCTGCTGGTGGGAATATTGCATTCAAGAGGGAAGTCATTCAGAGGCGAGGGTCATATTAGTGGTGATGTCCCTTCCCAGAAACTATTTGCTAGTTTGAGATGAAAAACAGGTTTCTAAACAAGGAAAGACTTAACAGAATTATGACCTTTCCTTTTCCAAAGATGAAAGCTACAACAATGTGCGCAAAAATGATGGCATGTGCAGGATGAGTCAAGATTCAGTCAGCAGATCCTATGACCCTAATCGGAAGACAGGAGAAACAGTCAGCTCGCTGCCTTCGGGGCCTGCTGCCTGACTTTTGGTAGGCATTGCAGAAGCACTAAGTTTTGTGACTGCCGCTGCCAGTCAAGCTTAAGCTGTTTGTAAATGTGCCATCACTTTCTCAAATCATTGTCATTGCAGATTAGCACGTTTTCTCTTTAAATTTTTTAAAATGAAGACCTTATGGATAGGAGGGCTAAAATAGATTTTCCAGAGACTCCGAGATGAAAAGACATTTATAGCTTACGTGAAGTTATTTAATGAACAAGGGCCAGAGTTATAGCTGTCGTGTATAATGAACTGCATTGAATACTGAATGGTAATTTGCGTGTGTGCCTTTGCACTGGTGATATGCCGCCATGTTGTCCCCTCCAGTACAGTGGCCTTCAAATTCTGTGTGCGCTGCGACCCACAGTGAAAACTCCATTTTGTGTGTGTGGGTGCATAGCCTTCCCCTCTTCTTACACACAGAACTGAAACAAAAATTCATGAAATAATACCCTCTGTCTGGTACTTTCTCATATATTCTGCTTTATTTGATTCTGTTCTTATTGATAAGTACTGATGAAGATGCCCTCTGTTGATTTTGTCACTAATTTAAAGCACTTCACTGGCACAGCCTCGGGACACGTTTAGATGCTGTGGTTGTCCTGTTCGTCCAAGGAGAAGTGTTTCCTACTATCACCTCTTGTATATTATAGCATCATTGCAAATGATGGCAAGTGCACTGCTTGTCAGTGGTGGGGAGTTTCTGCTTTGCAGGTGGAGTGTAGCCATGGTGTGTGATGAGTGCATAGCACACAGGCTGCAGTCTGGTCATGGTTTATTGTCCATTTTGGGGTGACTTGTCCAAAATCTGTCAACCACCTCATGTCTGGAAATTAGGAGAAAATGTTTTCTTACAGACGCAAAGTTGAAGAAGTTGTACATGTCACCTGTTATAAGAGGTGTGATATAAAGATACAGTGAATGTTTAAATTAAAAAAAAATTATTATAGTCAAAGACACATTGCCATGAATCCCCCTCAAAATACTCCCTCTCTCTTTGAACACACTTCTCCCATCGTTCTTGCCACTTTCTGAAGCAGTTCTAGAAGTCCTCTTCCGTGAGTGTCTTTACTTCATCCTCCATCATGACAATGCTCCATGTCACACATCGCTTCTGGTACGGCAATTCCTGTCAAATAAAAAAAACATTACGGTGTGTCCTCATCCACCTTATTCACTGTGCGACTTCTGGCTCTTCCCCAAAATCAAAGTGACCATGAAAGGTAAATGTTTTGAATCGATTCAGGACATCGAGGCAGCCACGACAGGGCTACTAAAGACACTCATGAAAGAGGCCTTCCAGAACTGCTTCAGACAGTGGCAAGAACGATGGGATAAGTGTGTTCGAAGCGAGGGGGAGTATTTTTAGGGGGATTCATGGCAAGGTGTCTTTGACTGTAATTTTTCAAAAAAATTTAAACATTCACCATATTTTTTTTATCACGCCTTGTATCTTCTAACTCAGAGGCCACTTCTGTGGTGTCCTCACAGCTCACCAGTCCCCATCTGCTTGATTCCCCTTGGAAACAGGGAGCTTACTGCATTGTTTTCTGTAGTGGCTTAAAACAACACACTCTTATTATTACAGGTTTGTAGTTCAGAAGTCTGAAATGGGTCTCACTGGGCTAAAATCAGGGTGTTGGCAGGGTTGCATTCCTTTCTGAAGGTTCTAGGAGAGGATCTGTTTTCATGCCTTTTCCAGCTTCTTGAGGCTGCTCCCATTCCTTGGCCTCATTCCATCTGCAAAGCCAGCAATGGCCAGTTGAGTTTTTCTCACATCCCATCATTCTGACTCTTAAATCTTCTGCTTCCCTCTTCTACTTTTAAAGGACCCTTGTGATTACATTGAGTCCACCCAGATAATCTGGGATTATTTCTTTATTTGAAGGTCAGCTGGTTAGGAACCTTAATTCAACCTGCAACTTGAATTCTCTCTTGCCAGGTAAGGTCACATGTTCACAGGTTCTGGGGATTAGGATATAAGCATTTTGGGGGCCATCACTGTGCCCACCACACTCTGAGTTAGCCCATTCTATAGTGTGATGGTTCTAATTTTGGAAAACGTGTGTTGAATGATGGCAATGATTTCTATCCATGCAATAGGTTAGTTTTTACAAGTAGGATAAAGAAACCTGGAGATTTTCAACTTTGAGGAAACCAGCAATATTGAATGCTGAGACTAAGAAAAAACTATGGTGGAACCTAAATCATAGAAAGAAAGCCTCTCTCTCCTGGCTGTGAGGTTAACTGGTGCATTTTTAAGGGAGAGATATTTGCTTGATGTTTGCCAGAAAGAGGAGACTCTTGAATGGATGGCCCAGAAGAATCTGTAAGACATTGGGCTGGTTAATATTTTAGTTGCATTCTTTCACTTGGTCATTCTTGGGAAGGTATTTTGAAGGTGGCTGCCACCAGGCCCAGAGGTTGGGTTGGTTGTCAATAATTATAGAGCATTCTTTGGTAGTTCTGAGTCATTTTGGAGAGATTAAAATTTAATTCTAGACTGAAAATAGATAAATTAAGCAATGATATAAAAGTATTAGCAACACAGTTTCTATTCTAAACTCCTCAAGGGCATTTAGAAAATTACTAAAGAGAATAAAAAATCAGTTTAGATACAGTTTTTCAAATTACAGTCCTTTATGAAAAGCAAAATAAACATATAATTAAAGGAATTTTACTTTTTCCTTTGGTTCCTATTTTGGCTTTAATATTGCATGGGCAAAAAGAGATCATTACTACTTACACATGGAAATTTCCATTTTCAAAATGTCACTTTCTCTAATGTATAAAATAGAGTAAATGAGTAAATGCTGATAAAACAAACACCTAAACAAAGAAACAAACAAAAAATGTGGCAACCTTGAGGGTGTGCCACTCAACTCTCCCTTCTGGAGAACCTGTTAAGTAGTTGGTGACAGCGTTCAGCTGCTGGATCTCCAGATATGCTGTAGTGTTTATGCCGAGCCCACGTTGCCCCTGGGCTGCTCCCTTCCAATGACTGAGCCTGGTAAGGAGCTAATTTGGGCCTTCCTGCCACATGCAGGACTCTTCTGATGGGCAGTCTTTGCTCTCCCTTCCCCTACAGCCATCAGCCTTGCTAAAACTTGCACTCCAGTCTAAAGCTCCTCCTCTGTAATCCTTCATTCTCCTTTCTCTCCAGGTCTGCAGGTTCTCCCTGCCCACTAAAAATCACCTCTGGACCTGGTATTAGATTGAGGTGATCCTGGATTGTGATCAAATATCTAGTAGAAGCAAATGTTAACTTCTGGAGAATTATATCATAAGCCTCAAATTGTTTATACTAACAATTTTTCAGGTATAGCGTCCAACAGAAATCTAAAGCTAGCTCAGCTTATCACTGGCAAATGGGAAAAACATACTGAGAAACCCCATTCTTGAGACATGTACACACAGGGCTGTCTAAGACTGAGGCTGGAGTAAGAGGAATGAGTAACTGTTTTGTCCCCTCTCTGAGCTTTATTCTGAGTAAAAAGCAACAGCATTATACCACTTGGGGAGAGGCAAAAGCGCAGAGAAACATGACCTCTGGCAGTGGTCATGTAAAAAGTAAAACAAACAAACAAAAAAACCAAAAACCAAACCAGGTGGAACAGATAATAACATATAGTAAGGTGATAGATACACATCAAGCATATTAATAATTACATTTAATGTACATAATCCAAACAGTCTATTTAAAAGAGGTTGGATAGAATTTATGATCTTTTCCCTCTGCGGTAGCCTAACCTCCTGCAGCTCAAACACGCCAAATGCATTCTAATAGACCAAAAAAAAAAAAAGAAAAGAAAAAAAGAGGTTGGATAAAAAATCAAGAACCAATTATATGGTCTGCATAGAGGGCATACTTTAAATATAAAGGTACTATGTAAGTGTGGAAAAAATACTCCATTCAAACACTAGTCAAAAGAAAACTGGAGTTGCTATAATAGTACCAAACTAGATTCCAGATAAAGAAATATTATAAGGGATAAAGAATGATATTATGTAATAATAAAGTCATCAGTTCATCAAAAAGATGTAATTTTAAATGTTCATCTAATAACAGAACTTTAGAATATCCAAAGGAAAAATGATAGAATTGAAAAGATGAACAGATAAACCTGCAATTATAGTTGGATATTTCAACACTCCCATCTTAATAGAGTAGAAAAAAATAGAAACTCAGTAATGTTATAGAAGATTTCAACAGCATTATCAATCAACATTTATGGAACACTCACCCAGTGCCTATATTCACTAGTACAATTTAAGTAGTCATGGATATTCCTCAAGGTTGACCACATTCTGGACCATAAAGTAAATATTAATAAAATTTAAGAGGATTGAAACAAAAAAAGAGAAGTTCTCTGTTCAAAATGGTATTAAACTAGAAATCAACATAGTAAAGAAATCTGAATAATATCCAAATATTTGGAAATTAAGCAATACCCTTGTAAACCCATAGACTAAAGAAGAAATGCCAAGAGAAATTAGAAGATATTTGTAACTGAATAAAAATGTAACAATAAAATTTCTAAATCATTTCAAAAGAAGGCAACAAAGGATGGAGAAGGGAGGAAACTTATTAAAAGCACATGGAAAGATGGAAACCCAAATATATCAATAATTGCAGTAAGTGAAAATCTTCTAAAATTGCCAATTAAAAGACAAGGATCGTCAGGTTGGATAAGTGAATGAAACTTAACTATATACTGTTTAGAAGAGACACATTTAAAATATAAGGATACAGAAATGTTGAAAATAAAAGACTGGAGTAAGCTATACTGAGTAAACACTATTTTCAAGAATGGTGGTATCATATATTAAATACCAGATGAAGTAAACGTTAATGCACAAAGCATTAGAGAAATATTTCATAATGATAGAAGATTCATTAATAATTCTAAATTTGTATGCAACTAATAACATAGCCTTAAAATACATAAGGCAGAAATTGGCAGAACTCTGAAGAGCAATTACCAAATTCACAGGCATAACAGAGTTTGATACACGTTTAATCCTCTTAGAAACTGATCAATAAGCAGACAAAAGTCAGTAATGATAAAGATTAGAACAAATGATCAGTAAGCTTGACTCAGGGAGGACCAGGAAGAACATTTCCTTGGTTCCAAGATGAATAGTTCCTGTAGATTTTTTTTGTCAGTACTTTTTATTAGATTGAACCTGTTCATTTTTATTCCCACTGCTCCATAAATTTTTATTGTGATTGGATATTAAGTTGTAACAAATATTTTCTCTTCATCTCTAAAATGATGTTTTAATTTTTCATCTTTCTCCTGTTAATGTGGTGAATAATATCGATTGCCTTTTGAATGTTCAACCAAGCTTACATTCTTTGAATAAGGCCAACTTTTTTGTAATACAGTATGATTTGTATATTTTACTGATTTGGACTTGTTTACATTCTATTTAGGAATTTTGCATGTATGTTCATGATTGAGATTAATGTATACTTTTCCTTTTTTTGTAGTGTCCTTGTTGGGTTTTAGAGCAAGTGTAAACTAGAGAACAATTTGCTTCTCTATTAAAGTTCCATCGCCCAGCAATCTCACTCCTTGTTAGATAGCCAACAGGGTTGCTTGCGCAATACACAGAGACATATACAAACTGTTTATAGCAGCATTCTGTGGGGTGCTGGCAGGATCAGGGATTGTAGGGTTCAGAGGACCAGACAGAGTACTAGCAGGAATGCAAGTTGGATGCTTGAAAAATGGTGTTCTGCGGGAATTGTAATTAGTGAAGTCCAGGGAATCACCCCAAGCATGAGGGATGGAGAGCTGGTGGAAGGTCAAGGTCACTGGAAGAGGAGAAATCTGGAAAGGGATAGGCCACACTTCAATAAGATAGTCTATGTGGTTTAGACCATTGGGTTTAGAATATTTCCCAGACTACTTTTCTTACTTGAGATTTGATAGGAGGTAGTAAATAATTTGCCTAGTCTAATAAAAACTTGAATATTTTGCTTGCAACTAGCTGAAACTGGAGGAAGGGTTGAGCTCTCTTATGGAAGTTTTGAAGTCTAACATTCCCATCCATTCAGCATGGCTTTATTATAATTTAGACACAAGAAGAAAGTGTGTGGAGCAGTGTGTATGTCAGCTTTTTAATACTGCACGTTCAGGGTTGGATTGCTTCTTAAAGGGCAAGAAGACCCTCCTCCCTTTGTGGAGACTCGGGGAGGGGAGAGCACCTGTGCAGGTGGTAGCCATCCCGCAGTCAGAAAGGTAACGTGCCCTGTGGATCACCCACGAGTCTGTTTGCAGTTGTTAGAGACATTTCCTTGGGTTTGAAGCACCAAGTTCACGAGAATGACTTCTGTGTGACTCATCCACTGATGGGACTGAGTCAGCACTTGGGAAGCTGTGTCCTGCACCCCACTGTGGGGGAAGCCTAGGAAGGTGCTCCCAATGCTACCCTGGTGGCTGTCACTCGCTGCTCCTGGCTTGGCAGACTCTGTCTGAGCCAGTCCACCCTGCTGTCAGCTCTCCTTTGGAAAGAGCAACAGCTGATTTTTGGTGTTCAGTTATTTTTTTCACTGCTTTGTCTGAAGTTCTCTTTAATTATAATGTATGTAGAGATGAGCAGGGTAAAATGAAATTTAATACTTTCTTTCAAAGCAAGTGGTCAAAGGAACTCAAAATTATTGATTCTATAATAACGATATAATAATAAACAGCTGTAGAAAGTGCCAGGGCCCTCTGGAAGCACCCTTCATTGATTAACTTCTTGAATCCTCAGAACACTTGGTGATGGTGGCTATTCTCATACCTGTTCTACAGAGGGGGAAACTGAGTCATAGGGCTAGGAAGTGGCAGGGCTGGAATTCAAACCCAGATAGTTTAGCTCAAACTTTTGCCCTCCTCCTTAGCCTATACTGTGTCTGCAGCAGAAAAAACTTAGATAAAAGAGCAGAAACATGCCAGGGATTTGAGAGTGGAGGTGGAATCCAGAAAACATTAAATTTAGATCACTTTTCGTTAACAAGAAAGCTGTTTGCTACATATTTAGTATGCAAGCTCTCCGTGGCAGATGACTCATGCTTTCAATGCCTTATGTAAGGTTACTCAGTTACATTGAGTTTATTTTCAGGTATCTTCAAGACTCTTAGCAACAGCGACCAGGCATGGTACAGCATCACTTTTCAATGATCTTTGTGATATAATACCATGGGGTGTGTAGAAAAAGTCCCTGTAATAGAATTTCATGAGGTTTCACATTTCTCTCACAAATATAAAGTCATACTCTGCAGCCTCCCCCAGGGCGTTTTACACCAAGTTTTGCTTGATGGTTTATTGAGGGCCTTCAACTTTGATAGACTTGCGTTTTATATGTGTATGCCTTCACTCTCATATACTGCATTTGTGTGGCTACGGTTAAAGGATGTTTACCATGCTGAATGCAGTCTTCTGACAGTGTGTGTGTGTGTGTGTGTGTGTGTGTGTGTGAGAGAGAGAGAGAGAGAGAGAGAGAGAGAGAGAGAGAGAGAGAGAGAGAGAGAGAGAGAGAGAGAGAGAGAGAGAACAAGCAGAGACCACACTGTGCAGGTGGGACATGCAGGTGTATTAGCTTGTGTGTCCATGACAGATAACCATCTACCCCATCACAAGCCACCAGCTTTGCCAGCTGAATTCTATTAACGCTCTTTGCTGCAGTAATAGTGCAGGAGCACTTGCCCTGTAGAGAAAGGAACGTGGAATGTGAGATTGCTATAACCCAAGGTTCTTGGGAAAATATTTGGTGCGGGGCAGCACCATTGTGTGAGGGGCTCAATAACCTTGGGTTATTCTTACGGTGAAAAGTTCCATCTCCCCCTTTCGTGGAATCACGTAGGCTGTGTGACAGAATGCATGCTGGCTGGAGGGCTGTTGCGAGCCCCAGGGATGAAGACCAGATTGTACCTTCCCTGTTCCTATTCCCCCCTGTCTTGCTCTCCCCACCATATGGGTTACCAGACTCCCAACAGTTTATGAAGAGCCCACCTGCTTCCTGCGGCAGGTCCCAGCAGGCTTGGTGTCTTCATAGTGGTGGTTTTTTATGATGTGTGCTCAGTGCTTTGGATCTTTCTAGAGCAGGCTATGTATTGGAGGGAGAAGTATGGAGAAGGCAGAGGGTTTGCCTGCCCAAATACACTGCAATGTGAGAGCAAAGTTACGGTTCTTAGTACATCAAAGGTTAGAGATTGGTCTCCAACTTATGTTCATGCCTATGTTAGGGACCTCATGAAATTTTACTTTGCTTCATGATCACCAAGTAATACAATGTGTGTGTATGTGGTCCCCACTGTAACCATTAATTTCACTTCCCTTAAGGAACATTCTTTGCCCATGATAGGAGTCCCAGTCAGCGAGAGTGGGGGTTCCTGCCTCCAGCCGCTACCCCAGCACCTTGCTGCATTGCATGTTTGTTCCACTGGGCTGACCTCTGCTTTGGTCCCCAGCTCTGAAACCTTTTGCTCTAGCCGGCACTGGGCCACTTAGCAGTATAAATAAATACTAAGGCTTTTAGTAGCTAATGTGAGATGTCCTTTCTGCAGCTGATAACTTCTTTGAGAGTATAAAGAACAAGTATGATGACCCTGGGAATGTGCTGTGTTTAGATTTGACAGGAATGTAAAGGATGCAATGATCTTGCGATTCATGTAATTTTCAGCAGCCAGTGATGTTGACCAAAGGGAGTCCCTTAGAGGAATGGGTTATCTCGGCAAGCGATGCTTCTGTTTATCTGTACAGAATAAATTAAGATGTGCAATGTGGGCTACATTCGAATAATATGAACGGTCAAAGGAAGATCATTCTCTACTTTTAATTGTCAGCTTTGGATAGATTTTAAGCAATTTCTTTTGTGAAGCAAAATCTCCCACTTAATAACTAAGTTTGCATGGGCAATAATTTGTTTACAAACTTTTTTCTTGTGGAATATAACATCCATACAATATCTATCAACAAATAATTATGAAGTGATAAATAGTAAATAATTCAGAAGTGAACACTTGTTTAATCAGCACTACATTATCAGCACCACAGAAACTCAGCGTGTGCTGTGCCCTTCTAGAACAACCCCTATCCAGACTTTTGTGGTAGTCATTTATTTTCTTTACTTTCCAGTTTTACCTCTTTTGTGCTGGGCATATTATAAAATATATCCCTGAGGTGTTTTTATTAATGTTGTTATTGTTCTTGTTCATCTAATTCTTCTAGAAAGAGCTGAAGTCTGGGAGACGAGAGACTATTATCATTATTTCTCCCGCCCGATCTAGTTTTGTCTTTTTAGAGTCTCTGGGCTTATTTTCTTATATGTCGAAAAAAAAATGAGACGTTTGATTAGATAAGTGTTTTCATAGCTTTTTTTTAACGGGTAAGGTGAAGTTGGTATGAAACTTCAACATAAAAACAAAATAAATTAGTATTTATTTTGTAAGTTCAGATTATAGAATTTACTCATTATAAACTGAGAAAAATGAGAACACTTTAGCACATTGGCAGCATTCAGTGTGTTAAAATTTGTAATGTGGAGTTCCCCTATTTTTTAATGTAATCCTATTTTAAAAGTGTGTAAAAGTTGAATGTGCAAGAGCTGATAAGCACATGGAAAGATATTGAGCATTGTTCAAAACTACAATGAGATACTATTTCATACCCACTAGGATGACTACAATGAAAAAGACAAGTGTTGGTGAGGATGTGAAGAAATTGTAACCCTCACACACTGCTGGTGGCAGTGTAAGATGGTTTGGGAAAAAATCTGGCATGCCTTAAAAAGTTAAACATAAGGTTATCATGTGAACCAGCAATTGCACTCCTAGAAATGAAACATGTCTGTGTAAAAACTTCTAAACAAGTTTAGATTGCAGCATTATTCATAATAGCCAAAAGGTAGGAACAACCCAAACATCCATCTAATAGATGGATGTATAAACAAAATGTGGTCTATCCAGACAATGGGTTGTAAAAAGGAAAGAAGTTACTGTACATGCCACAATGTAGGTGAATCTTGAAAACATTATATGAGTGAAAGAAGCCAGACACAAAAGACCATGTATTGCATGATTCCATTTATATGAATTAACTGAAAGAGGCACATCTGTAGAGACAGAAAGTAGAGTATTGGCTGCCAGGAGCTGGGGATGATGGGAGGATTGGGAGATGTCTGCTATGGGGTGCAGGGTTTCTTTTTTCTGGTGATGAAAATATTCTAAAATGGTGATGGTTGCACAACTCTGTGAATGTACTAACAGCCACTCAGTTGTACACTTTAAATGGGTGAGTTGTAGGGTAAATGAATTATATCTTAATAAAGCCACTATAAAAATGTCAAATGTGCAAAAGTGAGATAACGATCTTGCACACGACAAAGCAGGGAGCAGAAAGTAGTAAAAGGACTGTTCCTGAGAGACAAATGCCATGATAAAAACAGTATTTCCTGTGCATCGAGCATGTTCTCTCTCCTCCGTACTGACCAGGACTGGTCCCCTCGTCCTGCGTGCCTGATTCCTGATGACTTGGTTTCAATTATCACTAGCTGTCGCATTTCCAAAATATTTCTATTAGTATTCATTTTAAAAAATAAATAACAAGAGCAAAATGCACTAACAGTTTCAGATAATTTCACAAATATGTGATACTTTATTTTGTACGTATGGGGGCTTTGACAAACAGGATTTGCTGGCTGGCAGGCAGGGTTTGTGGTGTGAGAGCTCCAAATGTGTGCACAGAGAAACGAGCAAGTTCAAGCTCGGGGATAAGGGGGGCGATGTTTGTATTTCAATGAGGTTTGTTCAAAAGCTGAACATAAAGAAGTTGATGACTGCCTGACTGCCTTATTCATTTCAATGTATGTATCTTTAATAAGAGTTTAGGTAAGTTTGAAATCCAGGCAAATAAATCAGAATGAGATGTTCGTGGAACCCCGAAGCACTATTGTAGGACATAGTTTGTAAAGCACTAGATCAGGTCGTATTTTTCATGGTTTACTATTTTATTTAGTTTCAACTACACGTGAATGTCAACTTACCTCCATCCAAAGCACTGCCTGGATTGGTTTTGATAGGTGCCAACTGAGTAGAATAACTATTTGTGCTGGATTATTTTCGTGATAGAGTTTGAATTTATCTTTAGTGGTATGACATAGCAGAACCTTTTTATAAAAAAAAAATAAACACTTGCAAATTTATATTAAGCCAACGATCACAAATTAAGTTGTGATTAATTTTTCTCCACACTGGTCTGTGAACCTGAATTTTCTTTCAAAAAACACAATACTGATGCCCCATGTTGGGGTGTTTGAAAACACCCCAACACACCACCCATTGTACGTTATTTATATTCTCCTTACAGAACAGGAATCAAGGGAGGCTTTTAGAGATGACCTTGTTCAACTTTTTCTTTTCCAAATGAACAAACAGTTTGAAAGTAGGCACTCCTTGTGGGCAGAATTTCTTGGTGAAGTCTATGGGATAATTTTAGGAATTTGGCTTTAAGATACTTCAATTATTATTATTATTGTTATTATGATTATTATTATTATTTGTTAATAGAAAGACTGGATACCTGGGCCCATGCTTTGGATACCTGGGATTTCTGGGCCCAGACCATATATTTTCCTATGGAAGTGGGTTCGTTATTCTAAGGTGGCTCTGAACTGTTACAGCAGAGTTGGTTCATTTTGGACCACAGGATATCTCAGGATTTTCTGTGTAAAGCCTTCTGTCATGCCAGCGCACAGCTCTCCCAGCGTCCACGGGCATGAGAGCTGGGTGGAGTCCTCTCCATTCCCAGCTTCAGGTTAAGGGGTACATTAGCTTTGTTTCAGTCCTTTGTAGAAATATGTTGCAATTTTAATACACTCTACTGTGATGGACCGTCAGATTGCCTCCTTTTAAACATTTTCCTCTTACCACACAATTCTGCAATGCACCATCTTGTACATCTCCTGTCAGAGCGAGAACATCTAATGCATGCACATGCTTTATTTCTTTTTCATGTCTGACGGTACCTTCTAGAATTTCTAGCACCATGGTGAATAAAACAGTGTTGGTGGGTGTCCCTGTCTCGTTCCTGACTTTTAGGAGGATGTGTGATGTTTCACCATTAACTAAGATGTTTGCCGTAGGTTTTTGGTAGAATCTCTTTGTCAAGTAAAGGAAATTTTCTTATGATTTGGTAAGATTTTTTTAAAATTATGAATTGTGGTTGAATTTTCTCAAATGCTTTTTTAGCCAAGATGGTTTAATGAGGCATCCCCCCAATTCCCTACTGTCTCAGATTTATGGGCTAGCTGGGGGCTTCCAATGACCTAGATTTAGCCTTTATGTCTTGGGGAGGTGTGGTGTAACTTTCTGTTCACCACAGCCATCCAGAAAGGCCTGCACCCCACTGCCCCACAGCACTTGTGGGATTTACCACCAGATTCCTCCTTAAAGCCACTAATCAGATCTGTTCTTACCTATGGAGGTCCTCACGGGAGACATCTGGCCAGGTAGGGGTGCCCACATTGCAATTACTTGTTGGGTCCTGTCCTCAGCCTTTGGGAGTGTGGGGTGACTCCATCAGCACAGGTGAGGTGTGCATATGTGAGGGGTCCGAACCTCCCTCTCTTCTCTTTGTTACACTCTTGTGCCGTTGGACAGCTTATCAGGTGCTGGTATGAAGCTAAAGTGTTGGAGTCTCTTACTCATTAGATGAAAAGGGGAATGCTGTATGTTTTGTGATATTTTATGTCCCAGCTTCCTATTTGGTCTACAGGAAAGTCAAACAAGCCTGGAAGCTGGAGCTATGAAGTAAGAAAATGGCCTCATGCTCCATTGATCTTAGGTAAATTTAAATAATGTTTCTGGGCACAGACTCTAAGGAGGGAAGCGACATGGTAGGATTAAGAGGAATGCCACAGAGGCGTGGAGGGGAAGGGGCTCACAGTGACCAGGCTACACTGCAGGGTCCCTGCTGCCTGAATGGTGGTCAGCCAGGAGGAGCACACTGATTCTGGGGATAATTCTCCAGTATTCTGTGAGCTCAAGGTTAGATGTTTAGACGGGGCTCAGATCCCAGAGAATAGCACGTGGCTCCCTATTGACTGTTTGATTTTATCCTCTCCCTGTTTCACCGGAAGTTGTGAATAGGGGGAGAATGTCAGAGGCACGTCACCTCTCAGTCACCTCCCAGACCCACAGAAACCTGTGGTGCAGATGGTTTCTGTCCGCTTCTCCCCCTCACCTGCTCCCAGCTGGTAAAAACACCCATCTGCTCCCTGGCTGGCTCCAAGCAGATTGAGGCTACCTTCAAGATTCCTCCTTCCTTGACGAGGGAAGATTCCGTAATTCCTTGGTATTCTTAAATTTGCCATTCCCAGTTTGTCTTTGATGAGTAACTCCCCAAGTCCTTGACGAGACATTGGCACATTTGCTGAGGCACAAAAGTCCCTGCACTGCCCTACTGTCTTCTTGTTCTGATTGGATGGTGCAGAAATGGAAATCATTATGTAAAATGTGGATCAAGTCATTCCTTTCATGGTCTCTGGTGGCTTCCCATTGCATCTGGATAAAAGCCAAGCTCCCTCTTGTGGGCTGCCATACCCCAGCCGTGGGTCCTGCCTCAGCTCACCACCTCTCTGTGGACCTCACCTTCTTACGCTCTGTAGAGCTTTGTATCCCAGCATCAGCCCTGGGGTTCTTCCTGTGTAGCTGCCATAGCTGTTTAGCCAGCAGCAGCCAAAGCCTGCGCCTTTCTGTCCCCGGCTGCCCCCACACCCCATAGCTGTCTAGTACGGGGGCATGGGAGCCCAGCTCCCTTCTGGGGCAGCACTTACATGCCAGGAAAGTGCTAGGAGACTGTGAAGGCAGAAAACAATCTCACCTTTTCTACCATGTTTCCCCCAAAATAAGACCTAGCCAGACCATCAACTCTAATGCGTTTTTTTTTGAGCAAAAATTAACACAAGACTCGGTCTTATTTTACTATAATGTAAGACCCGTTTTACCTAACATAATATAATAGAAGACCAGGTCTTACATTAATTTTTGTTCTGAAAGATGCATTAGAGCTGATGGTCCGGCTAGGTCTTATTTTCGGGGAAACACGGTAGCTGCCCTAGAGATCTAGCCTATCCCTCATGTTATTATCTTCACAGCTTTTTGGGTGCAATATTTGGCACACACACACACAATAATTAATATATGTAACACATACCTAAGCCACAAAGTCCTGTAATAAAGTGCATTCTTGTGAACCTCGCACCTGGCTTGAGAACTGAAGCTTGGGTATCCTCTAGTCCACGCTCCTGAATTTTGTGTTATTTTCTTGCTTGTACCAATATGAGTATGCATGCTTCCCTAATCAATAGTTCTATACTCATCCAGTAACCTAACTCAGCTTAGTTTTGAACTTAAAAAATAAAAGGTACGCTCTAGGAAATCTTTTGGAACCAGTCTTTTTCAGTTAGTGTTATGTTTTTAAGACTCACATGGTATTCCATGCAGCTGAGCACATTCATTTTTGCCAGCATCAAATATTCCATTACGTGCACATATATGCATTTATTCATCCATTCTCCTGTCTATAGACAACTGGGTAGTGTGCTGTTTGTGATAGAGTATCTCCCGGCGCCATATGCAGAGTTTCTTTGGTATGTACCAGGAGAGGAATTGCCAGGCACTCTGTTTTGTTTTTCTTATAACACTTTGGCTCTGAAGAGTCTTGTTGGTCTGTTTGTTTCTTTGCTTCTTGTCTGTCTCTCCCTCTCCTGCACAGTGTGTGCCCTGCTGCACCTGCCATTGTCCCAGTTTTTGGAGACTATGTTGGTTCTAGACCTGCTATGAATGTGAAGACCAGTGTCCCAAATCCTGATGACTGGTTTTTCCAAACAGACCCTCTAGGAAGCACCAACTCTCCATTCTGGTGAAGACGGTCAAGAAAAAATGGGGAACGCTAGGGAAATGATGGTTTCTAGCCTGAAAATAGAAGTTATAAAGAAGAAATTACATGTCTTGGCTGTACTTTTAAATGTAGGGGTTTCTCACTGTCAAGATCTGTTATTAGTTAAAGATGAAAGGGTTTTTTTTTTCTAGCTGCCACTGTGTTTGAGTAAATAAAAATCGTGTTCAAGGTTCTGAATATCAGTATTAGTAAGAACATTAGAATAAATTTTGCCAAGAGACAGATAGTGCTGATTTAAGAGGGATGATGATGGGGCTTTAAGATTATCATCCATTTGGATGACAGATTTGATATGTGGTGTTTGTGGTCTTTGGTATAATGAAAACACAAATAATTGTTGAACTTGTCTTAAAAGCTGTCTTTTAGAGGGAGTGGAAAATATTTATCAGGTGTCAGTGTTTGGAAATTTAGGGAGATGTCCAAGTATGATTTAAAATCCTACTGCATTGATTCCACCATTTTTGTCCACACATTTTAATTTAGAATGTGGTATCTATAGCCGTTAAGTAAACTATCTAAAGAACTCACCAGTATTGGAAGAAGGTGCTGCTGAACTTAGAGTGTGGTTTTTGTCTTCCAGAAAGTTGTGCAGTTAACATGGAGAGGAATGCCTGGGAAAGCAGCTCCCAAGAACCAGTGACATAGCTCTCTTGGGAACGCCCTTCAAATGTGCAGATGACGTAGCTGTAGGAGGTCCTGGAGTAAACAATTCCCACTGCTTCTAGGATACATTTCTTTCTGTAGCACTTTGCTGAATTGCCAGCTGTTTTCTCTGACTAGTTCAATTGTGACAATTTAAATCCTTTTAAAATTCGTTTTTTAACCAGTTTCTGTCCACTTCTTTACTAAGAAGTAAAAATACTTTTTAGCCCCACAGGGAGTTGGATCTTTCTGAATTGTCAGCTGGCCAGTTTTTTCTTTCACTTGCAGAAGGTGTTAATCTATTTCCAGAATGCATCTTAAGTATTATCATAATCTATTCTTGTAGTTTAATTTCTGAATTTCAGGCTACAGATTTGCCATTCTGTTGAATCTTTGAAAAAAAAAAAGAGACTATCATTCGGAGACATACCTTCTTTTGGAGTCTTTTTCCCCACTTAAGAGCTATAATAGCCACTTTATAATTAGTTTAGCATCAAACTAATACCTTTTAAAATCGAAAGTTTCCTTTACTGTTACACCAACTTTAAAGTTTGGAGGCTGTAAATGCCCTTGATTCTGGAGTGAGGACAGTTGATGCTTGAAAAAAGAAGTCTTGGGTATCAACCAGACAACTTGAAAATACAGATTTGAAACCCCAGGTTTCTTTTTACCTAAAAATATTAAGTGGTGGAAGAGATCCAGGATTCCATGCTGAATTATACACTTGCATAAGAGGGACTGAGAAATTTCTTTTTGCCTGAGCGATAAAAGGACTTTCACAGCATTTTTAGTTTAGCTTAATAATGAAACAAGCGAGCACCTTGTTAGTCTTGCTGAGAAATTTCCCTATTTCTTTGCTGAGAGTCTGCAGCCTTTCTAGTAACATTAACAATATCCAACAAAATACAGTGTTATCAGGATATGGAGGCAGGGGAATGCACACACACAGATGACCTGTTGTTTAGGGTATTCTTTCTTCCATCTTTTCATTTCAACTTGAGCGCCTCATTAATCCATCTCCCTCCTGCTCACACCATGACCATCTCACACCTTCAACAATTTGAATTTGTCTAGGGCAATCATGTAATTTTGAGATTTCACTGGTGATCATGTTTTTAAAATTTCCTTGTGAATGACTTTTCGCTGAGAGGTTGCTGCCAATCTCCTGCTGAATCCACAACGTACAATGAGCTCCTTGATAAGAAGAGCCGTTTTGTAACTACTTGTATGTTGTCCTCTTGGTACATCTGGCACATTGACCTTGTGCTCTGAGTATTTGCTGAACTGAGTGATTTGGAAGCCTGGAGCCCTGTGGGTGTCAGAGAATTATTGCCAACTGATGATAGCAAAGACGAGACATGTAGTCAGTTATTGTAAAAGCTTCTTACGTTGGGATAACCAAGCAAGTGATGTAGGCCGATTTCAATGGTGTCTTCTTAAAAAGACTTCCATTGCTCACCTTGACTTGACCTTGGTGTTCTTATGGTACCCCTATCTGGCTTTATTCAGGCCAGGCTAAATTATAGTTGTTGGTTGGGTCATTTGAAAATCTAATAGAACGTGGTAGTTTTCTCCAGACCTATGCTGCACCACAAGTCATGTCACATATGTATTTGTAGTGGAGACGACATAGCATGTTAATGGGTTTTGGCTGAAGTGTCCAGGGTTGAATACAAATCACACAGTGGGATAAATAGTAAAAAAAAAAAAATCTTCTCATTTCCTTTCTTTGGGAGATTGCTTTTCATCGTAATTTGTGTATGTGGGTGACTGTTGGTGTAGTTGTTAAGCAGAAGTTTATTAGAAAAGGGAGCATGGAATAGTGGGAAGAATATGGGTTTTGTAGACAACTGGGCTTGTGTTTGAATCTTGGTTCTGGCTGTGTGATCTTGGACAACTCACTCTGAGCCTCTATTTCCTCATATAAAAATGGTGACAATGATACCCATTTTGTTGGATTGTTACAAAGACGAAAGATGATAGAGTGTCCGGCACACGGTAGGCATTAAATGGTAGTCATCGTTATTTTTATTGTCATTGGAATTGCCCTCCCCTTTAAGAGGTAGGTAAGATTGACTTTTGACCCCCATACTTCCAGTGGGAAGATCCAGTGTCCTATGCAAAATATTGTGAATTCTTCAAGTTCTTACATTTTTGTGTCTACTGCTGGTCCCAAGCTCTAACTTCTTGGTTGGCTTTCCTTTTTGAGAGAGCAAATCAAGTAGGATACATTGTTCAAAGCACGATGGTGTGTTCAGATGGTCAAATGTCCTAGGAGTTAGTACCTCAAAACTAAAGCAGTAGTAGATACTAAACGTGATAGAGGATGCATTTTTGATTTGGATAATTTGTTAAAGGTGCCACTTACGTTATTTTCTATGCCTGTCTGTATCGTTGAAATATTTGAAAACTAAAAGAATTTTAAAAGAGCTAGGACAGGAGTTGGGAGAAGTACTTAATGTGGCTAGATAGGTTATAGGATATGTTGGTGAGATTTAGCAGTTAGGTTCTGAAAACATACTTATAAATGAAGTGACATAAACAATATAAAGTAATGGATTCATTTAATGAGATTAACCATAAGAAGCATTCTGACTATGAGGGGAAGAGTCCACAGTAGCAGAATAATATTGTTAGATCTCATTAAGGGTGAGATGAGATGTTTTTTATTCTCCTGTGAAATGTAGCCAAGGCCTCCCCCACCGCCGCATCTTTTATAGACCACCAGAACATATTAACTTTTATTTTGACTTCTCCGTTAATTTAATTGGAACATCAAGACATTTAAGTGGCCTTTGGTTATCATATTCCCTTGTTTTTATGTGAAATGAAGCCCAGGCCACGTCAGTGATACGTATCTTGATGCCCCTCTGGGAATTTTTAGGTGAGGACGATACACACCAGTATTTTCAAATGCAAGAGAATTGCCACTGAGATTCACACACTGGCCTATTTTCTACCCAAGCAAGCTCCTTAGTGGGGTTTTGTGTTTTGTAAAGATTTTGAACGCTTGGTTTACGAAATAACTGCTACTGTTATCCCACAACTACCATGTCAACAAGCACCATCTACTGCAACTGAGTATTCTCTGGGCATCCTCGGTTACGACAGCTGCTGAGGTCAGTCCTTTCACTATTTTCCTTTGTTCCTCTTTTTCCCTAAGGCTTAGAGACACTAAGTGGCTTACCCAAGGACGTACAAGTGTGAGGAGCAGAGTTGGAACTTGGACACGATCTGTCTGACTTCGAAGCACGTGCCCTGTATCATTGCTAGGTCTCTACTTCTGTCATAGCTGCTTCTCGAGGTGCTGAAAAGAAGAAGCATGCAAAGAAAGAGAACACTTGCTTTTATGCTAGGCTGTGGTCCAGCCCTCAAACTAGCAATGTTACTGATGGAGTGAGCAGCTAGGATGGAAGGCTCGTGGAAACTAGCTTCTGGATAGGGCTGAGACCAAGCCTTTCATTCTTGTGTTCTCAGTGCTTAGCACAGTACTAGCTTTGGAAAACCCCTGGATATAGGTGAGGCAGGTACTTTCCTTGGATTAGAAGTTAGAAAGGTTGTTTGTTTGTTTGTTTTTTAACAGCATTGTCTGCACAATCATCTCCTTTATTATAAGAAAGAAAAAACAGGCTAGTAGAAATATTGAACTCATGGTCCATTTTATAGATTTTCAATAATAGACTTTTAGAATCTGAAAATGTAGGGCTAACTTCTGGAAATCCTCCTGAATTTCATGTCTGGAGGAATTAATAGAAAATCCACAGATTTTGGCTTCAAAAGCTTTAGTTTTGCTTTTGATTGTCAGGGATTTTCTTAGCTCTGTGTGTTACTGGAAGAGCAGAATTTTAATTTGCTGACACGAGGGGCAAAGGTTTAACTCAGTGGGTTTAGTTTTACTTCTTTTGGATCTCAGGGTCATGATTTGGAAGGTGAGATTTAACAGATTAACTGGAATCACAGGAGAAAAGAGATTGGGTTGACTAATTTTTCTCTTAATTTTTACTTCTGATTTATTTTAGATCTACCAATAATGTGCTGTCAGGAAAACAGTTTTCTGGGCTGTTAAAATTTGCATTAGGATTGTCGTGTGCCTGATTTTTAATTTTAAGCTTAGTATCAACACATTAGTATCCAGAGGCAATTCTGCAATTGACAGAACTGTCAGAGACCAAAGCTTCTCCTGAAAGACATTGTTACTAAAAATAACGACCCCCTGCCCCCCCCCCCCCCCGTGGGGGCATATGCCTGCTCCAGTGAGGGATACATCAGAGAGGAATAATTATCCTACAAAGCAGCATCCCAAACTTTCAGTGTTTGACTCCAAAGAAAATGACTTTCAGTAAGGCATACGGCACCTCTCAGAATGCTCTTTGAATGGACACTTCTAAGTGTTATTTATCAATAACAAATTAAATGGTGTTTCCTGTTCTAACAGCTTTAAGCAGGACAGTGATCTGACTGTAGAGCTCAGTCAGAAAGACCTAAGTTCAGATTTTGCTTCTTGCGGGCTTCCTGCATTTCTTCACAAAGCCCCATGCTCTCTTCTGCTAAACAAGGATATAAATACTTAAAAAAAAATTGAGGTATATGATATGTAGCTCAATGTGTGAGCATGACTGTTATTGCTGTTGTTATTGCTGTAACATGTAGATATCCAGCTAACTGCTGTGGGATCAGGGCAGCGTGCTTATCATCGAAGCCCTTTAGGAAATGGAGGTGGACTCAGGTGGAGTCTGGTTTTTAAGCAATGGACCATGACATGGCCACAGATCCACCAGACACTTCGGAAGGACCCTTACTAGTCACTGTGTTAGGTGCCGGATCACATTTGTGTTTTAAAACAGGCGATTCAAGGTGTTTGCAGAGAGACTGGAAATATGGACGGTAATTAGGTGCTCTTGTATGGGGGAGAGAGAATGAAGGTCGGGACGAAGAATAAAAGATGTGAGAGACTATTTGGAGCAAAAGTGGACAGAAGGCACATGGTGAAGTATTGGACTGGGAAATGTTGGGGGAGGGAAAGGAATGGATTATAAAAGGGTGAAAGGTTTCTGGTGTTGGCAGTTGGGGAAATGATGACATTAACGGAGACAGCATTTAAAAGAGAAAAGGAGCACGTTGGTACGGGGTGGGAAAGGAGACAGTGTCTTCCCTAAAAATTCTTTAACTGAAACTTAAGTTATTTTTTTATGTAATAATGATGGGCCTTTATTACTCATCATTATTCTGACAGTTCAGTTTAGGTGATATTTCTATGAATAATTCTGGTACACTGATGCCATATACGTGGAGAAACAAATGTAGTGTTGCGTCAGCTGGCATGGAACACTTATCGATAGTCTGGTGGATATGTATGCAGAGCATTTATTTTTTTGGGGGGGGGATTGTACTTGAAGACTACAAACCACAACTCAATAAATATCTTTTAGTTTTTCCAATAAGTTTGCAGACAACCTACAAAACCATTTTTCAGGCCACGGGTAGAAAATGAACATCATTAATTTAGCGGATGCTTCTATAAATTGTTCCGTATTTTTCATTTAAATCATCCCAAGGCTGTGTTTGTATTGGACATGAAGGAGCAGTCTTCTCCTATACCTAACTGGGCAGATAGTGTTTTTGGATTCTGGAAAAACCAGATTAAAATAATGACATATCTTAAAAATTCTTTTGGTTGGTGCTTACTACTTCCCAAAATTTCCATTCTAAAGGACAGTAGACGTAAAGGGTGGATGACCTTGGGAAGCAGCTTCGGCAGAAATTGATAATGACATTTAAGAGGAAGATGAGCAGGAATGAAAGCTGCAGCCTGGGAGAAGGGCTCTGGGCTGCAATGCCTTCCAGGAGATAATGTTGCTGGCAGCCAGTGTAGCCCTGAGGGAAGCCATTGCAGGAGCCCAGGAGCTGAGGGTTATGAATTGTACATTTCTCTATGCAAAGAAGATTCTGGGCTTCTCCTCCACTTGGCTTTACATTTCTGTCATTCTTAGTAAAGGTGTTCGTCACTTCATTGTTACTTTACAATGATGCAAATAAGAGAGCTCCCCCAGTGATTAGTGAGTGCTTCATTGCTTTTCCGAAGACCCCTGCACAAACTGTTGCTGGTGAGGCAGTCTGACATCTTTGAGCTCTGCAGCAGTTCCTTGATGGGATTCCCCTGAGCATCACTGGAGATCTGTTGGCTAAGAAAAGGCAGTTGCAGCTTATTTTCAGTTTTCCATTGGCCAATGAAACTCTCTTAAACTGCTTACTTAGCTTTCTGAAAATAATGTAGGATTATTTCAAGAGTGACCTGTGTGGCTTTGGACCTTCCTCCTATTTCTAGAGAGATTTTTATAGACCAGTGTGGATGTCGTATGTGATTTAAAGTATTATATATTGCATTTGTATGCTTTCGCTCATACTCTCTTCCCATCGGTTTTAAGAATGAAATGGGATTTTAACATTTGTGTAAGACCCGCTGTAGCAAGCTACCATTTTTTTGTCAGTAATAAAGATGAAGAATGCCCTAGTACTGAGGAGGAAATGAAGATGCTTCATTGCTGTTCAAACTTTTCTGATGCCTTAACCAAATCTCAGATGCCCCTGAGGCCGGTTGGATCTTAGGGTCTTTGGGGATTTACCTTGACAGTTGTCTCTTTGTTCCTCAAATTAACTTCCCTGATAAAAGGGAGAAAGTGAAATAAATTAACGCATGAAAATGACACGTATTATTAGGCAATGCATATTAAACTAGAGAAAGAGAGATTAGATTCAACTTTGGAATGTTATTTAGGGGAAAGAGTAGATGGCTTGATTGCCAACTAAAGGTGGATGTTCCTAGTTTTGTATTGAAAGGAAGCTGATTCAGTTTTCACTAAATACTGGTAATGTCCACCTGAATATTCCTATGGTTTGTTTCTCAATAGTTCAGTAATATACATATGGCCAACTGTTGGTGACCCTTCATGCAGATGTAGGTCTGAGTGGGATGAAGGAGAATGGTTCGGACTGTTGTTCCTTCTCTTCCCTGAGAACAGAAGTTGAATTCTGCATCTTCAGATTTTATCTAATTTCACCATCAACACGGTGTTCACAGGCACAGGTGTTCATTGTCCCATCTTCTTGACATTTAACCAGCCATTTGCTTATCTGGTGCTACTCCGTCTCTGAGGGCAATGTTCATAAATCTGACAATGCATTCTCTCTCTCAGTGCTGGCCTCTATTCACTCTTTATTCTGGTCAACCTCCCATCTTTTCTGTCTTTCTCTCAACATGCAGGTGTCTGATTAGATGTTTGTCTGTCTCTATTGGAGGGACCTACCCTGGTCCTTCAACAGGGGCTTGGGCTATGTTCTCCCTTGTACCCTGTGCTTCCCTTACCAAAGGTCTGACCATTGTATCGCATATTTCTTAAAACGTGTCCTTTGGGACCCCACGCAGGTGGTATGTTCCACAAAATCTGTGGTCAGAAAGTTCTGGAGATGGATGGTGGGGATGGTTACACAGAAAGTGAATGTACTTAAGGCCACTGAATTGTACACTAAAATATGGTTAAAATGGTAAACTTTGTGTCACATATATTTTTACCACAATAACAAAAGAAAGTCTGGGAAATACTCATATTGCATGTACTTCCTGGAGATTTTACATGAAAGAATCTGAGAAATCTTAAAAACCTTAACTATGCTTGACTCTATGTCCCCAATGCTGAGACTAAAACAAAACAAAACAAAAAGAAAAGAAAACAAACAAACAAACAATGATCTATTGATGTCCAGCTAATGAATATTCTCTGGGACATTCAATTTTGATTGCCTGCTTAATCGTGTCTGTCCCATACTACATGGTGATCTTCTTTAGGTCACGGACGGGACCATTTCTGTACTCCTAGAACAGAGGTCAGAAGAAGCCTTCAGTGAATATATGTTGAATGAAATACTTAAATCAATATAATAATGTGTGGACAATAATGTGTGGCAGGCAGTGAGGTATTGTGAAAGGACCGTGGGGATACAGAGACCAATGTTTAAATCCCAGTACTACTGTGCCACACTCACCTGCGTGACTTTCTGTTACTACCTTCAATTTCTTTTTCTTTTTTTTTTTTAATTTATATTGGGGAATATTGGGTAACAGTGTGTTTCTCCAGGGCCCATCAGATCCAAGTTGTTGTCCTTCAATCTAGTTGTGGAGGGCGCAGCTCAAATCCAAGACCAGTCGCTGTTTTCAACCTTTAGTTCCAGGGGGCGCAGCCCACCATCCCATGTGGGAATTGAACTGGCAACCTTGTTGTTGAGAGCTTGGGATCTAACCAACTGAGCCATCTGGTCTCCACCTTTGATTTCTTTATGTATGAAATGACAATAGGAAAACACCATGTTAGGATTAAATGAATCAATGCACTTTAAGTATCTGGCATAGAAGGTAACAAATGGTAGTCCCTTTCTCTTTCCATAGTAAGTAA
Organism: Rhinolophus hipposideros; assembly: GCF_964194185.1. Lineage (NCBI taxonomy): Eukaryota > Metazoa > Chordata > Mammalia > Chiroptera > Rhinolophidae > Rhinolophus > Rhinolophus hipposideros. The sequence goes on along the minus strand of NC_138072.1, from coordinate 21,467,946 downwards.
AATGCTCATAAATCACTTATAGATGAAGTGATGTGGGTGCTTAGGATGAGATCTCTTCTAGCTGTGGGGATCAGGGAAGGTTTTGTAATCACATGAGTTAAAGGATTGATAGAATTTGAACATGTGGAAATCAAGGGGAAGGACATGACAGAGAACAAGATGAACAGACATTTGGAGGCAAGAGGGTAGAGATGTAGCCTCTTCAGAAAAACACTGTGGTTACTTCCACATTTTATCATTCATATACTCCATCTCCTTGACTTTTGAGGAGGAAATTGATGTTTTCTCTTTAGACATATTTATCAAGATGAGACAATTTTGCCTTATTTTCTTCTCCTCCTACTCCTAAAAGTGTTTTGACGTTAGCTTCCTCACCTCCAGCTTTTAGCATTTTGATATGCTGTCTTTTGCCCACAATATTCTTATCCTGTTTTGATTGACACTTGAACTAACAGGCAATGTGGTCTTTGGGGGCAAGAATCACATTCATTTTTATCCTCTCAGGGCTTAGCGTCATGCTCAATGTAGAGTAGTTATAGGCTAAATGAATGCCAACTGAATGGGAGAAGGCAGGAAGGGAGGGATGGATGGATAGATGGATGGATGGAGGGAGAGATGGAGGGGTGGAAGGATGGAGGGATGAAGAAAGAAGGTATCTGGTTCTCTGTATATAAGGCTGAGGCTAAGGATCTCTAAAGAGTTTCTGTGCAGTGCCAGGTTATAGCAGGTATGAGAAACAAATCCTTTCCGTCAGATTTGCTGTGACCTGGCAGCAAGCAGCATGCTCACAGCACAGTTTAGTGGTCCAGGTATCCACAATTGTCAGAAAGCTCTCAGAAAAGGTAAGAAGAAAAGTGGGACCTGATTTGTAGACAGTCATGTTTGGTCCAGGACAAAGTGTGGTCCTTGGGGATAGACCCAGGGAGGAAAAGGTGATCGAGGGGACAGGAGCATTCTGTAAAATATGTGAGGATGCAGGCTCATATCGTTGCTTTGACCACAAATACGCATATTTTCATGGCACTCATGTTTCAGTTCATTAAATACTCATGTGCGCAAAGGGCTACGTATCATAGGGATACGAAGAGCTTCTGGTTGATGGATCCTTTGGGAAATTTTCAATCTCACAGAGAAATGAAACACACAAATTCGAGCTATCTTTTAAGGCCCATATCAATTAGCATGTCCTCCATGAAATCCTCCCCAATGGAAATAGAATCCTATAAAATCATTGCACAGCTGGAAACTTAATTTTGTGTCACCTATATTATTTACTAATTGCTTCCTATGGGGGTATTAGTTTTATTTTCTCCTCCAGATTGAATATTTGAGGTCAGAGACCATACCTTACTAAGGGGATGGTGAATATGCTGTGCTAATACACTACTTATGTATGATTCCTGCAGCTTAGCAGCCAGTACTTGACAAACACATACTATAGAAACCTTGGAATCTTTGTATTAATTGTCTTTACACTAAAGAAGACTATGCACCTTAATACTGGTACAAATGCAGTTCAATCTGTGAAGCAGGTTTATCTGTATTATTCATATTATTTCATTATGATCTGGAGTATACAAATTAATAATATATTTTGGAAACAAAAGATTGTCAGTTTTTAGACCAAATGTTTTTCAAAGATATTAACATAGTTCAACAGTTTTCTTATGGTCTTCAATTACATTATCTTCCTTATTTCTTTCTTGCCATCCTGAAAAACAATGAGATTTAATTTTTTCCTCCCTGATCTCTAAGTCCTTGTTTGGGGCTTGGAAAAAATTTCTGTAATTTTTGTTTGTTTTGTTTTTGGTGGAAGGGATGTTTGAGAGTGTAGCCCCGAGTGTCTGAATGGATATTCACCCTGTTGTTAGTGGCGTTATCCATTTTACTAATGTCTGCTGCCAGCCTCTCAGTCATCTTTATAGTTCTTTTCTGGGAAGATGAGATTTTACAAGCTCAAGGTGATTGGCTCAATCTTGGATTTTTCCCTCCTAACAGATGGTAAAAAAACAAAACAAACAAACAAAAAACGCTAAGAATTGACTCTGAAGATTGATGAAAGACTTGTTCTTTATATATAACTTAATTCTAAACCATTATAGTGTATATTTTATGATCAATTATTTGTACATGTACAGACATAACAAAGTTCCATTGGGGCCTGTTTCCACTCCTGGGTGGTAGACCCAGAATGGGATTTTGTTCAATAAGAGTTTATTGCCCACTACAGTTTTCTTTATAGGTATTTAAGAAATCACGTAATTCAATCTTGCTTAATAACTGTTATACACTGAATGGAAATAAGCTACACATTGAATGGAGAGCTATATTAGGAGTTTCTGATATTTATAGGTTAGGAATCATTTGTGTGAACTGTGGACTGTGCTCACAAACATTATGAATAAAAAGAATCATTTAAGCATCTGAAAATCAGGTGTGACCAGAGAAAGTTGTGGTTATAATGTGTATTGATGAGGGCTTGATGTCTTGTTACAAACAAGATGAATTTGAAGCACTTTTTTAAAAAATAATAATCCTAAATGATTTCAATTACTTTTGGATTTTTGTAGCTTTCCCACTGTGTAAGCCATACCTGTTAGTTAACAAAATTTTTGAAAAAAAAAAGAAACGTGTGCAGAATTGGTAATGAGTTTAAATGTATCTAAGTACTTTATAATTACATCAGTTGGGAGTTTTTTCAGTTTATTGATGAATACAATAGTTTTAATAAAAATTCTTTACCCAAAGGATGCTGTCAACTGAATTTGAAGCAGAAATATATACTTTGTTAGGTATCTTTTCCACAAGAATCTCTCTTCCTGTGTATACTAGAGGGGTGCTCATCTTGGATGATTTTAAACTTCTTTTCATATAGTTATTCCTTCAGTTACTCACACATACATACAAGTACACTTATTAATAAGATTCTTTTTCTAATGTAAACATAGACGCTAAGTGCTGGTGATACCAGCTTTCAAATGGAAGTCTACTGGTTCCACAACCCCTGTTCTTTCCACTGTAACAAAGATGGCAGACAGGTTTGTTCATACGTGTAACAGACATTCATAGAGCATCCATTATGTGCTAGGATTTGTTTCTCTCTGCTTTCCATAGGTAGCCACTAGCTACATGCAGGTCGTTAAATTTAAATGAATTAGAATACAATAAAAATGGAAGACCAGTTCCTTGGCACGAGCACCCTGTGACTTCGGGCTTCCTCCCGGATGGCAGGGACTCAGAACTTTGCATCATCACAGAGAGTCCACTGGACAGCTCGGTTCTCGATGCAGGAATGACGACACTGGTCGGACAGAGATTCTTGCCTTATGGAGCATCTTTAGTAGGCCAACATGGACACAATTAGCATGTTAGATGGTGATAGGTGCTAGGAAGACTGAGAAGGGGATGCAGTGTGAACGAGTGATCAGATGTGTCAGTTAACTCAGTGTGGGTGTCCTCTCACGGTGTATAAGCATACCAGGTCATGACGTGGTACACTTTACATACCTTTCCGTTTTGTTTGTCAATTATACCTCGATACAATTGAAAAGATGAAGAAGTGATCAGAAAAGTCTCGGCGAGAGGGCACTGTTTTAACCCAATTGGTATGAAAGTCTGGGGGGACGTGGGATGTCACGGAGAAATTCTGGACTCCTTTTGATGATTGATGCGAATAGGGATCTAAGAAATTATTCTTGATTTTGGCAGGAAGTGATTTGGGGAGGTAGTATTGTGGTTATATTTATAAAGGGGAGTTCTCTTGGGGATACATACTAAAATAATTAGAGATTAAGTGGTAAATCCTGATTTCGTTTAAAACACTCGTAGGGTCAGGACAGGGTGGAGAGAGAAAGGAAGCAAGGTTGGCTGGCTATGGGCTGATAAAGTTGGGTGGTGGGTACGTGAGGGTACATTATACAGTTCTCTCTGTATGTTAGAAAGTTTCTATTAAAAATAAAATAAAGAGCCTGATGAGGTTAGTCCTGATAGCCTCATTCAGTGGCAGTGAGGCCGTGAATTTGGGTGGAGGGGAACGCACAAGGCTCACAGTGCTTCTCTGAGGACCTGGCTCTGATCTAATTTGGCAACTTCACAGGACCTTCTGGAACATTCTTCTAGTGAAGGTTTTGGAGAAAAGGATCCAAGGTTCCATAGGGATGCATGCTTGCGGGGAGGAGTGGGGTCTCTCTGCCACATTATTTGCCACCTTGAAGCACACCATGCATTCTCCAATGACAGCTGAAGGACAGCAGGATTTCTATAGGTGGGACAGGGATCAATGTTGCTGCCCGTGCCCGTCCTGCTTCCTGTGGCAATGGTGACCCCAGGGCACCTTCTGAGGGAGGGGAGGAGTTTGGATGTTTTGTTAACCCTCAAAGTCTTTTATAAAGTGCTGTTTACTTGAGAAAACTCACTTGTCAACGTCATGTTACACTGTTTCCCCGAAAAGAAGACCTAGCTGGACCATCAGCTCTAATGCGTCTTTTGGAGCAAAAATTAATATAAGACCCTGTATTTATTATATATATTATATTATATTATATTACATTATATTATATTATAGTATAGTATAGTATAGTATAGTATAGTAAAATAAGACTGGGTCGCTGACTTGGGAGGGAGGTGTAGGTGGAAGTCAGCCTCTGCCTCTTGTAGGATCAGAAACGTAATGTCATGAGTGTCCTGGAGTCCATCAGACTCCTGCCTCAGGTTCGGCAAGCTCAAACACTGAGGAATGACATGAGAACGCCGATCTGATTTAGTTCACCCTGAGAAATGTTCCCGGAAGCTGGGTTGGATTTTTTAGGGGCCCAGCTGTGGGCTTGGGGAGCCTCGTTGTTCATTTATATCTTCACCAAACATTAATTCTAGGCTTTTGGGTTAGAGTGTGAACAAGACACACATTCTGGGGTATGCTGAGAGGGAGGCAGGTTGAGGGAGCAGAGGCGGGCAACAAAGAAATAAAAGAACAGGAAAACTAGCGGAAAATGGTGAGTACTGTGCAGGAGGTGACAGTAGGAGGCTGTGACAGCAAGTGGCCAGATGGCAGGCTTGCGTGGGCATCCTGACAGTTAAGCCAGCAGGTTCTTGGAGAGCTTGGAATCAAGGACCCCGGGCTCCCTACCCTTTTCACAGACAGGCTTTCTTTAGTTGTGTTTATAAATACAATTTTAGGTCATTCCACAGCTCTCCAAGTTGTTTTGCTTATCATTGTTTACAATTTGGTTTCTGCTACTTTCTGTGCTGACTCTCCAAAAACAGTCTGCCTGTTTCTCTTATTTTCAAGATTCAGTGAGGCTCTCTGTCTAGCTTCTGTCCATATCCAATGTGCCTGTAGGATATACTTAAAATCATGGAATACTCTAATCCTGTGTAGGAATATATTTCAGGTAATTATTTACAATGTTAGTGACTTTAGGTCTCCTGTTGTTTATTATTCATTTGTTTTTTATTTCTGGAATGTGTGCTGCTGGGGAAGGCAGAACCGGGAAGTGAAGTGGGCGATAGTTGAAATTAGTAACATTATAGAAATGAAACTTACTTTCAGGAGAAAATCATTAGTATTATTAATAAATTTTTGTGCAAGTTCCTGCTGACACAGTCGAGATGAAAATTCTTAAGGTGGATCCAAATCTCTTTGCTTTAGACTTGCTTCATCTGGAAACACTGTGGAAACAGATTTGTGAATTACAAATTTTTGAGACGGTCAGAAATTGGGCCCGCACTTTCTTCAGGGTGGGTAAATTACGAACTGGCTATCTCCAAATTACATAATGTTGTTTAATGTGGTTTGATGTTCTTTCACTTACTACTAACAATTCACAATGAAAAACTATGAGGATGATCAGTGTAATCCCTGCAGTAAACGGGTGTCCTTTGCAGCCCCCACTGTCTGTTCATTAGCCTGTGTTTCCATGGGGCCAGTCCCCTTAGAACTCAGCCTGGGGATGTAGTTTTGTAAAGACCAGTTCCAGTTGTTATCTGACCTAGAAAGCTTGGGTATTTTGCCAAGTGCCACCTGCTTCTCTAATTTTATTTGTGAACAGTCTTTTAAAAATAATATTAGACAACCCCAAAAGACAGACACTTTCTGCCTTAATTATTTGGAGGCAGAAAGATGAGCTAATGGAACATTATGTTTTCTGATGCGTACAAACTGCTTGTACACATGGATGGTCCTTTTGAACTTTGTGATTTGCTTCTGTGTACAATGAAATTCGTACCGAAGTTTCTCAGGGCTACAGCCCAGATTTTAAAATTATTTGGAAAATTATTTTGGTATGTAACTCTGAAGCAAGTGAAATCAGCCATGCATTTTAAAGTATATGAACATCACAGAATTAACTGTTGAAAAGCAGATAAAATCTAAGATGTATTTTATTGTTTTGGCATGTTACATCATTGAGTCATGCAATGAGTATTTATAATGAGAAAGCAAAAAAATTCTCTGGAACACACCTAAATTTCTTGTTGGCAATTGGAGATAATAGAGCATTTGCAATTCCAGTTACACATTGTTCTGCAGGGCAGAAGGTCCCATTGAGCTTAGAGCCTTTACTAGCTCACAGATGGGTTCAGAGATGAGAATATAAAAACATCAGGGCGTAGTGGTTACGCTTTGGCGTTTCAGGTTCAATCTCTGTGCAAAAAAACTTTCCAAGAAAATAGGTACTCACCAGAAAGCTTGGCTTTACATTACAGGAGATGAAGCTAAACGTTTCTGTTTGGGTTTTAAAAAAAATACACTGAAAAATAATGAAACAACAAATAAACTAGAAAACAGAACCAACCTCTTTCTGCGATGTGACATTAATACCGGGCACACTGAGATGGTCCAGAAGAGCTGTAAGCAGAGCCTTCTCACTTGATTAGCAGAGCTGAGCCTTGGTGGATATTTGATGAGCAGATTGCAAGCATCCACTGCACGTTTTTGGTGAGTCCTTGCTGGCATCTCTCGGAGCTTATCCTTTTGGACATTTCCAGTTGATTCTCAGTCTGGAGAACAAAGGAGAGAAGCGTGATTATTCTAATCAAACAAGTGGTATGGAAACACTCAGAATATTTTTCCCTTACAATAAAATTCCACATATGCTTGGCGTCCTGGTCATCACATCAGACAGTGGTCCAGCTTTCCTCAGGGGAACAAAGACTGTTTGGCAGTGTGTCTCCAGGGAAGGCAGTTCGCTGAGTAATCCCTCTGGGCAGGATGGTGAGGTCCTTTTGTTTGCGATCACTTTTCCACTGGTGAACATGACAGTGTCATCATTTTTGCCTCAGGCAGAGAGTAAGCAATGCAGTCTGTCCACAGTAGTTTTCTCTAAATTAGGGAATCAGTGTAGTTCTGGGATGTTGCTTTGCGTGTAAGGAACCCATAGCTGAAAACTGTGATTCTAGGCTGACTTTGTCTTAAAACAAACAAACAAAAAAACAAACAGCAACTGTTCCTGGTTACTCACCCAGCCAAAGGGAAACTGATTTATTGGGTTCTGACCTCAGCAGACCGGTAGTATTGGGGGTCAGGGCAGGCTGGAAACTGCGGCTGTCCCAGTGTCTTAGAAAAGGCCTACTCTGTCAGTCAGTTCACCTAGAAATGCTCTGTGTGGACCCGGCATGGCAGGTGCTGAGCAGAGGGCGAACATTAGACCCCCTCTGCCCAGTATTGTCCCTCTAGGATTCCGGGCATTACTCATTCAATGTTTTGTGACGGATGGAGCTCTACAAAAATAGGTTTGATCTTCCGTGTGCAGAGAGACTGGTTTAGGAACTTCCTATTGGCATTTTTGATGTCATAATTTTCCTTTGGGTCATTATCTGGGGGTAAAGAACTTTGATTGGTGTTATCTGTCTTCTTGTACCGCTGCCTGTTAGAGGTAGAGTCCAATATTTCTTAGGACATTGGTTGTCAAGTTGATAGGTTTCCAAGCCTCTGTTACTCTACGTCCCCTCTTCTCCGGGAGCCTTCCTCTGGGAGGGTCATCAGCATTTTCTGAGATAGAGGTGAAAAAATATATACCATATAATACTTGAATTACAGTTTCGGAGAACATTTAAGGGTGGGGCAATTTAAAATTTTTAGGTTTCATTTATCTGTTTTTGCTCATTTTGTATGCCAGTGCGAAGAAGAGCAGAGCTGACTGCCAATAGCTATGCCTGCTTTCACATGTTGGTTGCTCTTCTAAATCTGGCTGTAGATTTAATTTGATGGTCAAAGCTGTTTTGCATTTTGATATTTTAGGGCATTGATTTAAATGTACTAGGACTATTTAAGTCTACCCAGTTCTTCCCACCCATGTGGTCCATGCCATTGGAAGCAACTTGGTTATTGGCTTTTCTGTTTTTGTTTTATTCTTTTTTGTCAACCAAAAAGAACAGATTAAATGTTTCATTTGAGATACTTTATTCTGTGACTTTTTTCTTTTTTTAAAAAAATCTTTGGGTTTTCCATAATAAGAATAGGAAACGTTCAGTACCTTTGATATGTCATGGTGGTTTGTTTTATCTTTTGATAGTGATAAAATGAGATGTCTGTGATTGCATTAAATATAAAATCATTATTAAATTGCAGAAAGTGTGAACATGCATTCGTCAATTTCTAAATGTCATCTAATCAGATTCTAATTTACTTTCCCCCTAAACACCAAAAAGATCATTTTGCTTTTGTCTTTGCTTATGACACGAATGGGCTGCTGTGTGTGATTGCTTTTTTACCAGGTGAAATATATGTCAAATTTCTTGCTGGATCTTAAAAATAAAGGTGACTAGAGTTTTATTTCCACATTCCTAAATGCATAGCATAGTTGGAATATTTTAAGCAACAAATGATAAAGTAAACAGATCTCCTTGGAGCCTTAGAAATAATTGTACCATTTGTAGGTTTTTGTTGTATGGATAATTCACATACTTCAGGAATGATGTGCTGTTTGGTGACAATTCTAAGAATGAATTCCACTTAAACTCCTAACATTTATGTCTCTGCACTTCCCCCTTCCTTCCTCCCCTGCTTGCCCAATTTGTCCACCTTTAGATGATTTCAGTTTTGCATCTATTAGTCTTGCATGTCTGCTGTGCAGGGTGTCCTTTGTGGAATTATAGTTGTTCAATTTGTTGTAAATTCCAGGGGAGATTTCAAGAGGCTCACCTCATGCCACCATTTCAGTGACCTCATCCCTACCATTTATGAAATGTTAGACACAATATAAAACTTCATATCTAAAAGTTCCTCTAAAATTAGTCATTTAATATTGCTTTAGCTTTAGCTTAAGCAATATTTGTTTGTTGAGTGTTTATTGTGTGAAGTCGTTATTCTAGGTGCTGGGGACTCAATGGAAAACAAAATAGACAAATACCCTTCTCTCTTGAGCTTCCCTTAGAAGATGGAGGGATTCTGACAATAAAATAAAAAAATAAACAGGAGAATTACAGAGGAGGGTATTGTTTTGAAGAAGAAAAACAACAGCACAGTAATGAGAAAGAGATCAACGTGGATTTGGGGTGAGAGGGAGGGTGTTTTAGGTAGGTTGATCTGATTGCTATTTTATGGACGTGCCATTTGTGTTGAGTTATGAAGGAAGAGGAGCCAGCCCTGGAAAGTTCTGGAGAAGAGCCTTCCACACAGAGAAGCAGCAAGTGCAAGTTCTGAAGCAGGAGGAAGCTTGGCAGGTGGGGTGGGGGGTACATTGTGGCAGAAGTATGTATACTCAGGTGTAGAGTAGAAGGGATGGGAGGCAGGGTTCAAATGAGGACTTGAACTATTGCCCTTAGAGCAGCAACTCCCATCAGTCTCAGCCAGGTGGTCTGGGTGACACCAATGGCTAACAGAAGACTGGTGGACTAATTGATAACATGTGACTAAATAAAAACAACTTTGTAATTAATACAAGTATACATTTCATTGCACCCTCATAACAAGCCTGTGTTTTTTAAAAATCTTTACAGTAAATATTTCTTTAGGTGTTTTGTAAGGATAGAAGAAGGAAATCAAGAAACAATAGAGGTTATTATTCTACAGATACAGAAAGTCTTTCAAAAGTAGCATTGAGAAGCTACTGAGTAGTGGAGCTGGACAAAGATACAGCTGATATAACCTGAACTTCAGAGTGGTTCTAGAAAACAGAATAGGTGTAGGTGCGAGTGTGCATATAGGAGTAATATGTGTCAGTGCAGGCGTAGAAGTCGGTTTAGGTGTAGGTTTAGGTACAGGTATAGGGGCAGGTGTAGGAGGGCCTGTGTGCATGATACCAGTGATTTGAATCTGTGTTCTATGTCCTTCTAGGATTTCTCAGAGATTCCTGAAGGGGTATTGGTTCTGGTAAAGGGGAGAGTGAGGCCGAATGGGTGGACTTCTCTGAGAATAGATTTTAAAATATTCTGCTTTAAAAATGGCAATTACAACATAAACCTTGGCGTGAAGTGAACAGATAATATTTTAAGCCTTCTGGCATTGACAATTCACCGAGCCTGTCCCGTTCACAGTAAGGATGGATGTGAATATCTGGCCCAGGATTTATCCTCACTTCCTTCTACTCATTTCCTCACAGCTCGGTGTCATAGGTAACCTGCCTGTTGCTGTTTTGGCTATTAGCCACTTGCACTATCAAAATATTATCCAATATTATTGAGGGACAAGCAAAAATCTCTGAGACTGTTCTGTAACTTATTGGTCAAAACCTGCTTTAGTCAGAGTTTCTCCGTGCAGTGTGGCAGCTTAGAAAAAGGCTGTGCTTGATACCTGCCTCGTTGCTCCAGAATTTTACCCATCACACGATGGGAAATGTGTGTTTGCTTCCCCAATATGGTGAAGAATGCAGAGCTCTACGCACACGTAAGTGCTTTCTTAGCTGGAATAGCAATGTATTCACTCATGGGTTTCTCTGCTTTGCTCCCAGGAAGTGGAAAGCATTTCCATTCTTGTCAGCGTAGTGTTTCCTGGACCTGGGCTCTCTCTGCCTTCATACCCGCATGTGCTAAATAGCACGTTGGCTTGGGTTGGTTGTGACCTTAAACATATGCAGACCTTCGAGAAGACCTAGCAAATTCAACGAAGTCTGGCTTAAATGGTCTCCATTATCTCCATTGCTATTGGGACCTAATTAGATCACTATTTAATTTTTTTTCTGTTAGGGAGATCTTATTCCTCTTCAACTAGGTTCTTAATGTTTGCTCATAAATAAAGAATGTAATCAGTAGGCTCTTTCACTAGACTTTGACTTTTTTTTTGTTGTGGGAGGTGAAACTCATTATGCTCCCCACCCATGGGTCCACACAGACAACTTCCTACCATTAACCTGGTTTCCATCAAGGAAATGGAGTGCAGATGCATTACCCCTGTGAGAAGCTTTGTTTAAGAGGTCCGAAGTGAGATCTAGAATGTCCATGTCACCTAGTTCATAGGCAGTGTGCAGAGCAAACAAAAGAGATGATAGTTTAAAAACTGTTATCTTTCTTCTTAAATATCTATTTTGATTTTTTTTTAAAGAGGAAAGCCAGTGCTCCATCGAGTAGAACATTCTCATAAAACCAGTGATAAAATAGAGTATTTTTATTAGGTGGGCTAAAAATATACGCAAAAAGCAAGAAAATATTTTCAGAAATTTACCAAATTTTCTTTTGCCCTGGGACCCTTCTGATAAACCAGTTTTATTGATTGATTTTCTCACTCTGGGTAGAATGTTGGAGCAGGAGGAAATGCCAGCATCATCTAGGTGTGAATGTGACCATGGGGCCCCACGGTTGTTCCCGAGGAACCCAGACGGTCCCCTTGCTGGGACTGTGTGGGGACAAAACCCCCCAAAAAAACAGTTTCCAGGCTCTCGGCCTCACATAGAAAGGTGCTGGCTCGGGTAGTAAATGGCCATCAACTGTGATCAGATGCCAGCAGCTGTGGCTAGTTGGCCGTCAGCTGTAACCCGTAGGCCATTGGCCACTAATATAACGGCTGTGGCTACGCTAGCAGAAAAGGAATGGGGGCCAGCAAGAAGATGGTGGCTGGCAAGCGCGGACTGCTGTTAGGCAGATTATGTAGATCCTGCTTCCTGTGTCTCCAGCCCAGCCGCCAGCGAGAATATATTGGTTTGACTCCCCTATCTATGGCTCCGTGGGTGTTCCTTTTTGGCCTTACCGTGTCCTGCGTTCTTGGGCGGGGTATGGGAGCTGAGACCCTGCACGACAAATGGCGCAGCGAGCAGGGTCCCCTGCGTGACAGACTGTCATTGGCATTATGCCATGCCACATGCCACCGAATGGTGGCTGGACTTATATCCTAGGTAAAGTTCTTTGCTACATTCGAGTACGTGGGGTACCAAATGCCAGAAACCTGCTATCCTGACCTGTTGGCTGGTGCTTGCACCTCGGGGTAATCGCCACTTAATCCTTGTAGAAACTCGGTTAAAGATATTGTGATTACTACTACGTCATTATTGACCTCACTTTTCAGATGAGGAAAAGGAGATTCAGAAGGATTAGTGTGAAGTCGGATGCCTTGCTATAGATTCAACTAAGGACTGTTTTACTTAGCGTCTCTGTGCAGCCGGACAGGGTTAGCTATGACTGACAGTAAAAAAGGAAGTCCCAGCACCATTTTTGTATGTCTTGCTGCTTGGCTAACTGCTCCTCCTGGGATTTGGGACGGAAGACAATTGGTTTGAGGCCTGGCTCTGTTGCTTATTAGCTGTGTGCCTTGGGTAAATTATTTAATCTCTCCCAAACTAATTTCCTCATTTGTAAAACAAGGACAATAATAGAATGATCTCACTGGGTTGTGGTGAGAGTTGGGGGAGGTGTGTGTAAGGAGAGTGCCTGCATGTAGTGGGCTCTCCATGGTGGCAGCAAGCAATATTATTACGGTTACTTTTTTGAGAAAACTACTGATCAGGAGCTGAGAAGGGATACAGGAGAGACTGTCAGGTGACAGTCTGTCACCTCAGGAGTGCCAGGTCTCCTTCTCTGCGTCTTAAATTTTCCACATGGATGGGCTGGGACGTACATCGCCAGCCACACACTATAAATACTTGTCTCTACTGGGGTACTGGCAGTTTTTATGCACAATGCCTGATGTGCTGTAGGCATTAGAAAATTGGTCAGACACATTAAAAGAGAGTGTGACCTTCGTGATAAAAGATTAGCATAGTTCATTTTATTTAAATAAAAGAGAGTTCCAAGGATACTTGATTTTGATATTCACCATTAAATAGGAATGTTTTATTTTGCTTCATTCAATCTAGTGTAATATTTAAACAGAAGGTATTTAATGAGGTTAGAGAGTGGTTCATTTATAATTAATCAGTGTGTTTAGCAGTTTTTAATCTGTCCTCAGATTAGTGGCAGTATTAACCAATTGTAAACACTCGTATGTTCTTGTCAATATCAACCTGGTTTGTAACACTTTTGTGATCTGGTTTCTTGCCTAGCTCTAAGGCATTATCTCTAGTTACTTCCTCCTTATCTGAGCTCCCTTCCAACTGGACTTGGATTTCAATCACACCTCCTCTCTCTTGCTGTTGACCATTTGCACTTGTGAACCTTCCTTCTCCATGGCCCCGCCTGCTGACCCCCACTCCTTCTCTGACCTCACTGCCCTACCCCAGGCCCACTTCCCTCCCAGGTGCTATCTTGCTTCTTGCCATAGCTCACAGTAGATGGAGTTGCAATTCCCTGTTTGGTTCTTCATTTTCTCCTTAGACTTAATCTGAAATTTACCAATCTCACATTCTTTCTAATATACCTACTGCTTTTTCAAATAGCAGTCAGCAGAGAGCGGGGTACATTTAATTCATGCTAAATATTTAGGAATGATTTTGTAATGGGGTTCTTTTGGACCCTCCTGTTAGAAATACCCTAACAAAGACACAGGATGGGATTAAATGGTATTTGTAAAATATTTCAATTACTAGTGAGGGAGGGGTGTTTTCGGTGGTAGGCTCCACATTTAAAAAAAGACCAAATCACTGATTTGTGGAAATTGATCAATGAAAATTTAAAAAATACTATGTTAATGAAGGTTCTCTGTTTGCAACATTTCTTAGCAAATATTTTTCTCTAGATTTTAAGTGTATTATTATGAGTCAGCTTTTCTGATTGCAAAGCCTTAGTCCTTTTAATAATGTATAACTTCCCAATGAATCATGTTTATGCATAGCACTCGGATATGCCAATTTTATAATAATCATAATCTGAAAGCTCATATTTTCCTGTTTATTTTAAAAACGTTATCTCATTTGCACTACATTTTATAGATATATTATATATCATGTAATCTACACATTGCATTCACTCTAGTGTCCCCTTCGGGCACTTTAAGTATATGCTGTTGTTCTTGAATTCTTTTATGTATTTTGCAGAAATTATTTCTTAAAATAGCAAAAATGGTTTCTCTGGACCCTGCTGTTACAGATGCCAGTCTTCTGGGAGTGTTTCCAGGTTTCTTTTCTGTTTTGGACTTTAGAACATCTAGTTTTTAACTTGAGAGTCATGTCCATAACCCATGTATGATTTTTCTCTTTCTGTGTTTGTCTATATGCCCACATGTTTATATACCCAGGCTTGCTTGTGCATATGTGCGTCTGTACTATTTTGAAAATTGGTTATGTTGTACTGGTTTTAGTGGAGATAATTGAAACACTAATATGAATTCTTTTGGAATATAAAGCAGCGTTCGTTCGTGATGCCTATGGCATATCTTATGCGTATCCCTGGGTTCTGCATCCGTGCATGTGGAGGGCCCACTAAGGGACTTGAGCATCTGTGGATTGGGGTATCCACAGGGGTTCCTGGAACCGATCCCCTGCAAATGGGGGAGTGGGGGGGGGGAGGGAGCAACTGTAATTTTGAATGACATTGAAGCTAAAACTATCTCTGAATCCAAGTAGAGTTCCCAGCTAACACAGTCTCAGCCAGGACAAACTCTGTGGTTCCAGGATCCCAGGCCTTGGTCTCCTGGAATCCTCACTCACAGACAGAAGGTTCTGTGGTCAGGCCCCTTTCCTGTATTCACAGCTGTAATTTGAAAAGCCGCCCCTTCCCCTCCCCCCAGTTCCGCTTTTGTTTTCTGTAACCTTAGCACTGTCAGATACGATATGGAAATTTATTTTAAAATGACAATAATTTCTTGTTAACTTGGACAAATGGCAAATGTTATTTCACTCATATTCACATTGTAATATTTTCTCAGACAATTTGTCTAATTATAACTGACAGTGGTTCTTACTTTTAAATACACTATCATATATACAAATAGTTACAGTTATCGTCGTAAGAAAATAGCAGAAATGGCCAGAAGTTGACATTATTGGGTTCTGTCACTTAGTTACACTGAGTATTGGTTGAAGTAGCTAAACTGTTTGTTTTGAGACTTGGAGGTCTTGCTGCTTAAAAATAACCAAACTTTAATATCAAAGGTTTTGTTACAGTAATGCATGAATTTTATTATTTCTATTGCCTTTGCTGAATTTGTGATCAAACTGTCAGTCCTTTCTGTACCTTATGAACTATTTGTTGTTTTTTTTAAGTGAAAATTTTTAACCCTGCAGGTGTCAACTTTGTGCTTGAGATTGTAGTGAAAATGTTGACATTTGACAGTCAGTAGTAAATACTTCATTTGCATTTTACTGCTGTGTCTGCTGAAGATGTTCTTTAAGTTTGTATGAAACCATAGTAGAAAGTTCAAGAACACAAAGTATTCTAAGAAAACTGGGAATCTGAAACAAGTTAACAATGGGAACAGAAATGTGTGTCAGATGTTTAATTACGGAGGAGGAAGTAATATCTTGATAGTTACTGAGATTGCCAGTGCTTTTGCAGATAGAATAACTCGATCTTTTGTAAATAAAAAGTATATGTTGGAGATCTTCTAAATAGCACACCCTTATCAATCTCTTAAATCATGCAGCTGGCCTTTGCAGCTGTTGGAGTATTTCTCTTGTTGGCAATGACGTCACCCAGGTCCTTCTGAATTGGCAGCTACTCAATAAAGTCAGCTACCTATGTTGGAATTGCTCCCTGATTTTACGACACGATGTGACATCCAAATTTGATCCTAAAATCCTTTTCAAAATGATTAAACTTTGGATATTTAAATGTTATAGACATGTAAATTAAAAAACCTAGTACTTAATCAATTGAAAATGTGGTGAGCACACTCCCCCCACCCCACACCATTTAAGGAGCATTACCGTTTTAAATGGTTCCCTGTGACCTTTCTCCTGATCAAATTTCTATTTCCCAATCAGTAATCCCTATCCTGTTTTTTTTCTCATTCTCTTGCTTCCCTGTTATTTAAAATCACATGAATGTGATATTTGCTTGTTTGTGAACTTTAAAAATGATTTCACATGCTATATAAGTATTCTGTTGCAACCTGTTATTTTCACTTAACGTGTTTTCTAACTGACCCACACTGATGCTGGTAGCTATACATCATTTATTTTCAAAAGTGTATAGTATTCCATTTTGTAAATGTATAGTACAGTTGACCCTTGAACAACATGAGGGTTAGCTGACCCTCATGCACGGTCGAAAATCCACATATAACTTTTAACTTCCTGACAACATAGTTGATTAACATATTTTGTGTTATATGTGTTATAGTCTGTGTTTGTACAATAAAGTAAGCTAGAGAAAAGAAAATGTTATTAAGAAAATCCTAAGGAAGAGAAAATTCATTTACAATACTTAGTAAAAAAAAGTCCTTGAATAAGTGGACCCACGTAGTTGAAACCCATGGTCAACTCTAATTTAATTATGCAAACTACTGCTGATGGTAATTAATTGTTTCCTTTTTTCTTCTTTTAAAAACAATAGCTGCTATGAACAATCTTGCATATGTATTCTGATGTCCATGTATAAGAGTTTCATTGAGATTTATACCTAAAAGGAAAAATACAGAGTTGTATGATATGATTTGTGATATGGTTTATAATACAGGTTTGTGATATGTTCATATTCACAAAGTAATGCCAAGTTGTTTTCCAGAACTTTAAAAGAAATGTGTATAAAATGTTCACATAAAGAAAAATGTGTTTTCTAGAGTAACAAATGAACATTATACAACAATGCCACGCTGTCTTCCAATGTATGCTTTTACCAGACATAGCTAAGAATTCTACTTGTTCCACATCTTTGCTGTACTTGGCTATTGTCAGACATTAATTTTTGCCAATATGAAGGGTATAAAATAAAATCTCATTGTGGTTTTAATTAGCATTTCTCTGATTCCCAATGCACTTGAGTATCTTTTCATATAGTTATTGGCTATTTACGTTTCTTCTTCCGGAACTGTTTCTCATTTGTCCGTTCAGTTGTCGTCTTTCTTACTTTCTTTGGGTATTGAATATCCGATTTTTTTGTCAGTGACGTGTGCCATAAACATGTCTTCTTCCATTATTGGCTTGTCTTTTTCACACTCTCTAGATTTCTACACTTAAAAGACGATTTTAATTCTTATAGTAGGAGAATTTCTCTTATTTTTCTTTGTAGTTAGGACTTTTCTGTGTCTGGTTTTATCTTCTCCAAGGTCAAAGATTTAAAAATTATTTTCTTCAAATAAAAATCTCAGTTTTACTTTCAATCTTTAAGTTCTTAATAACCATCAGTTTTTATTAATGTATAGTGTATTATAGTGTAAAACAAAGGCCATTGTGACCTTCTGATCATAGTGTATTATGGTGTGAGGTAAACACCCAGTATTGTATTTCAAGATACAGATGCACTATTTCCCGAGCATGTTTATTGAGCAGAACACCTTGCCTATTGTCACCATTGTCATGTGTGTTGCTGAGCTCTCTATTCTGTTAAAGTTTTCTGTCCCTGTGCCAGTACCATCCTCCCGGCATTATAATAGCTGTAGTATTAAGGTGGGTACCTTTGAATGAAATCCTCACTCCTATTCTTCAAGAGTGCTATGTCACAGGTCACAGAGAACTAGAAATAGTGCTAGGACTTGTGGTTACTTTCACTCATCTTCAGAAATATTCACTCATCTTCAGAAAGGCAGTTAGCTACCTACAAGGTAGCTAATATTTCAAATAGCCTTTTTTCAATAATTTTTCATTTTTAATTGCAGTTGACATACAATATTTTATTGGTTTCAGGTGTACAACATAGTAATTAGACATTTATATAACTGACGAAGTGATCACCCTGGTAAATCTACTACCCATCTACGACACCATACATAGTTATTGCAATATTATTGACTGTATTCCTTATGCAGTACTTTACAACCCCATGACTACTTTTTAACTACCAATTTGTGCTTCTTAATCTCTTCCCGTTTTTTTCTATCCCCCCAACCTCCCACCCATTTTGCAACCATCAAAAGGTCCTGTGTATCTATGAGTTTATTTCTGTTTTGTTTGTTCATTTAATTTGGGTTTTTTTTTTTTGATTCCACATATAAGTGAACACATATGGTAATTGTCTTTCTCTATCTGACTTATTTCACTTAGCATGGTACCCTCTAGGTCCATCCATGTTTTTGCAGATGGCAAAATTTTGTTCTTTTTTATGGCGCAGTAATGTTCCATTGTATATATGAGTATGTACCACATTTCATCCATTTATCTATTAATGGACACTTAGATTGCTTCCGTATTTTGGGTATTGTAAATAATGCCGCAGTAAACATATGGATGCACATGTCTTTTTTGAGTTAGTGTTTTGGTTTCTTCAGATAAATACCCAGAAGTGGAACTACTGGGTCCTTCTTTAGCCTTTAAATCTTTTGTCTGGTATAAGTATTGTTACTCCGCATTTTTGTTTGTTTGTTTCCATTTTCATGAAATATCTTTTTCCATTTCTTTACTTTCAATCTGTGTGTGTCTTTCTATCTGAAGTGGGTCTCTTGTAGGCAGCATATGTAGGAGTCTTATTTTCTTATCCATTCAGCCACCATGTGTCTTTTGATTAGGGCTTTTAATCCATTTACATTTAAAGTAATTGTTAATAGGTATTAGGTTGGTGCAAACGTAATTGTGTTTTTTTGCAATTATTTTTAACCTTTTAAACTGCAGTTACTTTTGCTCCAACCGCATAGTTATTGTCATTTAATTATTCATATTTTTTATCTTTGTCGTTGTCTTCATCTCCTCCTCTTCTTCGTCCTCCTCCCCCCATCCTCCCTTCAGTATTTCTTGCAATACTGGTTTGGTGTTGATGAACTTTAGCTTTTTCTTGTCTGGGAAGCTCTTTATCTCTTCAATTTTAAATGATAGCTTTGCTGGGCAGGGTAGTCTTTGTTGTAGGTCCTTGCTTTTCGTCACTGAATATGAGTATTTCTTGCAAATCCCTTCTGGCCTGCAAAGTTTCTGTTGAGAAATCAGCTGATAATCTTATGGGAGCTCCCTTGTCAGTAGCTAACTACCTTTCTCTTGCTGCTTTAAGATTCTCTCTTTGTCTTTAACCTTTGCTGTTTTAATTATGATGTGTCTAGGTGTGGGTCTCTTTGGGTTCATCTTGTTTGGGACACTCTGTACTTCCTGGGCTTGTGTGTCTATTTCCTTTGCCAGGTAAGGGAAATTTTCCATTATTATTTTATCAAATAGGTTTTCAATTCCTTGCTTTCATTCTCTTCTCCTGGTACTGCTATGATGTGAACATTGTTACATTTGATGATGTCTCAGAGGCCCCTTAAACTATCCTAATTTTTTTAAATTCTTTTTTCTTTTTGCTTTTCTGCTTGGGTCTTTTCTGCTCCCTTCTCTTCCAAATTGCTGATTCAGTCCTCTGCTTCGTCTAATCTACTGTTGATTCCCTCTAATGTATTCTTCCTTTCAGTCATTGTGGTTTTCATTTTTGACTGGTTCATTTTTCTGTTTTCTGTCTCTGTTTTGATGTTTCCTATGTCTTTGTTGAGTTCTCACTGAGATCACTGAGCATCCTTATAACCAGTGTTTTGAACTCTGCACATGGTAGATTGCTTGTCTCCATATTTTTTTTAAGTTCTTTTTATGGAGTTTTGTTCTGTTAATTCATCTGAGACATGTTTCTTTGTCTCCTTATTTTAGCTGCCAGCAGAGAATTCCAGGCTTAGCCCTTGTGTGTTCGCCCTTTCTTTTCAGTGATAGATGGTGGCTGCTCTGTGACCTGCATTTCACGTTTTCTCTTGTTTGGACCTTGGCTTCCCTCTTGATTGCTCTGTGGTAGCTGACCCTCCAGGCCTCCATGGCTTGGTTATGTCCCTGTGAGATTATCCTGGCATTTGATCTGTGGAACAACTCTTCTTTTTTTGC
Organism: Rhinolophus hipposideros; assembly: GCF_964194185.1. Classification (NCBI taxonomy): domain Eukaryota; kingdom Metazoa; phylum Chordata; class Mammalia; order Chiroptera; family Rhinolophidae; genus Rhinolophus; species Rhinolophus hipposideros. The sequence goes on along the minus strand of NC_138072.1, from coordinate 21,447,724 downwards.
TTTATCTTTCTGATTAGCTCAGATAATAATAATAATAACAATAACAATAATAATAACAATAACAAGTATTATTATTGCTAACCGTCACTGAGCACTTTTGTAGGGCTCTCATGAGTAATCTGTTTCATTCTCAAAACAGCCCTCGGGAGAGGGTCCAGTGATTATTCCCATTTAAGTCCTTCACTCAAGGTCAAACTTGGTGGGTGGTGGAGGCATGATGTGAATTCTGGCTGAGAGCCCCAGTGAGCTCCCTGACAGCCAGGCATCCCCCAAGAGACAGACAGCAGATAGCAGAACTGCCAGGGCATGTCATATGATTTGGTTGGTATGATGTGGCAGAGCTGGGGACAGCAGGATATGCTCACACGGCTGGCTCTGGTATTCCTCAACTAGAAACTATTCAGTGGTACCAGGGATACAAACCCAGCCAACCCACCAGCCTCAGTGTTAGAGAAGAAAATAACTGCCGCACGCTGGCTGCTCCAGGTTATTACAAGTCTAATAAATATGCTAATGATTGCAAAGCAGGGGCTGTGCGCAGGGGGTTAAAAAGCTGGGTGATATCATTTTGTAATAGAAAAAGATTAGAGGTGACATACGAGGATTGTGCCACCACTGTCCCCAGAGCAGCTGCAGGTAAAGTGGACGGCATGCAGTTGTGGGTAGCCATAATGTGGCACTGCAAACTTGATCTTACATTTCTTTTCAAGTTAGGAAACATTTGGTACACACAAAAGAATGCATGCTATGTACATGTAGGTTGTGTGGCTTAAAGGTAAGACACAGCTCCCTGGGGCTTCTTCCTAATCCCACCCAGGCTCGTCTCCCTCTCCTGGAACCTGCCACTGTCTTGCTCTCATTTTCTCAGTCTCTTGCTCTCCTCTATGTATGTTCTTCAGTGATCTCACATGTACTGTGTGCAAATGCACAATTTCAAAAGATATGCTTTTTCTGTTTTCAGAGGCTGGATCTAGGAAGATCTAGGGGCAGGGACCAAATGTTGAGGTCTTGCAAAGGCGTGTGGATTTCATTCTAAATCCAGTGAGACTCCACTAAGGGGTTCTCAAGAGGCATCTGATGTCATGGAATTTCTAGTGAATTGCCTCATTTTTATCTTTTAGAATAGCCCCCTTACCTAGGAAGCCACCATGAAAACTGATAGTGTGACAGTGAAGACATTATTGGGTCAACCACGCTGCCATTTACTTCACCTGTGCCTGCTTTGGGGACTGCAGGGGATTCTCTTTGCAGGCAAGATCCTGTCTCCATTCCTTCTGGATCAATCAGCACATAGTAAGTTGGCTGTTACAGGACTTACAGGTTGGAACACAACTATGTCACAACTAGTCCTTCTCTTTTTCAAAACAACATCATCCCACCTTCTTACCCCTCTGCACATAGAACTGTTCATTGCTGTGTTTGTAAGTGCAATCCGAGACAAGCCCGGCTAAGGTTGGTGGAGGAAGAAGAACCTCTGAAAAGGGACCAGGAAAGATGAGTAAGAGGAAAAGGACCAGAAGCAGGAAAGGGCTTGCGCGGTGCACGAAGAAGGCATGACCAGCAGGATCCAGTGGAGCCTGCTCTACTGAGATCTACAAATAGTTCACTGGATTCACCAGTTGGGAGGCCATTGTGACCTTTCTATGGCAATTTTAGGAGAGATGTGGGGTGCAAGCCACGGAGTAACTAATGAAGAAAGGTTAGTATGACATATTCAGGTCAGGAGAAAGACTTTGCAGACAGTAAAGACAAGGATTATCCATAGAAAGCCAGTTGTGGGGACTCTTTTTCCTTAGAAAGAAAGTAAACTGCTGCAGTTCAGAGTTAGGCTAGTGGAGAATCGGGATGGGCTAGGTGACGTTTCATTGCCTTTCTTGTACATTGACCCAATATCATGTCTCATCCTTTGCTCCATTTAGAGACTTACCTTTGCTAAAATACCAGTGACATGGGCGAAGGGTGGAAGAGAAGGGAGGGATTTTCTCTGTCAACGAGGCAGCTGGTACTACTCAGATTTTCTGTGCTCCATTTGCATTTATCTGACAACTGAAGACAGCTTCGTGTTGCATATCAATTTCTAGGTGAGTCAGTGACTAGACCTCTGAAACCCCAGGACCTCCTTAAAGGAAGGAGGTTCCAAACATTGTAAGGTCTTGAAGTTAAATTGATCAGGATTTATGACATAATCCTTTCCACATAATTTGTTGCTTTCGAAGGCCGCCCGTGTCACCGTCCCCTGCTGGAATACCTGTCAGAGTGTATATATAACCCTTGAATGAATGTGCTGGGAGTGGAGGTGGCAGAGAATCAGGGCCTCTGGGGGCACCCTGCCTTCCTCAGAAATCCTGTATTCCAAGAATCAGGCTTCACCCCAAGGGGGGTGAAGTGAGGGGGTGACTGAGGAATGATTTATCTAGGCAGGACGCATCACTCCTGCCCTATCTCCTAAGTATGAGATGGCAAGATGCTGACTCAGCTTTGTCTGCTCTAGATGATGCGAATTTTCTCAAATTATGGAGTACAGCTTAGAAGAAAAAACTGCTTTCCAGGAACGCTTAATTTAATCAAGAGTGTAGTTTTGTTTTTAGAGACTTACATGATTTATTTTCTGTGGTATATATACACAATGGAATACTACTCTGCCATAAGAAAAGATGAAATAGTGCCATTTGTGACAACATTGATGGATTTTGAGATTATTATGCTAAGCGAAATAAGTCAGAAAAAGTAGAAAACCATATGATTTCACTGATGTGTGGGATATAAAACTGAAAACAACAAAGGAACAAGACAAACAAAATCTCATAGACACAGACAATAGTTAAGTGGTTACCAGAGGGGTAGGGGGGTAGTAGAAGAGGGTAAAAGGGGTCAAATATATGGTGATGAAAGGAGAACTGACTCTGGGTGGTAAACACACAATGTGATATATATATGTGTGTGTATGTGTGTATATATATTACAGAATTGTACCCTTGAAACCTTTGGTTTTTTACTAACCATTGTCACCCAATAAATTTCAATTAAAAACAACTAAAAAATAATAGGCATAATTACATGAATTGGCAGAGTATATAGGCAAAAATAATACTTACACTATCTACTTTTATTTAAAAATTAGATACCAGTTGACTTCAGCTATTATGGAAGTGCTATATGGGGTACGATGATAGTCTGTAATGATCTCGGGTGTTCAGTCTTGTTTTTCTACATTATTATTGTTTATCATATAGTAATGCTTCTATTTTCTAGTATGATAAACTTCTTTGTAGTGGGGTCAAAGGATCTGAGGCCCATTCAAAGTAGTCTTTATACACAAAAGTCCTGACTGTCACTATTATATAGCTATAGTTAGCATAACATATTTAGATTTTGGCATGTTTTCCCAAATTTACTTTATTAGGTTCTGTGCTCTGTTATGGACTGAGTGTTTGTGTCCTTACAATTCGTAGACTGAAACCTTATCCCCACTGCGATGGTGTTAGGAGGTGAGGCCTTGGGAAGTGATTAGGTCATGAGGCTGGAGCCCTCGTGAGTAGGATTAGTGCCCTTCTAACAGGGACCCCAGAGAGCTCCCTAGCTGATATAACCATGTGAGGATACAGTGAGATGTCTGTGGTCCAGAAGAGGGTCCTTACCTAGACTTCCAGCTTCCAGAACTGTGAGAAAGAAATGTCTGTTACTTATAAGCAACCGGTGTGTGGTACTTTGTTATAGCAGCATGAGATCTGAAGTGGTGCTCATTATCTGCCTTAGAACTCCTTTACTTCACAGGTTCCCTCTACCAGCTCCTTCACTTTCGCTTGGTGCCCTTTGGATTCTAAAGGGGCATCTCAGACTCTCTCCATCCTTCTGCTGTCAGTCCAATGACAAACAGCAAAGCCCTGTATCCTTACGCTGTGCAGTGGGGCTGCACACCTCATGCCAACTTGGAAAGGTAGGTGACAGCGTGTAGCTATGGATAGATTCTCGGGGTAAAGTGGGTGGCAGTTCCCGGGCAACTTTCAGGATTCATCTCCCTGGGGTGACCAGACTTGTGTAGACAACACGTGACTGTGAGGAAGCATAAGCCTCTTGCCTCTTCTGCTGCTCGCTCACCATGGTTAGAAGGCGGCAATGTCCCATCAGCCCTGACACAGTCTTCAGTTTACCTGAGGTCCTCCAATGTGGACAGCAGTAGTGCTGCCTGCCCCGTGATAAGGTTCTGTTGCAGGATCCTGTTGAAACAGACCTGTCTCTGGGTCTCAGTTTTAGGGGTCGGAGGGCTGCAGGTCCGCGATGTCATAGGTTTGCAACCTGGGAGATGCTTCTCCCTTGAAATCAAAGCCCTCTGGTAGGTAATCAACCATCCTGATTCGTGAGACATGAGATGTTGTCTTGCAGGAGTTTGTGGTTGGGAAGAACACTTTTCTGTCTCTCTTTTTCTGTGTGCAATTTCCAGACATAATTACTACATGTGACCAAGTCACCCCATTGTATAGATAGTGCCTTTTAACCAAGCACTGTGGCTATGTTGCCTCTCTGCTGACTGACAGGTGCATACGTGAGGACAAATACGTGTTCCTATGAGCTCCCTTTGTATAATGAATGAAGTCTGGAGTTTCAGACTGTGACGTCTGGTCTCAGTTTAACTGGACTGTGCCAAACACGTGAATCTGATATTGGAATTGCTTTGATTTTCTGACATTTAAGGTATCAACGACCCCCAATTTTTGGTTGGATGCTTTGATCTACATTTGCCTCTTTTCAACTTCAATTACCAATATTGAAAGATATGTTCTGGGTGATGATTCTGGGAGTTCCTTCCAATGTGACAGCAGAAACAGAATTAGACCCACTTGCATAACAGGCCTCGTCACTGTGCCTAAAAGTACAATCTTTCCTTTCCCTTATGCCTCCAGAAATCCCATCATCTTGATTTAGTGTTGACAACAGAAAGACAGCCTTTCAAAAAATAATCATTTGCTTTTCCCTGTGGGGGTGAGTGTTGCCGAGCCTGTAGTAAGTTTTCAGCAGCTGGAGGATTTTGTGTCAGATGGCTGCAGAGCTAACAGGCTGCAGAGTGCAACCCCATGACGGCCACCAGAGACCTTGCTGTGACTGCCTCTTTTCACTGCAGCATTTTCAGGACCGGTGAGGGGAACTGTGGAGGGAGGTCAGCTTCCGCCACTTCCGAAGGCCAGAGCAGAGCTCACCGCAGCCTCGCCCAGGCCTACTCTTTGCTAAGTAAATCATGGATCCTTCCCAGCACACCCCCAAATTCCGATTACAATTGTCACAGAAATGTAGTGCTAAGAATGTCATATGGACTTAACTGTGAAATTGCTCCCTTGGCAAAAAGTGACAGGAGAATTGTACAGCCTGCTGTGGGCTGAAGGGCTTGAGGATTATTTTAAAAACCTAGGCCCCAACCAGACTACCTCTATCAGAGCGGGATTTGTTGTTTGATTTGTTAGTTGCTAACTGAAAGCTCTGCCTTCTGCCATGATCGTCTTCTCACACTTCGAAGCATTTATTCTTCCCTTTGCCCACGTCCCTGCAGCCATGTGGCCTGGCCAGTGGCATCAGCCATGTGTCACTGTCCCAGGCCCTGAGCAATGGGTTTGAGATGAGAGAACAGGGACCGGTCGGATCTCATTGGTTGCTGCTCGCTTGAGGGGCGTTATTTTGCTGGGAGACGTCTGTGCTGGTGACTGAGCTACTTCACCTGTCACCAAACTTCCCCTCTGGTGATTTTCTTGTATTTACTTATAAAAGTGGCCCAACAAGGAAGGAGAAGACAGAGGGCCGCCTCATCTGGCCGGTGTTATAGACTCTCTGATACAAATGGGAAACGGACATGGGGCACCTGCCTTCACTTGTTTGCCAGAGCTCAGCGTTCGTTGCTTTTTGGCTGTTCACTTCTTTCGCTGCAGAGTGGCCTGTGTTGCCCCCTTTGTGTTCTGATCGAGGCTGGATTTGGATCAGCAACATCAAGGCATGCAGTGCAGCCTGTAAACAAATGATCTCTAGCTCTAAAAGATGAAAAGACTGTTTTACCAACCTTTGATTTGATTTAATCATAGAAACAGTGCGCATTTGTTCTTGCTGACCAATATCCATTTTATTTGGGAAAACTCTCAATTTAGAATATCAAATGACTAGTGGGCATTTTTTTACAGAGGAAGAAGTAGGTGAAATAGTTTTCTGTTGTTGCTGCTATTGCTATTGTTATTTGCTGAGTAATATTTGCTACATTTTTGGATCAGGTCCCTTACGTGAGAATAACTGGGTTTTGTATAGGGCAGGCCCCTGAATCACCAGTCCTGCCTTCTCGAATGTCTTCCACGGCCTCTTCCCAATACCACAGTGCAATAGATAGAGCAGGAGTTTCTGGAAAATGTTCAGTGTGAGGCCGCGAAGCTCAGAGAAGGGGGTGACGTGTCCAAGGCATGTGGCTCCAAGGCGTGAAGCCATGATGTGACCCCCTGCTCCGTGACACCGTGGCCTGTGTTCTCGCCTGAAAGAGTCATTTCTGATGGCATTTAATACATTTACTGGTAATTATAAGTTCTTGGAACTCACTTATATAACAAACCACACATTTAATTACCAGGCCGTTTAAGTGTTAGCCTTTGGAAAGCGCCTTTACATGGAGTTAGAGTTCATGGAAAACATTACTCATTTTAAGATTCAAGAAAGGGAGGAAGGCAGAGAGCACTCATCTTCAGCTGAAACAGACATGTACTTGTTGAGTACAGCTTACTAAAAGTCAATTGTCTTGACTTTATTCCACTTAATGTGCTTTTTCAAATTAAGAATAACTGAATAGTCATCAATATGCCTTACCTGTAATGGTATTTTAGTTATTGTATGTAGTTAAATTATTTGATGTTATTTAGAATGCAAACATAATGGCGTAGAAAAGCAAATGTGTTGTTCGGTATTCTCCCAAATCCAAGAATTCATGGGTAAGATGATACCTTTTAGAGATCTGAAAATCACCTTTCTCTGCCTTTTAAAAATATTGTGAATGTTATTCAATGAATTCTTCTAACTTGTCACAATGATGAAGTTAAGCAATTAAAATGATTGTTCCAGGGGGAGTTCATTGCCCTCCACAGTTTGCTATCCTTACTCCCTCCAGCTCTAGACACTGAGCATTGCTTTTTGGGGAAGAAGCTGTTGTAAATTACAGATGTATTTGGGTCTCGTTTTTATGTAACTTACATTTCTTTGCAAAATCTCTGAGAACTTTGTGGAAATCAGATGCACATTTTCTACTAATGTTAAAACCAACAAGTCCTTCTATGGAAGCACAAATATGTTGTGAAATACTCTAAAACAAATCATAGTCATCAAGACTTTGTCCAAATTCAAGAAGAATATATTTGTTACATTTCTGTCACGTTTTCTTTTCTCACTGCATTTCCAATAGTTTCATAAAAAAATTCTAATGAAGAGAAGATTGTCTTTCTTTTGAGTCAAATGTTGTCTCATTAACTGTGAGGAAGTGGAATCGTTTTGATGTCTCTGAGCACTTGCATTGATCGGAGCACTTGAAAAGAAATTCTGCTTGGATATGTGTTTCTTCTGCATTCTTAACTGTTTCCTTTGCCTAATGCATTTAATCTCTTCTTTTCTTGACCTTAATGTAGCATAGAGATATGTAGCAGGCAGCATAGAGATATGATTTTATCGTTCCTGGCAGCCACCGATTTCCTTTTCTTATACTGGACACGGTCAGGGCAGGCTAGGAGGGACATGGATTAGAAACACACAGAAGAAAACTGGTTGTGTCTGTCATTGTTCTTCCAGGCACAAAGTCAAGATCATTAATGAATTAGTTATTCCTAAGACGTTTATTGAACCCACTGTGTGCTACATGAATGAGACACAGCCCTCAGGGAGCTAGTGGTCCAGGCCCTCAGGTCACTGTGTAGGAGTGGTAAGTTGGGAAGTATCCAGTGCTGATGGCAAGGGGTGGTTGGCCAAGATAGAAAGGTACCTGCAGAGACCAGGGCATTAGGCAGGCAGTTGCTGAGGTCAGAGAGCTAAGGCATTCAACACTGACTCCTGATGGAGACCCCGCCCCTGCCCCAGACGCAGGCCCGCACTCATCTTCTGTACCGAATTTGGGAGAGTGAGCAGGGTCACAGAACTAAGATAAAGAGAAGGATGACAAAGCAGTTTTGCTCCTTGATTCTGCCAAGGAGAGCCATGAGTTTGAAGAGATGTTAGCTGCTAGTTTCCAAACATTGTCCCCAGCTGAGGCTTTCCTTGATATAACAGAGAGGCAGCTGAGAATAGTAGGGAGCACTGGGCTGGACTCCTACTATCTGAGGCTCCCCTGAACCCCAGTTTCTTCATGGGTAAAGTGGAGGTCTTCTCAGCAGTCACATAATATGATGGTGTCTGCGTGAGTGGCACTTACCGGGTGATCAGCAAATGTTAATTGAATCTGATCAGTGAAAGCATATTTTATGATTTCTCCAAACTCTTTGAACTCTTTTAAGCTACTACTCAAGCTGTTAGGTTTATGCATATAAACATATTTTCTGGCTATTTTTCCAGTATGTTTACTTTTACTATAAAAGTTGAGCACACTCAATATAAATTTTGGAAAATAGAGAAAACTAAATTACAAACTTCAATCATTAAAATTAATTTAATTACAGTAAAAATTAAATCATGCAACATTCTGGCACTTAGAAAGAACCAATTTTAGAATTTGATTAAGATTCCTTTAGTCTCTTCTCCGCATGAATTGGGCAGTGTACTCTATCCTACCTTTTACTTACGTGCATTTATATACTGAGGCAGAGTGGATAGTGTTATATACTGAGGCAGGGTATAGTGTTTACAGATACCAGATGTGGTAGCAGGCAGCCCCTGTGTTCTGGTCCCAAGTCTACTTATTCATAATTCCATCATCTTCGGTTAGCTATTTGTCCTTTATGCCTGTTTCCTTACCATAAAAGGACATTAGATTGCCCACTTCATTGTGCAGATGTGAGGAATAAATGAGATAATACACGAGAAGGGCTTGGCACAGTCCCCAGGAACTAGTGAGCTCTGAGCCGCTGCTCACTGTGCTTCTTATTATTGAATTGTGAATTCAGGAAACAAAAGCAATTCTTTGGAAAAAGTTCTGTATAATTTCAGTCTTCAAATACCTAATTTTCTAGGAGTACCTCTTGTCTGGCAGGTTGTTTAAATCATTGGGTACTGAAAGGAATGTGTTTATTTCTTTTCCAATCTCAAGGCTGACCTTTCAAGGACATCATAACAGTGCTTTCCTTTTTCATAATGCCAAGGTCAGGATGCACTAAGAAATCATTAATTACACGTGTCAAATCAATGGCAACTTAAGGAACAACTGAAGACATTATGGTCTAAGAATACTTAGTGAAATGTACTTCAGTAGGCTTTTAATGTTCTAATAAATTATTTTTACTTGGATTTTAATCATATTAAATATATATGTCGAGACAAGGAAAATTAAAGAAAAAAATATTTTGAGTGGGTTCACATGGGTAAAATAATACATGGAAACACCCTTATCTGGCTTTATAATACTAATGACACTGCCTCCTTATATTTTTATGATATAACGTGTGTCTTTCAAAATGTTTTCGTATGTATTTAATAGATTTTCTACAAAATTCTGATAGCTAGCTAGATTGAACCAAAGTCCTCTATTATATGTGAATCTATTATATGTGGTCATCCAGGATAGAATGTTCGTGACTTGGCTATAGGATTTGTCTACACCAAGAAAAATCTTTTGTCTTTAAAAACAAATAAGTTAATATTTTTGATACTCTAGTAAGTTAACAAAAATTAGTAAATTTGATGTTTATGACTCACATGTATGATTTCCACAGGAATCCATATGTAAGGTATATAGGGTATTTTTTTGCATGTTTTAAAACATAAAATGGTATACAGGTAACCCCCGTATAACACAGTACTCCTATAACACGGTTTCACTCTAACACGATTTGAGAATTGGAGAAATCCCCGAACAACACGGAGCCTAAGAAGATCTTTTAAGAGCAAAAGATACCTCATTTGAAAATTTTCATTCGAACGTGGATGTCATTATCAGATTTGACTGCAGAATTTTAAAATTTTTAAAAATTTTAAATCCATTTTGTTTGTGGAGTATTAAGTTCAGAGGATGAAGATATCTTGTAAAAAAGAAAATGTCCTTGGTTAATGGTGTTTAGTAGTGATGGCGAAGAAAACATTATTTAATACATATTAATATGTTATACTTTTGGTGAACATTGCTTTAATAAAAATATTTATCTTAATTATAAAAATATAATAGTATTTCTTTTTAATTCTTGTAACTAAACCCTTTTTTTAATTCTTGGAACTAAACCCCTTTTTTGTACTAGTTCTTTGTTTCATATAACACGGATTCGCATAACACGGTGTTTTTTAGGGGGTTATATGGGGGTAACCTGTAATACTCTTTGTATTCTTCTGTAACCTGCTTTATTTCTTCAGCATTGTTCTGAGATTTCTCCAGACTGATTCATTCAATTCAGTTCTCTGATTTTTGTCATTGTGTCCCATTGTAAGATTATACCACAATTTATTCCCCCATTCTCCTGTCCTTGGGTATTCATATTGTTTTCGGGTGTTTTTGCTTGTTTGTTTGCTTGTTTTTCTATGAGACACTGCTCCAGTGAATGTTCTTGGTGATGTCTCCTTGGACACATGCACAGACATTCTTTCAGGTGTAAATCTAGTGTGAGAATTGCTAAGTATGAGGGCTTGTGTGTTTTCAGCTTTTCTAACTGTAGTCAAATTGCTGTCCTGAATGGTTGTGCCACTTATTCTTTTATCTATGGTGAGTAAGAGTTCTTGACTCCACATGTTTGCCAATAGTTGGTATTATCAGACTGAAAAAAATATTTTTCCCCAATATGAGGGAGTGTAACAAAGTTATCTCAAAGTTTTAAATTTAAAATTTCCTGACTGTTAGTGAGGTTGGACATCTTTTTGTATATTTATTGGGTATTTGGGTTCCCACTTCTTAGAGTTTCCTATTTATATTCTTTGTCCATTTACCACTGGGTTGTTTTCCTTTGTTCACTTTTTTGCTAAGGATATAAATATTTTTTCTTTTGTGTGCTAAATATTTTCTCTTGGACTTGATTTGTCTTTTAACATTATGATGTCTTTGATAAAAAGAATTTTAAAGTAAAGTCAGAATTTTCAGTTTTTTAGTTTTATGGTTTGGGTTCTTTTTCTCTTAAGACATACTTTAAAAAAAATTTATTGGGGTGACATTTGTTAGTAAAATTACATAGATTTCAGGTGTACAATTGTGTATTACATCATCTATAAATCCCATTGTGTGTTCACCACCCAGAGTCAGTTCTCCTCGCATCACCATATATTTGACATATTTTTTATCCTGAGGTCACAACTTTTTTCACCTGTTCCTGATTGATTGATTGATTTTAAGTTTCTAGGTTTTGCTTTTCACAATTACTTATTGAGTTCACCTGGAATTTCTTTTGGAAGTTTATTTTTTTCTAAATTAATAATGATTTATTGTTCATCTTTGCTCCAGTTATTTGTCAGTTCTGACATATTTCATGTGTCAGTTCTGACATATTTCAAATTTCTAAAACATTGAGTCTCATTTCAAGTCTATTCCAGTTCTGTGCCATCATATAACATTGTCTTAACTATGACTTTATATGGTAATAAGTCTTAATGATAAGTCCTTTACTTTGCTCCTCATTTTTAACATGTTAATAACTATTCTGGGCACTTTGCATTTTGATATAGATTTAAGGATCAGCTGGACAAAGTCTTTGAAATACACTGTTAGTATTGTAATTAGGATGACATTGAACTTATGGATCAATTTGGGAATAGTTTATATCTTTACATACTGAATCTTCCTATCCATGAATATGGCCTCTCTCTTCTTTTATTTGTTCCCCTTTAATGTGAATCTATGAAGTTTTATAATTATTTTCATAAACTCTTTTGTATATTTTGTTACATATATTATTAGGTACTTCTTCTGTTTTTTATTGCTGTTGTAAATTGAATCTTTTTAAAAAAATACATGTTTTGTTTGTTCCTGTTGTATATGAAATAAATTGATTCTTTTGGTATACTAATCATATGTTAGCCACTTTACTGAACTCATTCAATTAATTTGCCGGAACATTTTATAGCCAGTCATATTCTGTGAATAATGCCTTTTGTAACCCTCGTATCTTTAATTTCTTTTTCTTATCCTACTGCAGTAGCTCAGATCTTTAGCATAGGATTCTGTAGAAGTGGTTTAAAGTGGGCATTAACTATGATGTTTACTATAAGGTTTTGATACTTTTTTCAAGTTGAGGGAGTTTTTGTTCATCCTAATTTCACTGAGGTTTTTAAAAAATTGGCGTTGAATTTTATTTAGGGCTTTTCTGCTTTTACTGATTACTATACTTTTCTATCTCTTAATCTCTTAATGATACATCCCTTAAATATATAATCACCTAACAATATTGAGGCAACTTTTCCATGAAAACATAATAAATCAAGCTAATTTTTGAAAGATGCATTTATCTAGATGTGGAAGTGTGGACATATTGTGGAGTTGATGAAGGGATGCGATTTGATGTCATCTTGTAGGATTGAAATTGGTAGGGATTGAATATAGGGGCAGGAAGAAGTAGTGAAGTGTTGGAATTATAGCTGGGGAAATAGGAAGTGAAATGAACAGTGGTAGCACACAGCTAAGATTAAAATTGCATTTTTATTAGCACTACATATTATTCTTGTGTTTTCTTGTGTGCTCCATAACTGGAGTTGGGGGCAGAGTACAGAAATTCAGGTAGCTGGATTGATTGAAAGATGTGAGTATGCAAGGTGGTTATAGCATAAGGGCAAGGGAGGTAAGGTATTACTGAGGGACTTGCTTTTAAAAAGTAGTTGATTTGATCAATCATTGGTGAATAGGGTTGCTGCCTAAAGAAGGAAAAGAAGTCAGGAACTGGTGTGATACACCTGGACAAATGTTCAGTAATGAGTCAGTGGGAAAGACAGTAGGAAGAAGGTTGTGACCTGATGGGGAAATTAACATATATGATTCTCTGACAGGATTGTTTTAAGGTAACAGCACTCTGTGTTACGACCATGTATTTCAGAGTTTTTAATAGAACAGTTTTCAGAAAGTGCTGTAGATGAGTCAGTTCTAGTCAAACTGCCTGCAGATGAAGCAACCCACTTGTTCCTATCTGTAATAAATACATTTTTATTACCATAGGACTATCTAGTTTATGTCTTAAGTCTACAAAAATGTTGAGCTGGGATTTCTGGTCAAGATGGCAGAGTAGGTAAATGCTGTGCTGGCATCCTTTCACGACTACATAAAAATTACAACTAGATTATAGAACAACCATCCTTGAGAATTACCTGAAGTATAGCTGAACAGAAAAATGTCCAATAATTAAGGGCATACAGAAAGCCACATCAAGACTAGTAGGAGTGTCAGAGATGTGTCATGGGTTGATCTCACACCCAGGTGTGGTGGTTAAAAAATCAGATATTTCAGCTGTGGAGGTCCCCCCTGAGGTACAAGGGATCTCAACCCCATACAAGGCTCTCCAGCCTAGGGTTTCAGTGCTGAGGAGAGATCTCCCCACAACTTCTGCCTGTGAAAACCTTCTCACTGTGAAAAACAGTGAGAAGGAGGGCCATTGGAGTCCCAGGTGTTCCTTTAAAAGAGCCCATGCATGGATATACTCGCAGATGGACTCACTCACCCTGAGCTTCAGTGCTGGGGCAGCAGCTTGAAAGGTGCCAGGGACATACAGAGAGGAATTGAGTTGTCTGGCTTCAGGATGAGAGCTGGCGGGGCAGCTTTCTTCCAGACAGAAGTTCTGGCAGAATCCACTGTTCCTTTTTTGAGCCTTCCCAGCTTCTGGTGTGCAGATGCAGGCAACGGCCATATCTGAGTTGCCATCAACTTGGCTAGCCCCTTTCATTAACACTGCCCTGGGGATTCCATGGGACCCCACCCCACCCAACTTGCAGACCCACCCAAGCCCCTTCCAGTGGCTTTTCATACAAATGACCTGTCTTGGCTTATACTACAGAGTTTCTTAAAATCTCTCAAAGGTTCACAAACCCCAGACAAACAGCTTCTGGCCTTGACGTGTCCTATATCTCTTGCTAAGCAGCCCCAAGCTTGACACTAGTGGCATCCGGCCTGTGTTCACAGCTTAGCCTCTGCTAGGTACCTCCAAGCCTGGTGAAGGTGGGAGACATCTGTGGATTGCTTTGTGGCTCATACCAAATGGCTGGCATGGGGCACAGGTGGAGGCTGAACTTGACCTCCTGTGGAGGCCCTCCCAGGACGCCCCAGGGTTGGCGTTCCTAGTGGCTGGCTTTGGACTGTGCTGGAACACCACCAGGCCACCTCCACAGACAACACACCCAAGGGGCAGACTGGGCAGACACCGCAGCCCTGCTAAAGTGAATCCTACTCTGTAGGGTCAGCCCCTGCCAAACAGCTCCTCCATTATAGACATGACCAGTCCTCACAACCAATCAGCCTGACCGTCAGTCCCACCCACTGATATACAAACAGTAACCAAGGCTCAACTGCAACAAGAGGGCACATACAACACACACAAGGGACACATCTGGAGAACCCAGCTCACGTGACTGGGGAGACTGTGCCACTAGGCCCAACAGGACACCTACAGAAGGCTGCTCTACCAAGACCAGGAGACATAGAAGCTCTACATAATACATAGAAACAAACACAGGGAGGCAGCCAAATTGAGGAGACAAAGAAACCTGTCCAAGTTGAATGAACAGAACAAAACTCCAGAAAAAGAACTACACAAAATAGAAACAAGCAATCTACCAGATGCAGAGTTCAAAACATTAAATATAATGTGGACACATTTTTTTTGAGGGCGTGGTCTTTTTCTTAGAATTTTATATTCTGTGCTTGTTTATATCCCTTTAGGATTTATAAAAAGGTACAAATCTTTTGATTTATCAAATAGCCTTCCATTCTGAGAAGACCACACAATTTTTCACATTGAAAAATGTGAAAAGAATAGGTTTTTAATTTTGAGGATTGGTTTATTTGTTCCTGGTGTTTTAGACTGGACTAGTGTCCAGAATTTATTTTGTATTCTACATTTTTTATGACCTTGGCAAACTAGAAAAAGATTCAGAAAATCACTATGGCAGAAATGTGTTTTTGGATATATATTAGTTTTTTTTTTCCTGGAGAAACGGGAATCTGTATGCGATCTAAGAAAGGTTTTCAACAATTTGATGGATTATAGTCTAACCAAATATTCCAGGTTTTTCATATTTACACGAAGAATTTAACAATCTTCAATTCCAGGCTAATACCATAAAAATTGTCAAATTAATTCAGTTATGATTAATGCTGTTAATTTGACAAGTGCCAACTTCACGCTTGGTAGTTTGCAGAGTCCTGCAGAGTGTATAAAATGAAAGTCTGATGTGGCCTTTGTTTTCAAGGAAATTTCACTTTCATGACAGAGGCAAGAACAATCTTGGAACAAAACATAACAGAGAACAGCATAGGTTTGCATCAATAATTAGGATTCTTTCACCTCTGTGGATATGTGAAAACTTACATGATGTCTGCAAACATCTCTGATGCATAGAACAAATGAATATAAAGTAGTTTCCTACTACAAAGTAAATGATACATCAGTAGCTACATTTACATTAATTAAATTCAAAATTATGCTAATTTGAATTTATTTTGGAAACTTTTGTTAGTGAATGAATTTTTATTTATTGTAATAAATATTTCTATAGCACTTGGCTCTGTAATTGTACTAAGGGCTTTACAACTGATAACTCATTTAACCGGTCATTGGAGCCCTATGAGATAGGTTTCTTACCATCTCTCTTTTAAGATAAGGAAATAAGAGAGGTTAAGTAATTTCTCTGAAGTCACACAGCTAATGCATGGTAGAGCTAGGATTTGAATACTGGCAGTTTAGTTCCACGATGTCACTTAATTTTTAGTTTCTTATGTTTTATTCATTACCACCTATTCTCAATGTGATCCTTGAATGAATGAAGTAGAAATAGATACTTACCCAAAAATAAGTGGAAAATTTGCAGATTTTAGGGGGATTACTTTTGCTATTCTGGGGCATAATTTTAATAATTGTCAGTATGTCGATACTTTGGGTTTATAACTGCTCCCACCCCCCGAAAAAAACTAACAGAAAAAAGAATGCAGAAAAGAGCAAGTACATTTTGTTATATAATGAAAAAGGAATTTGAGTGCTTATTTCTCTAAATTTATGTACAAAGGAATCTCAAGCTCCTCATCAATTGCTAAAGATGTACACACTCTGACGACCTCTTTTAGTTTTTGCTTCCTGCACTGATTGCTTATGGTCTTATCTAGCACCGAGGATGGATGCAGCTAGGCTCTCATTTACCAGGAATCTGGCTCTCTCAGTGTGTCAATAACAGAAGAGTGTCTTTCCAAGTAATTGTCATTTCATTGTAGGGCTCCCAGATCTGATTATTTCTGTTTCTTCTGCCAGGCCTTCTCAGGTGGATTTTAATATTACAGGATAACATTTGTGGAAAAATAGTAATTTCACTGATAAGACTCATTAGAGTATCATTTTCTTGAGTTACGTTTTCCAAATAAGTCTCTTTTAGCCAAGAATTGAAAATGACTGGACCAAGACATGTTTGATCTGTGTCAGTCATGCCTTCCTCTCTGATAAATGAACGAAAGAAATCGACGTGATTTGATGCCATCTGACCTCTGCAGTCTGTTAGTGTCACTTTGAGGTCCTCACCCTGCCCTTACTCTTAGTCAAGATCTTATTTTACTGGCAGAACGTGGTTTTGACAGCTGTCTGTTTTTTTTTCTAATAGTTCTGGACAGATATGTTGACTTGTACCATCAGATGAGATGCACACTTTTTAGGTCAGACAAAGATGTCTTTTTGATTCTTGCCGTCAAGCCTCATTTGTGGTTTTTTGGCTGTTATAGGGAAATTTCACGCACATGTGGGTATGATCTTTTCCTAAAAACTTGATGTACTAGAAAATAAATTATTCATCCATAGGTTGAGTGTTCACAATAATTTCGGCAAGCCCCTTTCCACAAACCAGCGTTTTGTGGAAACCAGCGTTAACATCCTCCTCGACCACCCCCTTCATCATCATCACCATCCCTGAGGTTTAAAAGAAGGTCCAGCCTACACGTGACATTGTCATCAGAGGACAGGCTCTGGAGTCTGTCCGTGCCTCACTCCTCCCTTGGCTGCATGGTGACCTGCACTGGGCTGTGGGGGAGGTTTAGGATGGGCCTGAGTGTGCTACCAGAATCTATCAGGCAATGGACTGAAAGGGTATTCAGAACTAGTTTAATAAGCACCATTTGATTCCATCTGAGTTATTTCACTATATCTACTGATTTACTGAATTCTCTGACCAATGACTAAAAGATAAAGATAGGCTGTCACAGCCTGGCTGGATTTTCTCAGAAAAGGTAGTTCCAGATGAACATGAGTATGAGATATAAAACATTGTTAATAGAGAGGTTGGAGAAATATGGCGGGGGTGGACGAAAACCTTAGTGCAAGACCCAAAAGGACACTATTGCATGAATTTTATTATACGTGAGAAAAGATTGTCATCTTAACATCATCAAGATCCTACATTATAAACCTTGCATTAACATTTTCCTGATAACGTGTGCGTGATCTAATTGGTATATTTTTGTGTCTGCTGATATTCTGCTCTCATTTCTTTGTCACTCATTTCTAATTGCAAGATTTTTCTCCCACCTTGTTTTGACTGTGAGCACTTCAACATTGGGAAAACATTGATGATCTCTTCGCATAATCTAAATATTCCCCAGTCCATTCCGTTACAAAGCATCCATGGAGTTTCCTTTACAAAGAAGATTGTTAGCTGAAATCTTGTTCTGAGCGGCATTCACTGAGCAACTTGGAAGGAGGCTGTGTGCATGTAGTGACTGTTGTTCCTTCTCAGAAGTTTTCTCCTTGCTCTGACCTCTTAGCTCTGTGATGGTGGAATGTAGTCTATTGGGGAAGATGACCAGCAGGCGTGGGGCCAAGTCAGGAGAGCGAAGCCTTC
The DNA here is from genome assembly GCF_964194185.1 of Rhinolophus hipposideros. Classification (NCBI taxonomy): domain Eukaryota; kingdom Metazoa; phylum Chordata; class Mammalia; order Chiroptera; family Rhinolophidae; genus Rhinolophus; species Rhinolophus hipposideros. Next base: position 21,429,583 of record NC_138072.1, on the reverse strand, counting down.
TAAATGCAGCATTCGCTATAGGACCAACTTTATAAAGCAACATAATGAAAACTCTCTGGAAAGACAGTTTTTCACAGTCCTTTCCCCTGAACCGATCAACTACTTTTTGCATACTTTTTGCATATGCTATAGTCCATATAGATATAATAATAACATAGACATTTTTGTACATTGATGTTTACATTTAACATTATGCCATACTTTTATATTCATCCCATAATTTAAATCCCAATGTTTTATCAAGTAAGTGTACCTTAATTCATGAAAGTGTTCCCTTGTGGTAAACTGTTTAGGTCATGTTCATTCTTCACCTATTATAAATAATGCATATTATTTATTATTTCTTCAGAAACCCTATCCAATCAATTCACTGCACACTGTTCGGGGCATTGTATTTTAATGGAAGAAGCCAAACATCTGAAAAACCAATGGTGATAATAAAAACATTGACACTAGCTATTATGGGAAAAGTAGTTTTAAAACTGTATGTAATGACTACCCTTTCTAAATTTTCCTAACATGAGTTATTGAAAAAAATCCACTTATTGACTGGTCGGATCCAATACTCTAAAAGATTTCCATTCTTCTCTGCTTTGCACAAAATTTCAAAACTATAGTGGCCTACAAATTTTTTTCTCAGTTTTCATCTTAGAATCTTTTTTTGAAAGTTGAGGAGTATTAGGTTCCAGAAAGATACAACGATTCAGGTTTGCTCTAAGTGAGGCCCACGTGGCCCTAGCCAACTGTCCTGCCTGGGATGGGCTGATGTTAAGTTGACCAATGAGAGTCATGGACAAACACTCACTTGTTCAGGCCCAGTTGCTCTACTGCTACCAACACCAGGGCACCATATACATGCATTTTTGGAGTGAGTTTTGTCTTGGCGGATTAAGACATGTGTGTAGTCACTAATCGTTTCAAAGTTATCTCTGGTAACCGTTGAGCCAGTGACAGAAACAAGCGCTATCATGATGGTGTTTGCTGGCTCCACAGTATGTACAGTGGTGTTCATTTTGAGTGTCCATGAGGATGCCGCCATGAGGAGCTGATTTCCTTCTGTGCGGGGGCGTTTGTGTGTTCTCCTCCATTGGAGCGCTCTGTGCTCTGTCACCTAAAATAACCTGCTGAGATGCATGTTATTTTGAAAAAAATGCTTGACTAATAAGTGGTGAAACAGGAAATGTGGAGTGGGCCATGCTTTTTGAGATGCCTTAGATACATGTAGCATTTTGTTGGATGGACATGATTTTGGAGATGCCATATCTTAAAATTTTGTTTTGTAGGATAACTGACACAAATCTTTAGAAATTAATCTATATGTATATATGTTTATGTATATTAAAGCTTTGTGCTGATACTCTAGTTTTGCTGTAGTGTAAAATCAGCTTATATATATCTTTCCTTTGGGAAATGTGAGTCCAAGTGAATTAAAAATGCCTGAAGCATCCTTAAGACTTTGGAAAAATTGATTTCTCTTTATCTTAATTCATAATGATATTTTGTATTGGAAATGTAACATGTAGGAAACTTGGAAAATACAAAAATATGTACAGAAGAAAATTAAAACTACTTGTAATCTTGCTACCCAGAGACAAACCACTGTCAGTATTTAATATACTTTATTCCATTCTTTTTTCTCTGTATATTCTTCTTCCCTTTTATTTTAAAAATAAGTGTGAAATCATCTTATATCATGCGTTTCTTCACTTTTATCATTAGCATTTCTCTATCAATAAACTATGTACATGCTTTATTTAACATGGCCACATCATATTCCAGTTATTGTACATTTTTGTTCTGAACTTGTGGGGGTTTTCTATTTCTCATCACAGAGTCTTTTCTTAGGTACCATTTTCCCTGTGTGCCCATCCCTAAATAAAAAGAACCATCTTTTGCCAGTGGCCTCTTTGTTCTTGAATGCTCCTGAAACCTCCTTTCAGATCTGGAGGTCAAATTGATGTGCCCAGCACTGGCTGATTTTTGCTCTCTCCCTTCTCATGGCTGACAGGTGTGGCTCTGGGTGGATTTGGATGGCATCAGCATTTTCTTTTGCTCCTCCTGTGAAGGTGTGCTCCGTTTTTTTTCCTGTCTCTGCCACTATATTCTGCAGGCTCTGTGTCCCGAGGCACATCGAATCCCCCAGTTCCTGCTCCCCTTGACAGTTTGAATTCCTGGTTGTGGTGGTTTTGTGGGTGTGTTTGTAGAGAGGTGCAGATGACAGCCCCAAGCTGTGTGGATGGAAAGCACTGCTCTGCCCACCTCGGAAACAGGCTGAGTGGTCAGTAGTCCTGCCCCGATCCCTAAGGGAGACAGGACTAGGACCATGTGGAGCAGAGCTGGGGATAATTCCTCAGAGGTTGATAACTACTTAATTGATTTTCTTAATTTCCAGTGCTGTTACACTTTTGCAGCCTTTCTTTGTGTTGTCATGGATATTTCTGTTGGAAATTGCGGGAGGGCAGATGGAGCGTAGTGAGTTAGCAGAAGTCTGCAGGCTGCTGGGGGGCGCAGGACTGATTCAGTGCCAGGTTCAGTCTCAGCCTGCGCCCAGGATGCTGCTAAGGCTATCGCATGGCGTTCCTGGATGAAGGCAGATCGAGCTGAGCATGTGCATTTTTTCCCTGTTGGAATAGGGCATAGAAACTGTCGCATAGTTCACACAGTTCTAGGCTCACCATGGCCTCTGTTTCCAGGGCGGTACCATCCCAAGGCATGGATTCCTGGAGCATGCAATGGGCCATGCTAGCACCCAGATTTGATTCTATATATACAACTAACGGATTTACTGTGCAGTGATGGTAGAGGGGCTAAGACTTGTAGGAATTGGTTATACTCTTTGAGGCATCCTTTTTAGCACGATAATTTTGCATTTGCATCTCGAACAATCCTGGGTTATTTTTTCAGAGTTACTGTTTTTTTCAGGTGAGGACATGGAACCTAGAGATAGGCTTGCTAGCGTTCTCATACTACCTAGTAAGTGCTGGAGCTGGGATGAAAACTTGGTTCTCCCAACGCCAAGTCTAGGACTCTGCACCATTGGACCAATCCTTAAACCAACCCCCTGAATCATACACTTTCCAGAAGGCAGTCTCATTGCAATGGATTTATGCTGGCTTTATCACTTATCCACTTGATAGACTTCTGAACCATGATTGCCCCACTTTTAAGACACATCAACAATGCCACACTTGATTTACTTGAATGCCAAAGTGCTTTCAGGGTGTATTGAGTAATTGCGGTGTGTGTTTAAGGATTATTCTTAGCAACTCACCCCACTTAGTTTCACTCCAAGCAGCATGATTTATTACTCCTGAGGATGGTCTTTAAGTAGGATACTCACTTGAGGGAAGTGTCACCTTTTATATGGGACATACTTAGAATAAAATGGATGATTGAAACAAATGAAGTTAATTAGTGAGGAAAATTAAATAGGTAAATAAGATATTTGAAGTCAGATTTACAGAGAGTGATAAAGATATTTGCGAGTTTTATGACAGTGCCATCTTAAATCTATTTGGCAGGTGACTAACCATTGTAGACCTTTTCCTGTTTTTTGACTGTTTCTTGTAGTGTTTTTGTTTGTCTTCTTGTTGTTGTTTATAAAGAATGTTCTGCGAAAAAATGTTCAGAAAATACTAACAATACAGAAGAAAGTAAGTTTTCTCTTAAGCCTGTAATCCAGAAACAAGTACCTCCATGCTTCTTTTTATACTATACATGTTAATTTTCTTTTCTCTTTTTAAGCTACATGTGGGAATGTCTCCTGGACATTAATAAAACCAATTATTCACCAACATTTTTGATGGCTTCATGATATTCTATTGTATTCATCTTCCTATTAATGAACGTTTAGGTTGTTCCCAATTTATATATACAACATAAACCATTATAAATAATGTTACATGAATATTCTTTTACATGTACCTTTGTGAACTTAGTAAATTCTTTTCTTAAAAAAATTCCCAGAAATAGCCTTGCTGAATCAAAATATGCATGTTTTAAAGTCTTCTGAAAGATTTTTCCAAAAAAGATAATATTGTGCAAGCTCACCCATGTAAAATAATGCTTGTTTCCTTATGTGTGAACCACCATTGGTTACTATTAATATTTTTCACCTGACAGTCTGATAGGTTAAAGAAACAAAAAACTTATTGGTTTATTTTTGTAGTTTTGTATTTTAATAGTTAGGCTGAACTCTCTCCTTGATTGAGTGTGTTTGCAGCTTTTGTGAGGTTTCTGTTTAATGTTCTTAGCCATGTTTTTATTGGGGAGCTTCTTCTCTTTTTCTTCTCAATGTAAAAGCTGCTTAAATGAGAAGACTATTTACCCTCATTAAATTATATGTGATTGCTTTTCGCAGTTTTCAGCTTACCTTTAACTGGGTTTATGGTACAGAACTTTTATATTTCTATGTAGCCATAAATATTTATCTCTTCCTATGTTTTCTCAAAATAGTTTATGTTTTTCCCCATTTTTAGGACTTAAGTCTTTAATCCACTTGAAATTTATTCTGGCAAACCATGAAGTAGAGATTTATATTTTTCCAAATTGTTAGCCAATCGTCCCAATCATTTTTATCTAATCGATTTTAGCTACTTTAATATATATGCATGAAATTATAAGCTTTTAAAATATTTCTTTACTTACTATAACTTTACATTCCATTTTAATATATAATAGAGTAACTTCATTCAAGTTCACTTCTTTGTCCAGTATCTTCTTTGCTTTCTCATTAATTTATTCTTCAGAATGAAATCTAAGAGTAAAGATTTGCAAAATCAATGTGAAAAACATATTTGGAATTAGACCATATTCCTATAGCAGAGGCATCTTGGAGCACATAGAGATCTAGGGATTTGAAGTTAACTTTAGAAATTTTGCACGTAGTTGCAGTTCTTGAGCAGGAGAAAGAAAGTGGCCCAAGGAGTGTGTTCCTTCCATCAGAGGAAGTCATCTTGGGAAGTGAGGATATATGTGGTTTAAGTTTGTTCTGTTCTATAAACTAGAACTTGACAACTTAATTCTGGCACCTGTTCCACCATCATTTGGCCCAAGAATTGAACCAGGACTCCTAGGGTAAAGCAACCCTAAATTTCCGTCCCCCCTCCACCCCAGAATTATTTGATAAACTTTTACAGAGAAAAATCTGTAGCATAGGAAAGATCTGAGTGAAATATTTTTTTCTCCTTGTAAAAGTGCATGTGGAAAGGTACAGTCTCTCGTTCACCAGCCTTCAGTGTCTGAGATCTGATTGGTTCTCTAGGCAGCTGTCACTCAGTGCTTAAAAAGAACATCTCTCTTAAAGTATGGTATGCTAACCATTTAAAATTAAACTAGCATCTCTAGTCTATTATTATCTAGCCAGGTCTTCCCACTCTACTTTTTTAAACCTTGTTTTAGGTCCCACTCTTTGTAAGTCATTATTAATGCTGTATTTATAAACCCTTATACTACTTTTTAAAGGTTTTTAGTTTTAAAATGTCCTCCAGGTTCTTGTTGCATTTATTATGTAAGAATTTAACTAGAAGCTAAAAGATTAGAAAAATAGCGTTTTCCTTTAGGATTTCCATATTATTGCCATTTTAAATTCTTTTCAGGTAAATAAAATCAAAAGCCAATAGAGAAAATATGCTAGATTCTAAATTTGGAAAATAAAATAATGAAGGCTCAGGTCACTCCCAACCCCACAATCATTTTTGATAATTCATAAACCTACAAGTTAGAAATGTATTTGGTACAGGAAACCAACACATATTTTAGAATGTTGCAGAATGCTATATTTGTGTGTTCTAAGTCCCTTAAATATTGGTTAGCACTGTTCTGATTCTCTAGTGTTACACCTTGTTTTCAGGGTGTAATATTTATTATTATTCCTCTTTCTTAAAACAAATTAAGGTGCTATAAATAAAGATTCTTATTTATTGGTATTCCTGGAATCTATGGAATATTTTGCTTTGCATACTTATATCTCCATATTTTCCCTTATTACATAATTGTCTTTCTTTATATTTTCCTTCTAACTGGGCACTTTGGCTGTCATTGTAAACCTATTAAAATATTTTATTGTATTCAAATGGAGATGGAAAGCAGATTAGATATGTGTTTACCAGTCTTATACTGGGAAATTATGCTTATCTTTAAAATGGGGCTTGTAGAGGGTGACATGTGTAAGCTGTCAAGCTCGGTTCTTGGGTCACCACAGGTACTTCCAATGATGACTAAAGAGCTTTTCCATCAATTCATAGTAAGTAGTTTGGGGGATTGATACTGTTTATTGCAGTCCTATGTTGCCAAAATTTCATATTTTCTGGATTCACATTTTAGTAGCAGCATGTACTGACGTTTACAGACTGTTAAAAGACTTTCAAATATTTTCTGCCTTATTCTGTTACTGATATTACTAAGATTCTGTTAAGTCACAAAATTTGAGAAATTAAAAATATGAAGCTGTCACAGTGTCATCTCATGTCAGTACTATTGGCACTTCAGTTTGTGCAACTTAATAAGCCAATATTTGCAAGTTTAGATAAATACACAATTAAAAATATTTAACTGAGGAAAGAACACATTATGTCATTCTAAATATAAATCCTGTAACAACACAGGAAATGAAAAATAAACGATCATACATTAGGACCTTTTGCCTTCAACTTAAGTTCAGTTCTGATTTTTGAAGACTTTTCTGGTTCATAGATTAAGTTTAGGTTCCATATAACATCTGAGTATCTATGAATTCAGTCTTTCCCACCTGTATACCTGTTTCAGTAGGTGCATTGAATTCAATACTTAGCCTTGAATATTAGGTTTTAAAACAAAAAATTTCTTGCACATACAGACCAATGGAACAGAATTGAGAACCCAGAAAAAAAAAATATATATATACATACAAATAATTTTCAACAAAGGAGCCAAATGCATACAATGGAGAAAAGAAGTCCTCTTCAATAAATGAATAAATGGTGCTGGGAAAATTGGAAAGCCACTTTCAAAAGAAAGAAAATAGACTGCTCTATGTCACCATACATCAAACTGAACTCAAAATGGATCAAAGACCTAAATATAAGACCTGAAACAATGAATTACATAAAAGAAAGCATAGGTGCTAAACTTATGGACCTTGGTCGTAAAGAGGTTTTTATGAATTTGATCTCAAAGTCAAGGGAAATAAAATCAAAAAATAAATGAATGGGACTATATCAAACTGAAAAGCTTCTGCACAGTGAAAGAAACTATCAACAAAACAAAGAGGCAACCAACCGAATGGGAGAAGATATTTGCAAACAACACCTCTGATAAGGGGCTAATATCCAAAATACATAAGAACTCATACAGCTCAACAACACAAAAACAAACAGTCCAATTAAAAAGTGGGCAGAGGACCTGAACAGATGCTTCTCCCAAGAAAACATACAAACAGGCAACAGACAAATGAAAAGATGCTCAACTTCACTAGCTGTTAGGGAAATGCAAATCAAAACTACAGTGAGCTCCACCTCACACCTGTTAGAATGGCTATTACCAACAAGACAAGTGATAACAAAATGGAGAGATTGTGGAGAAAAAGGAACTCTGATACACTGCTGGTAGGAATGTAAACTGGTACAGCCACTATGGAAAACAGTATGGAGGTTCCTCAAAAAAATTGAGAATAGAATTACCATATGACCCAGCAATCCTTCTACTGGATATCTACTCCGAATATCTGAAAACGTTTATCTGAAAAGATATGTGTACTCTTATGTTCACTGCAGCATTATTCACAGTGGCCAAGACATAGATAGAACCATAGTGTCCTCTGATAAATGACTGGATAAAGAAGATGTGGTGCATACATACATACAATGGGATATTACTCAGCCATAATAAAAGATGTAATCCTGCCATTTATGATGACATGGATGGATCTTGAGATTATTATGCAAAGCAAAATAAGTCAGACAGAAAAAGTTGAGAACTATATGATTTCACTCATGTGAGATATAAAACTGAAAGCAACAAACAGGTAAGACAAAAATTGGACACAGACAACAGTTTAGGGGTTACCAGAAGGAAAGGGGGAGGAAGGGGGAAGCTAGAAAAGAGTAAACAGGGTCAACTGTGTGGTAACAGAAGGAGGTTTGACTTTGGGTGGAGAACACACAATGCAACATACAAATGAAGTAGAATTGCACACTTGAAACCTATATAATTTTATTAACCAGTGCCACCCCAATAAATTTAATAAAAAAATCTCTTCTTGTTTTAAGAAAATCAATAAAATTATAAAATAGTTCAGGAACCTAAGATAAAACTAAGAAAAATGAAGATTCTAAGCCTTATGTTGGATGTTTGGTTGAGTGTATCTTTCAAAAGCTGTAATGTATTCGGTACATTATGGAGATTCTCTGATCTGAGGCATTAATGTTGGGCCTTGCGTAACTCATAATCAGTGATGGTAGCACAGCTCGTTGTGCACAGTCGATATTAAAATAATGTTTGTGACAGCGAGGGGTGTCCCCGAAATCCCTCCTGCTCCTCCCGGGTACCTGAAACTCCAACTGGACGTTACGGTATTTACTTTGCAATTGGAAGTGCGGTTGTAGCACAGTGGGAGCGGGCTCATGGGACAAGGCCTTTGGGGCATCTGCTCAAGGTGGTGCTTTCTCTGTTGGTGGTGTCCCCAGCAGGCACCTTGACTCCCAGGGCCCTGGGCATCTTGGGGAGAGAAGTGGCCTCCAAGAGGGGAAGTGAGGTGGCTCACCTGCCAGTGACAGCCCTGACATGGGCACGTACTTGACTTCCTTTCAAATAAATATTTTATGACCCTTTTGCTCTCATTCTCTGCTCTGTGTAATGCCAGTTCCTGGTGACGTTATTATAATAAGACCTTTTCTGTCTTGGTCATTCAGGCTTCTGGTGACTTGTTGATTTACTTATCTTCTTGATGTTAGAATCTAAATGACATTTCTTTTTAAAAGAACATGGATGGGAAGTGAAATGTACGCGAAGAGACCATAAGAACATTAGTGAAAATGTAGTTTGGATGTCACCTAGTTGTTACCAAGGTCGTGGTTCAAAGTAGACACTAGCGTGTCAGAATGCCTGGCTTTACATCCTGGCTGCACACCACATACTAGCATGCAGCCCAGTACTTGTTACTTCTCCATGTCTCCGTTTTCTCCTCTGTCAAATGGGAATGATAACAGCACATGGGTCACAGAATTGCAGCTTGCTGAGGTGGCGTGTGCTGCATGGTAAGAGCTAACTCGGTGAGCAAATTCTAAGGTACCACACACGGAGTCACCATGTCATGTAATTAAATGGAGCTGTGGCGCCTGGTTCCCTTCCCACTGTGCCTACAGGGGGGACCTCCAGGTCTCCCTGCGGCCCTGTGAGTGCCCACTGAGACCCAACAGAGGTCTGTGCTCAGGGTTTGTTTTCTGCATATAGAGGCTTCGCTGTCTTTGTTTTGCTTGAGGGCTTATTGCTGTGACTTTCACAATGTGAAGTGATAGTTAATGGGGACAAGAGGATTGATGGGAAAATTTAAAATCACTTAGTGACTAAGAACTTAGTGGCCTATTCAGTCTGTGTCTGATATGCTGGGTGGCTATCCTATTATTTCTAAGCTGTTTAGAAGTCGGTTGGATGCTTCTTGTTTCACATTCATTTTTCATCTTTGCCTCTTCCATTTAGGAAATATCAATAGGGTTTAATAATTCCCTGTCACTTCTGGAAAGATAAATAAGATTATAGCCTACTCAGGGTTATTTTTCATGTTGATGGTAGTTAAACATTAAGAGGAATCCTTGCAGAATGAAAACTGACTTATTGATTATAATTACAGGATTAATATGAAACCACTGAAACGTTTCAGTGCTCCTAGATTCTTTCCCAGTGCCTTGTAAGATTCAGGAATGCTATGTACTGGTTATTTATTGATTAGTGACCACTTACTGTGGCACATTAGCTTCTCAGAGTAGGTGTTTTACAGTTGGGACAATTCAGACGAGAGGAGGGTGAACAACTAACTGACCCAACCTGTTACAGGTTCAACCACTAAGCTCGTTTTCTTTCTGCCATACTTCACAAGTCAAGGCTTTCGATACAACGGACTCCTTAAAAAAATAAATATTTTCAACTTAGTAAAATCTAGCCCTCTGTAGGAGGCAGTTCACTAGGGTGAATTTGACATGTGAGTCCTAGAGTGAAATGCTGGGTTATGGGGATGAAATTAAATAGTGTGTAACCTCCAAGGGACCTGCCACAAAGTGTTTTCTCTTCACCTGCTTCTGGCTTAGCTAGGACTGCCACTGTACTTTTCACCGTCCAGTGGAATAAGCAAGCAAGAGACCATGCCGGGCCACCAGACAGACCGGAGTCTGAATGTGGTAATTGGTGCTCTGACTTCTGGCAGTAGACCATTCAGAGTGATTTGGGCTGCTAATAAGCGACTCTTTCCAAAGTGCCTTATACCAAAAAGAATCCATTAAGAATCTAGAGGTAGAGCCGCCCAGAGTTGGCTGTTCCAGGTGGTCTGTCTCTCTGCTGTGCTACACGTGATGGTAGTCCATGTAATTATAGCATGATGGCTGCAGAACTTCAGGCATCATACTAGATGGGACAATGTCCAGAGGAAGACAAAAGACTATTTCTTCTTGTGGCCCTTTCCTGTTAGAGAGGAACACTTTTCCAGGACCCCTTTCCTCAAGAGATGTCTCTTGTGTCTCAATAATCAGAGTTTGGTCAAATGCCTGCTCCTGAAGTAATTACTACAAAGTGAAAAATTACTTCTTGCAGCTGGGAGTGAGATGGCTCCTTTGGTGTGCGTGGCCACGCAGGGGAGGAGCAGCTACTGCATAAAAGTGGGATCCTGTTAGAACGGAAAGGATGTTAATCCCTCGCTCCACCGTAGTTTCCTCCATTATAAATGGGGGAGCAGAATACAGACGTTATATGGCTGTCACATGAGACAGGCACCAAAGACCACATCAGAACAAAGGATTGCTGTGAATTTGAAGTAGCATGTGATCAGGGCGACTTTTTCTGGCCGCTGCTTAGGCTCAGTTATGTACAGCTGTGCAATTTTAAGCAGTCTGGGAATCTCTTTTTCTCATTTACTCAGTGGCTATCTTCTGAGAGCCGGCCATGTGGCAGGTGTTGTGCCCAGAACCAGAGGCAGGTACTGTTACCTGTGATTATGTGTCACCTAGTATGTGTGATTGACTATGTATTGACTATTGACTGCCTACTGTGCCCCACATTGTATTACATACTTTGTATACATTATCCCTGATCCTCCTACTAGCTCCTTAGAGCAGGTACTTCACAGTGGAGGAAAAGCATTTATAAATGTCAAGTGAATATTATCAAGAGGAAGTGGTTGGAGAAACCGCTTCAAAGGTCAAAACTATCACAATGTTTTGAGGAGTCCAGTGTTAAATCTGCTCGCCCCTTTCCTTAATAAACACTGGAAATAGGTCTTGGACGTTGGTAGCTGAAGTATCTTACATATTAATTATCTTTAAGATTCATTACTTTTCTCAAAAATGCTAATAAAAAGGTGAAGGGATTAAGAAGCACAAATTGGTAGTTACAAAATAGTCATGGGGATGTAAAGTACAGCATAGGGAACACAGTCAATAATATGGTAATAACTATGTATACTGCCAGGTGGGTACTAGACTTCTCAGGGGGATCACTTCTTAAGTTATATAAATATCTAACCAGTATGCTATAAACCTGAAACTAATGTAAAATAATGGTTTATGACATTTTTATAATGAAAAAGAAATCGATAAACTTAAAAAACACTAATGAAATGTTAATACGTTATTATTTTGATTAGTGAAATACTTGAATGAAAATATTGATTTGATGAAATTCCGTAATGGCTAAACCTCACCGCTGCTTATTTAAGATGTTAAGTTTAGTTTATGAAATGTGCAAAAAGAGTGATTTTCAGAGTGTTTTTTTTTTCATGTTAGAAGGTCAGTATTTGTTGTTTTGGCCTGGACCCTGGGGGAATGTCGTGTTGGCATATTTAATTTTGTAAATGGCATCAGGGGCTTTCAGTTGAATAATTGGGGACCCTGCTTTGTTTTGTTTTGTTTTGTTTTGCTAGTAAGACAAATATTTAATATGTAAGGAAAAGCTTCCCAGAAAGCAGATGGTGGGAGGGGTTTGCGAGTAGCTGTTGGCAGGGGCTATGGAGAGGGGATGCCAGTGGGCTATGGGGGTACCAGGCACCTGTTTATTCCTGGGAGTGTTGAGTTTGTGTGATATTTTGTATCGCCTTTCAGAAGATTTCACATTTGAGGTTTGGGCCGGTGGGTATGGTGGTGCATAATAAATAGGCCAGATAGAGGCGCTTCAAGTTCCAAGTCTTCAAACATTTTCTAAAGCTCTTCTGTTTGGCAGCTCAAGTCCTGCCTTTCAGCTGTTTTTACAGTTTCTTCAACTCAGGTTTTTGGTACACTCAAGGAATGTCTTTCTTCTTCCTCGAGGTTTTCAGTCTCTATTTAAGGTTTTGATGATACCTGGGATATAGGTAGACAGCTTTGCTGTTAAATTGGGGGAAATTTTCCTGATAGTCCAGTAGCAACAGCGTTTTCCAACCTCAACCTTGTGTTTCTTCTTCACCTTATTATTTTAAGGATAAATGTGAGAGCAGCCCGTCCTGCGGAGAGCAAGGGGCCTCCATGTTGCTCATCACCGAGCTTCCGACTGAGCAGTGGTCCTGGGGCGTGGCTGCCAGAGCAGCTGACCCCTACAGGTAGCATGCAACCTAAAACCTAGGGCTGGGATTCCTCTGAGCCCGTTACTCTGCATGGCCCTGTGATAGGTGAAGAGATGCCGTGTTCCCAAGTAACGCAGAGTTCAGGCATGGAGTCCATTTTAGTTACTAATGAGAGGTTGTCTCTGACGAGCTGACTTTACTCCTGGAGCTGGTATTTGAGCTGTAGGCATGTTTGGTCAGGTAAAATGTACTCTGGTGATCAAATAATCAACTTTTCTTTTCTATACCTGTTTTTCTTAAGGGTGAGACATAACTCATCCTGGGTCACAGAAAACCCTGAGCAAAGGACGCATGGCTTTTCTTCTGTCGTCCAGAAAACACTGGCCATGTCACAGGGCTTATCAGGCAGATTCACACACATCAAAGAATCGGAGAGCAGGTGATGAACAGGTACAGACGTGGAAATCAAAAACAGAAGCACAGAGATTGCAGTGTGTGTGTGTGTGTGTGTGTGTCGGTAACAAATGGTGTGCACTTATGGAATTTTCTCCTCTTAGTTATAAGGCAAATCTGTCTTTTCAGGTGATGGTACCAAAAGTGGACCAACTCGATTCATTTTCCTATGAAGTTTTCATTGTAGTTAGCTCATTATTCTTGAGGCCCTGCTTTGGATATGAACTTAGAAAGTGGAATCTAACCAGTCACGGACAAGTACTTTTTCCAAATCTTATCTTGTGTGGGGCAACATAGTATTAATAATAGCAACAAGAAAAATGGTATTGGTAATCGTTAACATTTATTTAACTTAGTATGTGCAGGCATGATTCTGAAGTCTTTACTTGTATTAATAATCATAAGAGTTACTATTATTATCCCCATGTTATAGGTGAGGAAACTGAGGCTCAGGGAGGTCAATAAATCTGTCCACAGTTTTCTAGTTGTTAGAGAGGCATTCAAATGTGCATTCTAGTTTTATTCTGTTCACCTTTAACCACTGCACCGTGTTTCCAAGGGTTCTGATTATTTCAGAACATTTGCTTGTTCTCTGTTGCTTAACCATGAAGGTTAGATTTGGAGCCTTCTCAGGTGGTGTTTTGGTCTCCCCGAGTAGGCCCAGTCACCAGCATCCAATTTCTTTCTTTGGTTCTAAAGAACTTGGGAAATAAAGGAGTAAAGCAGATGGACGATTAAAGCATCACACTTATGACTGATAGGGTAACCCATTCTTCTTGTAGGCTGCAGGTTCCCAAGAGGAAGAAAGGGCAGAGCTGGGCCAAGTGTGCCTACTTGTTCCCAAGTTGACCAGTCAGTAGGCCAGGCCATCTCCTGGGGTGGCAGGTGTGAAGCCACAGAAGAGGCCCCGAGTGGGTGGTTAGGGAGGTCACCCCAAATGGAGACCAGGAGGGGTGAAAAGGGCTCCTTTCTAATGTCAGAGCTGTGAGTTGGTTGAGTTGGGCATCTAGGAAAACATTATTACCGTTAAAATTAGGAAACAGGAGGTTGCTGTGATGTGTAGGGATAGTTTTGTGGTTTGGAGGGGGACATTGCATGTTGGTAGAAATATAATTAGAATTCTTTGAGTTTGTAATACATGGCTGCATATCCCTGCTGTCACTGATTTGTGGAATTTGAAAGTGTGACTCTCTAGACCTGGGTACTTTTGTTTCCTTTCCATGTCTTTGAAGTATTTTGTCTTTTCCCTTGTATTTTCAATGGCATTGCTTACATATTTTTTAGTACTGACAGTGTGACCAGTTATGGTGCCTTAGAAGGCATTGTTGTCTTCACAAATGTGATATGCTATGAGTAGTAATTCTATTTATTTAGAAAACGCCTCAGATCTCAGAGCAACTTGGAGAGCTCAGAAAGAAGTATCTATATGGACAGTTTTGGGAGGTAACTTAGTAAATGTTTAGACTCCAACTTGTGTCCTATTGTAATAACTATTTGAGAGTGTTTAAAAATGGATTGCTACTTTGCAATATAGACAAGAAGTGATTAGTGTGAAATATATGGTACTTAAAAGTGACAGGACAGGGTAGGGGCCAGACTTTAATGTCTAGAATTGCCATCTAGAATAGAATAGGGGTGGCATATATGTCTCATGGCATTTAATAACAATTATGTGTAAATGGTAAGGATGTGTGCTGTCCAAAATTTACATAAAATATTTTCTAAAGTGTATTGCCAAATTCTCTTCCTTTCCATGGTTTTCAAATGCTATTTGGTGTATAGCTTGAACTAGAAGCCTTTGGTGACATGAAAGAAATAGAAAAAAAGAATAGTGGTGGCTAGCATTTATTGCATTTGACAATGTCCAAGAACTATGCTAACCACTCTAATCATTGCTTCGTTCACATCCATGAGGTATTTACCATCTGCAGACATGGAATCTCAGGTTTCGCTGGTGAAGTTCCTTATCCATGGTCACACAGCTAACTGGTGATAAAGGCGAAAACACAGCTCGGGTGACATGTATGTGGCATCTTTCCCAGTAAGGAAGAGATGGTAGTGATGCTTTGTTTACCTGATTTAATCTGGCCAAGAGAATAAAGATGGAAAACCTTAAGTACCCATATATTAATAAATTAAAAATGATAGAATATTCCGCATGAGAAATGTCGTACTTTATGGACTTTTATGCATGTTGGAGATAGATGGTTGCATGTTAGTGCTTTTGTTCCTTTCGCATTTCACCGTGTTTGCTGCAGTGACGTCTGTCTTTTAATATTATCTAAGTGAAGGACTTTGGTTGAAGGCCTGTGTGCAAGGGGTGAACAGGCCTGAGACCATAGGTCTTTGTCAGGGTGTTGAATCAGCTTCCGATGGCAGGTGATAGGTTTGCTGGGTGTTGGCAGACATTTGCCACTCACCTTTCCGGTTGGCTCCTGTGTGAGAACAGCAATCTGGGAAAACGTCCTTTCCTGTTTTCTAGAGCTCTGCCATCTGCCTCCACAATGCCATCTCGATGCCTGCTTTAATGTCCTAATGTATGGTTTTCATTTGAAAGGTGAATAAAATGTTGTAATATTACATTATTTGAAGAATAATAACTAAACTAATGAAAGCAACTATTTTTTACTTACACTGGAAAAAACACTGAAGTGAAAAACAAAACAAAACAAACTTTTGTTGTGACTAACACCAGCAGAGAGGGAATATAAAACCTTAGCGATAGGTTCAATACTTTGAAAATAAGTATTTCTAATATTATCACTAATGCTACTTGACTTATTTAAAAGAACGTTGACTTAAGTCTTTCCCCTACATATCACAATTATAGCAGTGTTAGACTTGTTATCAAGTCATTTACTGGCAAATAGCTGTAGAAAAAAGGCAAGCAAAAGCAACACCCAACAATCGCTTGAAATGAAAAATTACATTAATTTTTTTCCAAATGGAGATATTTTAAGGAATTGTCATTGCAGGTAGGGACATATTCAATTTTTTAAAAAGGAATTTTATCTTTCAACCAAATGTAGATGTAGCCCTGCCTCTGAGAGTTGGTTTTACGGAAGTCAGTTGTATACTGGGATGCTTTTGTGTTTTGAAATGATGCTCCTAATGTGACGATTACTTGTAATTTGGAACATGCTTGATTTTCCTTGTATGCAAGTTAAATCTGTGGTAATTTTAAGAAGAGTGTGATTTTAGCATCATGAGTGAGGATTATGAGATTTGTTTATGTTGCTGATTGAATTGCTTTGTCTCTAAGCAGCCATATATATATACACATATATATATATGTGTGTGTGTGTGTGTGTGTATATATATATATATACATATATATATATATATATATATATATAAATCAATGAATTGTATTTTTTTGTCATTTTTTTGGTGTCTGTTTCCCGTTTTTTTTGTTTTGTTTCGGTTTTTTTTTCAAGCCAGTGAAATGCCTTGTTAAACATCGCTGGCTAAAGCAAATGAGTGCTTTTTAAAAGTCCTCAACAAGGTGGATGATCTCAGGTTTATTGGCTGTATGGTGGGGAGCCCAGCATTAGCATAAGGGTGGATGTGGTTTATTAAAATGAATATCGTATCTTTCCTGTATTTTGATCCCCGAGGCCCAAACTTTGTTAATTTCTCCATAACATGGTACATTGTTGTGATTCCAGAAAATGCTTTTTCATGTTCTCCGATGAAGGGAGATGTGTGTGGCATTAGAAGAATCTACGGCCAGGCAGTGTGGACCTCACTGGCCCGTATGAGGTTTATGTTCATCACACCATAGCCACCACCTACGTAAGAAGTTATGTGTTGCCCGGGCTTTTCCACCCCACCATGCCCTCCTACCCAATCTTGTAGCTTGGTTCTAACTAATTAATTTTAGGTAGCAATGTCTGAGTTCTGCATGATGTCTCTTCATCTGTTCAGGCTGCTATAACAAAATACCACAGACTGGTTAGCTTATAAGCCACAGAAATGTATTTCTCATCGTTCTGGAGGCTGGACGTCTGACATCAGTGTGCCTGCATAGCTGGCCTCTTCTGGGTCACAGACCTCTCGTTGTCCTCCCCGGGCTGAAGGAGCTAGCTCTGAGCACTGTGCGGTGACTTTTAAGGACACTTATCCTATTCACGAGGGTCCCACCCCTCATGACCTCTTTGCCTCCCAAAAGCCCTCCTCCTAACACCATCACTTTGGGCGTTCACAAGTGAATTTCGGGGGACACAAACATTCAGACCATAGCACATGAGGAAATGTGAACGGGGGGGGGGGAGAAAGTGTTGAATGGCAGAATAACAGGAAGTGATGCTTGAATGTACAAACACTGAAGGTGTTTTGGTTTAGTGCGTCATCCACAGGATGTTTGGGATAAGCCACACATAACAGATTTTTCTCAGCTTTGCACCGTAGGATAGGATCTGGAAAAAGAAAGCCAGGAAGCTTACAGGAAAAGAATATGAAGACTGAAGAAACACCACCTTCTTGTTTGGCAGGCACTGAGGCTAAGAGGAAATACCCTGAGAGAATTCCTGTATTCCCGTGATACTGTCAATCAGTGTTTGGTGTCTGTGCTCCAGTTCATTTTAATGCCCCGAAGCTATTTAATTATAATACTGTGAGAACACGTTGCTAAATTGGAATTTAGGCTGGTTTTAGAGGTCCGTAGGTTGCCTTATTCTTCTTGGAATTCCTCCATGGGCAAGCTTAACTTGATCAGCTGAAAAGAATTTTTTGTTATTTTAAGAAGAGAAGTTTATGACAAAAATGATCACTTTAGGTAGTTAGGTAGCTTTTTCTTTTTCTCTTAATCTCATCCAGTAATTCTGTATTAGTTCTCGATGGACCCATTTTAGATGACTTTCCGTACTCTATCTCCATCAGGGGAGTTTCTGATTAATGTTTACCTTGTTTTTATGCATGTCACATGGTAGAACTTAGTGTATCACACATCAGTCAAGTGGAATGGCCATTAGTCTTGCCATTCCCAGCTTGGTCGTCTTATACTTATTTACACTTCCCTTGGAGTGTTCTTTAGCAGTGACCTGTCCTTTTTAATGTAACTTGTTAGGAAGTTCTTTAAATCCAAGCTTCAATTTAAACGTAACTATCTCAACTGTTAATACCAGCTGTAGGTATGCATGTGGGAAGCATGTTATCTGCAAATCAGAGCTGCCTATCCAGTTCTGTCAGAGGATTAGTGATGTCCTAAAGGTACAGTGTTCCCCATGAGGTGACATAAGGTTACCAGCAGTGCCAGGCCCCCAATCTACTGACTTTGAGCTGGGCGGAAAGAGAGAGCTTCTCCTTCTAGTGTCTCCATTGCTGGGGTTGAGTCCCATTCTACCCGCTTGGGTTATGTCACTAGGAAGATGGAAGGTCACCTGTGTGCCCTTTGCTCCACCCAAATCACCCAGACTGAGAATGTGGGAGGAGGATTCCCTCCAAACAGGAATCGTAAGGTGTCACCAGAAGGGGTGGCGGCTCAGTTGTCCTAATGACAGATGGCCACTGCTGCTTAAATGTTACCATTTATTAAACTCATGCACAGGTGGTATTTTGAAATTTAGGAATAACCATCTTTCCACATTTAATGTTTCCAGTCTGAGCCCACTAATTTAGGTGGCAACTGACCCTTTCAAAGTCATTGATATCAAAGCTTTTCAAGCATGTTTGTCTCATGAAACCCTAGGGATTCATTCTGTTATCTTAAAAATAAGTTGTAATCATTCATTGTTTATATGCTTTATCAGCTCATGTTAAAGATAGCTTATACCTGGGGTGCCCCCCAAAAAATGTATACAAGTGGACCCTTTGGTCAACGTTGCTCAAGCAGAAGTTCACCGTAATCAGAAGTGTCTGGATGCTGATGGGAACCATTTTAAGTACCTCTTGTAGTTGCAGAAGTTAAATGTGAGTTGTAATTCATTTTTTGTTATTGGTATATATTGAGTATTACAACTTAAATTGTTTTTTCTTTTCTTAAAATGTGTATACATTTTTTGGCACTCTCTGTATTTGTATCATGATTGTCCTCTTTATAGGTTGCTTTGGTTCTGCTGGAAATCCTCTCCCTGAACTTTGGAGAGTGGGCGGGGCCTAACCCACCATGCAGCCAAGCAAGAGACTATGTCTGCGCAGGCTTCTAAAGCAACGTGACCCTGTTGATGTGAACATATGATTTGCTCCATTTCTGTGTTTGTTTGGGCCCTGGAGCAGTAATGATATAGGGTTAGAACACATAGGAAAAGTTCATTTCCATTTCAGCCTTCAACAGTTGGAAGTCACATAGCTGTTGAAGACAAGCCGCCTACAAAATGAGACTCAGTTTTGATATAGATTGAGGAGTTTTAAATACTGTATCAAAGTGAGTGGAAAAACTCAGCACAGATATTATAAAAGGGCAGTGCTGGTGGAGAAAATCTGTACACTAATTTTGAATTGGGAAATCTCTGTTCTCTCTCTTCATAGAATTCAAACAGGTTTGGGAATCAATAGTTGTTGAACCTTTGCTGTAGGAGCAGCTTTAATTGAAGTTACATGAGACCCTGAGTGTTTTAATGTTTTCTTTCTTTGTCCTGCTGTTTCATCATAGAGGTATCTGGACTTTGTTAGTCTATTCATTTTTAGGCGGTTACATTCCCATATGGGACACTAGTGTTGTTTATAAAACATTTGAATACTCAAGTAACATTGATAACTTCTTACTCATTTTGAAAGTAATAGAATCTCCCTCTACTTTCATATTTTGTGGCTTATTTGTCGCTTTTGTCCTCTTATATTTGATTTGCGTTTTGCTCAGAAATAGGATTACACATGATTAATTTTACTTTTTAAATATTGTTTGTTATTAATAGTATTTAAATTTGATGTCATGATTTAATGACCACCAGCTTAACTTATAAGTTCAGCCAAGCAATGGAGAATTTAAAACACTTGATTGACAATTTTAATGGGAGAGGAATAAAGATTTTTATCCTTGTTATAACCCTATTTCCTATGGTCCTATATATTATTTTGCTAGTGATCATTGGTACTAATTGAAAGATATCTTTTTGATTTTTATTTTGTCTAGGACTGGCACTCATATCAATGTTGCTTTTATTTACTTTTTATTTTAATTTGAAAGAAAAGACCTTTAAATGATTCACAGTTTATCCCAAGCAGTTCTACAATAATATTCTTTCCTGGTTTTTCTGACATTGTTTGGGAAGAAGGGAAGAGAAAAAGCCCTCAAAACTATTAAGTAAACCCAGGAAGAGTAGGCATTTGAGCTCCTGAAAAAATAATGGTTTCTTTAAAGTCAGCTTTTTAGCTACAGCTCCACTTTTCTTATCATTCCTTTTGCCCTGGAGTTTTAAATCGCCCACAGACCTTCATTTACTGCGTACCCACTCTCTCTCTCTCTCCTGCCCATTCATTGCTAAGAGCTCCTGGCGAGGGTAATTTTAATGGAAGAGGTAGTTAGGGTAACCACAGGGTGAAGGGAACAGTGGAGAAGAAGCCCACCCAGTGTCATGGACCCGTGAAGTGCTGGTGGGTTGAAGCGCCATTGCTTTTTCCAGAGGTGATTTGGGAAAGGGGCTCAGATGACAGCTTAATAAGCCACCACTTGCCACCATTGTGAAGTCTGGAGTGTGCTGCACCATGGAAAGAACACACAAAAGCGAAACATTTTGTAGAACAAAGACCCCGCTCCAGGGTATTTAAGTAAGAGGAGGAAGACGCTAGAGTCTCCTGGCAGTGGAGGGGAGAAGTGATTGTTTTGAGGGGGGACCTGCTGCAGGTTATGCTGAAAGGAAAGCTAGAAACTAGAAAGAGACCAGGATATCCTGGGGGTGCGGGGGTCTCCGTTGAAAAGTTACATTGTAAGCGACAGTATGGAGAAGATGAGCAGTGGACTCAGAGGTTCCATAATGTTGAAATCTCCGGTGCAAATCATGATGCTTGTGGGATTTTGCAGAATCTGATTAGAATAACATAGAGATGCTATATAATTTGGAAAAAATCCACTTATTTTCAAAGGGAAACACTGCTTTGGGTTGCATTTCTGTCCTATTTGACTAAACCATCTTTTGCCAACATCTTCAAATGAACTGTGAATATTTTCTGGGTTTTTATTTCCACTCATCAGTAATCATCTAGAGTCCCAGGCAGGAAATTTCTTCTTTGATTTTTTCACATGAAATTTAGCCTTTGATGATAATATAGGCTCTATACCTTCTGATTGCTAGAAAAAGGATCTTTTAATATAGGTGTGTATTTACTCTAAGAGGCATGTAAAGCAATGAAGGAAGTAACCCATTTTCATGATAAAGAAATTTAAGAAAATAGAGCTATGATACTACCATGACACTGAGATTGCAAAAATATCCAATTTGGATTTTTAAAAGACATATACGATGGCTAGATGTTGAATGTCCTCTTAGACATTTTTTTTTAAGCCCCAAATTTAAAAAGTTGTTGAATTCAATAACTTCATAGGACATCAGAAACCAGTGGAGTTTAAAGTGCTGGTTTCCATCTAGATGAAATGTGGATGGGTGCTTTTGGAAGGTTAATATTTTTTTTGTCCAAACCAAATGGGTCTTTTGTGTTACTCACTGTGAATGCCCTTTTACATTTTCTTTAAGCTTTGATTTTCTGAACGCTGTTGTCTGTCTTTCATGGATAATGTTGACCCAGTGCACATTTTCATGGATGATCAAATCTCACTGTTAGTTGGTTTGCCGTGCTGCTGAAGCTGAATATGACCTTGTTCATGACCTTTGTTGCTAGTTCAGGTTATCAGTTATGTGGATGTTAGTAATGGCCCCATATATTTCCTTCCTGGCTCCATATCTGCCGCCAACTCCTGTACCATTTCTCTGTTCCTCTCTCTCTGTAGCACAATTCAAGAGTTGCCCATCTCTGCCACCCCACGTCCTCTCCTCCCACTCTCTCTTAAATCCCCTTCATTATGGATCCCAGCTCCACCACTCCACTGAAATGACAATGAACAATGTGTTGCCAAATGTAATGTTGCTTCTAAGCCTTTTTCTCACTCACTGGTTGACTGTTTTTCCCTTTTATGACTGTAAAATGACTGTAACCCATTTATTTGCACCAAGGTTCAGGGTTCACTTCTAGATTCTCTCGTCGTTATTTACCCATCCATCTCCTTACTGATCTCAGCTAGTGTCTGTCATGGTCTTTACATTCTCACACTGTGACTCTTAAGTATTTAGCTTCAGCCATGACATTTTCCCTGAATCCAGACTTTTATCTCTAGCTGCCTACTTGACATCTCATTTGGATGAAAGTCACAACAATCTTAACATTCAAACTTGACTTCTCATAATCCTCCTCTGCTGCAGTGTCCCTGTTTCAGTACCTGGTGCCACAATTTTCCCAGGTTTTCAGGCCTGAACGTGGGAATCATTTTTTCTCTATCTCCATCTCACATCAGCAAATCCTGTCCACTCGACTTTTAAATTATATCCAGAGTCTGATCACTTCCCAATACTTCCATAGGTTACACCCTAATACCAGGGATGACAAAAAAATGTATACACATGGCTTATATTCATCTTTTGTTATTGGTATATATTGGGTAGTATGATTTTAATACAGTGTTTTCCTTTCTTAAAATGTGTGTACATTTTTTGGCACCTTCTGCAGAAGCTACCAGCATCTTTTGCTTCAGCTGCAGTAATAACCTCCCAAGTAGTAGTCGGGCTCCTGACGTGGCAGCCAGAGTGATTTTTTTAAGGTGGAAATGAGTCATGTCACCCCTCTGCTCACAGTCCCCATATTTCCCATCACACTTGGACTTATCTCCAGAGATCTTCCCATGGCCCATGAGGCCCTCTAGGGTCAACCCCACTGTCTCTGCCCTCGTATCCTCCACCTACCCACCAGCCCCTTGCTCTTCCTGGAGCTCCCCAAACCTTTCCCATTTCAGGGCTTTTGTGCTTGTTGCTCTTCCTGGAATATTCCACATGCTCCCTCTTAACTTAATTCAGATCTTTGGTCAGTGTCCTCTCATCAGAAAGGCCAATTCTGAACCACCCCGTAACATAACCCCTTCTTTATTCTTGATACTTTTGACCTTGTCCTTTAGTATTCTTGGCTCTTACCACTATCTGATGTTGAATTTTATAACAATTCATTTACATCTTCTCTGATTCTTCCCCAAGTATAAGCTCCATGGGTGCAAGAACGTGTTCTGTCTTGCTGATGGTCAAATGTCTTGAGTGAGTGAATTTAATCCTTACAAAAAAATAGGAATGATGAATAACAATCATTAATAGCTTTTTATAATCTGAGCACCCTTTCCTGGGCACATTGTAAATATTATATTCTTGTTTAATCCCTCACAACAACCCTCTAAGGTAGGTGTTACCTTCATTTCATAGATGAAAATGCAGTCACAGTGACCAGTAAAAAAGGAGCTGGGATTCAAACTGAGTGAGTCTGGTCTAAAAATAATGCTTTTTCCCATTTAATTTGTGTGATTTATTATTATTAATTATTAAATAAGAATTGTGTGTAATGGGTAAGGTGTTATACATTATTATTATGTCACTTATTTGCACCTAATAGCTGGAAACTCTGAGGACAAAGTAATAGGATCACAAGTGAGGAGGTGTGAACAAAGGCTTCAGATCCCAAGCTTCCAGCTGGGCTCTCGCGGGCTCTTTTTGCACAACCACAAGATTTTTGTAACAGACACTTGGTGTGTCTGACTTTATCTGGGTAGCTTTTCTGTTTTCCGTCCATCGTATTTGACCCCTCTATTAAGTGGTATTTGTGAGTTCAACACTAAGCTTTTCAAAATCTATTCCTAAAACTTGTATCATGATTTTGTCTCATGCTGATCTTTATAATACTTGTATAAGCTGAGTGAAAACAACAGAAGACCTGAAGTTTGCTATTTTGCTTGTACTCACTTTCTGGAGTGCACATGTGCAACCTGACTCTTATCAGGAATAGTTTAATGCCCAGGTGTAATTTGTTGGCTCATTGATTTTTCCCACGTCAGAGAAAAGCCCTCAGTTGAAATATTTCCTGATTGCAAGAAAAGTGAGGTAATTTACTAACAGCCTATAAAAATTGGGAACTTTTGGTGCCTGGTACACTGAATGGTAATCTCCATTTTAATTAAAGAGTTACATTTATAATTAGCAACAACAGAATTTGATAGGTCTGCCAATTACAGAAATAAATTCGAGGCTGAAATTGCAAACTAATATTTCACTATGTTTTTCAAAAGCGAATCTCAATCCACAGGTAAATATTATATCCATACAAGTTGAACTAGGAAATCCTTGTATAAACATGCAGGTAGGGAGATACATATCAAAACGTGTCCCAGAAACATGATTAAAATTGCTTCTATGAATAATACTATTCCATGCTTCATGTTTTTGCTGAAGACTCTTTGGTGTTCATTCTCCTATGGGTGGTACATACTATATATCAGCCCAGATTGTCGTTATATATATTTTTTCTATTAGTCTTGAACTTTGTCCTTGTGTTGTGCAATACAGCAAAAATACACTCACTGGAGATCATATAATTGTAATACCTAAAAAACAGATAACATGAGAGAGAGAGAGAGAGAGCGCGAGAGAGAGCGTGCTCGTGTGTGTATGTATATGTATAGGCAGGCATATGTGTATACTGTGTGTGTGTGTGTGTATGTGTGTGTATAAAATACGAGAAAGCATAGTGTCCTCAAAAGTTTGAAATTGTCTTATCTTAAAATAAAGAGTTTGGATATACCGATTCAGGTCTTGAAAATTGCCTCTAAAATGACTTCATCTGTTCTTGTCTTTTCAGTAGTCTTCCTTAAAATGTAATCATTCGGTATCGGTCCTTCAATGTTGGGATGATTAGTACACTGCTGTTTTCTCTTCATGGTTTTAACGAGGCTTACGCACTGAGTCCGGCAAGGATCTCTTGCTCATTGGTTTCTGCCATTCTTCAGAGAGGAGGAGGAGGACTTTCAAATTCTAAAATTTGCGTGCCACCTCAACCAATATACTATGTAAAATATGTACATATATTTGTGCTTATATGTGGGCCTCATCTGCTCTGCATAGTTACTACATTTTTAGAGAATTTGAATAAATATATTTAATTTTCTGTAGAAACGTAATATCTCAAATATAATTTGTACAATAGTTAAGACTGGTGTCATTGCAGAATGAATTATAAGGGGTCAGCCCACATGACTCTCCCTTTGGTCTCTTACTACTTCCTGATTGAGCAGCGGTCAGGTGACAGGGACAGATTTAGTGCTCAATTACTCATCTCCGTATTTGATTTTAATGCTTTCTGTGCAAATAGGAATACTCATTTTCTTGAATAGTTGTTTCTTTGGCTGTATTCCACATGTAGATGTGAGAGAGTCAGAATAACATTCTTATACTGAGTACATATATTAAGATGAATTTTAACAGGAATCTTTATACATGAGGCAGTCTTCAATGCCAAGTAGAAAATTCAGATAATTTCAGAGCTGGGAACAGGAGAAGATTTTATGCACACTATTTTCTAAGTGGAAAAGAGAAGTAGACACATTTCTGTTGATGTTACGGTTGGCGAAAGTATCTGTCAACTTCAATCTCTCACATGAAGCAGACACTGAGTTAGAATGTCTGAATATGGTCAATCTTTCTAGGTCTAGTTTTTTACTTGCATGTCAATTTTCTTATTATTAAGATCAAATTAAATGCTTAATTTTTGTCAGCTGCTTCCATTGCTATGATTGTATATATATCCAAGCCATTTTAGGCTCTTTAATTCTCTTTCTTTTTTAAATCCTAGTTTTTTAAGCCTTAGCTGTTAAAATATTTCAGAAACTTATTGTCAGGGATTTATAACATAGGAACAAAGAAATTTCCTTTACCACATAGTTTCTGGGAATCTCTTTTTTTCTTATTTGCTAGTTTCTATTAAGAAATATAGTTTGCCCTTACTAAATTTTAGGTGATATTCATGAGGGCAGTTTCAATGTTTTTTCACACATTTAAAAATAACATTTCACTAGAGAGTGGATGGAATAGGTCATATCATTACACTAACGGATTTTTTTCACCGAGTCTAATGGGTGCCTCAGTACTGACCCGCCTCTGTTCTTCTGTAGTTGCAATCAGTCACATTACAGGACTGTGTCACACCCATTAATAATGTGTGCAATGGTTCCAATTGTACTGTTAACATATATACTGGCCTCTGTGTGCATGTGTGTGTGTGTGTGTGAATGTATGTGTGTGTAGCTTTCCTGTAGTACTTCAGCAGCTCTAATATTCGGTGGCCCGTTTTTTGGGAGGAGGGTGCAGTGGAGGGAGCCCAGGTGGGTAGGAGTGTTTAGAATTGCCTGTGGATGGTGATGATAAAAGCAGGCCATCTTTGGGTGGGTTTTATTATAGTTTTGACACTCTCTACAGAGGGTACTATGGTCTTGCCTGCCTCCTGGGCAAACTGTCCCTGACCCCCTAATCTTGCTTCACCTCTGCCCCTACTTATTCACTTTCCGGGGTTCAGGGTAATATGGGAATGTGGAACAGCAGTGATTGAAAAGGAAGATGCTCTGCTGAATTCTAAGCCGAAGACTATTTTCTCAAGTACGTATTTTAATGCATTCCAAAGGACATGGCGAATGTGAATACATTCATTCTTCCCACAATGGCCCAGATAAATATGTTTGCACTGGTATTTTTCCAGCTCTGCAATGGAAGTTGAAAAGGCCCCTTTGTTTTCCTCTGTCTGTGTTTACCTCTGTCTTCTACTTTGCTTTTCTCTGTCCTTTCCTAAAAATCCATCGAGGTGCACCTCCTACTACCCTTTCCCGTCTAAATTTTAATTATTGACTAAATTTTAATTAGTTATTGATGATACAGGCAACCTTCTTTTTCTCGCCTCTCCAGTCTGCCATTGCTCCCTTCAAACAAATTTTCTTATTTTGGATGTTGGTTTTTCATTTGGTTTTGGTTTTAATTCAATTCAATCTGCATACAGTAACTTTGTTCACTTTACCTGTAGCCACATCATCAAAACCTATTTGATGAGACGAGATCAGAGTATGTACTAGGGTCATTTTCAGGGTAGCTTCCTTAATTTCCCAGCTAGACTCTAGTGCAGTGATCTTACCTCATTACCGGAGGCAGGCAGCACAGAGGACGGTTTCAGAGTCAGGTGAGTCCCAGATTTGAGTCCCATTCAGCCACTTGCCAGGGGGGCAACCACAGACAAATAAATGATTTACTCTCACAATGTCTCTTTTTTTCTCATCTGTAAAGTGACTATAATAATAGCACTACTCGTACTCATAAGCATAACAATAGTGCTGACTCATAAGCTCTTCATTTATTCACTCACTGACTATATTCTGTGCTCTATGATGGGTGGGGCCCAAGAACCGGAGCTGACATAGGTCTTCTCTTGATGTGTCACTGAGAAAATGTACGGTCCCTGGGCCACAGGTCGTAATGGTTGGTTGTTCGCTGCCCCGAGGAGGAGGTAGTTCTAGCATGTAATACTTGGAAGCTGCTTTTCCTTTGTCAGTCATTTGAAGGATTCATTCCTTTATTCTTCAGATGTCCTTTTTGAATACCTACTGCATGCTGCAAAATATAGATCTTTTGGCCAAGAGTCCCTAACTAGCCACTTGTGGACTTCAGTAGAATTTGACGTCATGGTTCCTCTCTTTTTCCAAGACTTGTGACTATTCTTACTGATGTCCAGCTCTGCTTGGGTCTTTGAAGTGTCCTGTCTTCCCCTGCAAAACATCCTAGGCACCACAAAAGGGAGCTCTCCCAGCACAAGTTGACTATTTATGGGGAGTTTGGAAGTGCCCACCTTGACCCATCCAGTCCTTGCAGCCGAACACCTTGATTATCAGTCTTATTGCTGCATCTCTTAATCTTCTTGCCTCTTCTGCTGAATTTGATGGTGGGCACCATTTTCTTGTTCATGGTTTTGGTGCTGTTATGAACTTTCTGACACATGCTTTCTCATACAAATAAACAAGGTTTTCTCTGGTGGATTTATTTTTGGAATGGAACCACCAGGTTGCAGGGCATGTACACTTTCAATTTCAATGTCAAATTGTTTTCTAAAATAGTTTTTAATAATTCGCTCTCCCATCAGAAATGTATAAATGTCTCCATTTTTCCACATTGTTGCCAACTCTTGGTATTGTCAGACTGATGTTTTGTTGGGTCAGTTTGGAGAGTATAAAATGGATTTTATTTTCTTTGCTCTATATTTCCTAAATTACTAATAAAGTTAAACCTCTTTTCGTATTACTGACCATTTGTATTTCTCCTACTGTGAAATGCTAATCATGTCTTTTGCCTATTTTTCTATTTTTCTCTAAATGATTTTGGATGTTTTTTATCTATTAAATGAATTTCAAATATCTTCTTGTAGTTTTTGGTTTGTAATTTTACTTTGTGGTGGCTTTTATTGAACAGAGATTCTTAATTTTAATGAAA
Organism: Rhinolophus hipposideros; assembly: GCF_964194185.1. Taxonomy (NCBI): domain Eukaryota; kingdom Metazoa; phylum Chordata; class Mammalia; order Chiroptera; family Rhinolophidae; genus Rhinolophus; species Rhinolophus hipposideros. The sequence continues at coordinate 21,400,930 of NC_138072.1, read as the reverse complement.
CTGAATTTATCAATTTTTTTGTGTTCTTTGTATCTTGCTTGAGAAATCCTTTTTTATTATAACTCATCCGTATCTTTATCTAAAGCCTAAAAGTTTGCCTTTCATAATTTAAATCTTTAATAAATCTTAGAATTTTTTTTGTGTGATATGATATAGGGATCCATTTTTTAAATAAGTTATGTATTTATCTATGTTTCCATTCATTCATGTCAGGTTCTTATGTATTTCAATGCTTATATAATAGTTAAGATGCATTATTTTGTGTTCTGCATTTTTGGTTGCATTCAGAGTCATTTTCTGATTTCCCTAAATGTTTATAGTTATGTTTAGTGCCACATAAATGAGAGAAGCCATCTAAGAATGAGGGATTAATACTGGAAAATATGGCTCATTTTCACTCAGCACAATTTTCATGGTTCTATCAAGACAACTAGCAACATATTAGATTTTCAACAAGGTTTACTGCATACATATTCACAAGGACAAATTTATGGGGGAGCATATCGATTATTACTTGTTAGCAAATTCTGCACTCAGTGTTTCTCAGAACACTATGTCTTTGTCTTACAACTTTTCGATAATATTGCACTGTGAATAATGGATTTCGAATGCTTCCTTCATTGAAATACTTTCCTAGAAGTAATTACCTGGTGTTCTCCACGAGGGCTCTACCTCCTGTAAAGACTTTCTGCTTTCCTTCCTAGCTGAAGGGTCATAACTCCTTGTACTTTCTAGTGCACACCAAGGCTGGAGCCCCCCAAGGCTCCACAGTGATTCCAGAACTGGGCCTGAGCCTGAGGCAAATTTGCTCATGTTTTTGATTTTTCAGTGAAAACCTGTCCACAGTGAACACAGGCATAGTTTTTTCTACCATATGAATTCTTTGGTGTGAATAAAGGTTCGCCTCCTGGCTGAAATCTTTTCCATAATTATTATATTCATATAATTTCCCCTCTGTGGGAATTCTCTGGTGTCTGTCTAGGTGTGGGTTCTGGCTGATGGGTCTTCCATACCCATTGCATTTACAGTCATCTCCTCTTATCTGTGGGGGACCTGTTTGAAGACCCTAGTGGATGCCTGAAACCGTGGATAGTACTGAGCCCTGTTATGCTGTTTTCTCCTGTATAAACGCGTACATAACTTTTCACTTAGAGAAATTTCCCAGCTTCTCTTTGGCATATGAGTATTCGAATTGCCAGCATCACTGCTCTTGCACTTTGGGGTCATCATTAAGTAAAATCAGGGTGACTGGCACTCACTGTGATGCTGGGACAATTGATGTGACCACCAAGATGGCTACAACGAGACTACTGGGCAGGGAGCATCTACAGCCTGGAGACACAGAACAAAGGGATGTTTCACATCCCGGGGGGACAGAGAGGGATGGCAGGAGATTTAATCTCATACTCAGAATGGTATGCAATTTAAAACTTGATGGAATCTTCCATTTCGTAGTTTTAGACCTCTGTTGACTTTAGGTGACTGAAACCGCAGAAAGTGAAATTGTGGAAAAGGGGGACTACTGTATTGGGTATGTCTCTAGTGTGAAGCATCTGATGTCTAAGCACAGAGTACCTCAAGGACTTTTTCACAGAAATTACATCCTCATGTTTCTTTTCCAAGCATGAATTTGCTCATCATGTACTCTTCCACAGAGAACAGTCAAAGGGTGTCTTCCCCGTGTGAGATTTGGCAGCAAAGGGGGCGGGACGTAAAGGTCAAAGTCGTGGTTGAAGGCTTTAATTAATTTATAGGGTTTATTAATTTATAGGGTTTCTCTCTAGTGGGACAGTTTTAATCCTTTCACTTGCACAAATGCAATTCACTAAACACAATTTTGCTTTTCTTCATATTGATTTGCCGCTCTACCTTTAGAGTATACGTATTATGCTCAAATAGCTGTGTCTTTATTAGCTTCTCAGGAAACACGGGCAGCCTGTGCTTTGTGTGGTTCTGATGTGCCGTTCCAGTTAGCATGGTCAGTAAGGTAAAATCAGTACCCTGCATAACGGTTCACATTTCATTTACCGCGATGTGTTAACGGTAATTGCGTGAAGTACAGATTTCGCTGCTCACCCTCAGTCTGTGAATCACCATCAAATGCAGGTGACCAAGCATGTCACTCCTTTTAGTCTGTGGCGATTGGTCGCTGCGCATCTGTTCTTCATTCACACACGGACAGGAAGCATGCAGTCATGGTAGCTCCTTGTCCCCCTGAGCAAAGCGTTGTACAAATATGGATAAATGGGACTTGGCTACCAAAGGTGAAGGTGCAGCAAGGAGACAGAAAGTGGTGATGCTGGCAATGCAAGTCCCATCGAACCTAAGTGGAGTCATGGAAGCTAAATCTGCATTTGGGAGCGTGGACCCTGCTGCGGTTGAGACACTGGATATGTAGCCGGAGCAACTGAGGGAACGGAGCTGATTGACAGAAGTAAGAAAATGGCACAAAGGGTGAAGGTATTGCAGAGCAAGTAACAGTGGCAGAAAAAAACCCAAAACACCCAAAAAGTCCATGGAAAGAACATAGAGGTACTTTATCACATCGAACCTGGTGTAAAATGATGCAAATGTGGGAGTGTGAAAATTCTCCAAGGTGTAGAAGAGATGCCCTGTCCACATGGAAAGTTATATAATGAGAAGGAGGAGGCAAGTGAGCACTGTTCCAACTATTCTTGATAAGTGGTTTACAAACAAAATTCTTTAATTTTCAATGTTTCAAGTTAGAGTGTCCTAAACAGATATTCGTGTCACTATTTTTTGTTTGTTTGTTTCTCTGTACTTTTATAACTGATACTAAGCAAAGTTTTTAATGTTTGCACAAAAAGGTTTATAGGTCACAGAACAGTCATAAACAATTTTCCAAAGATTGCTTTGCGTGGTCATTTTTACGGTCCTGTACCAATGTGCAAACTGAGCTCTATCTGCCTGTGTTTTTTAAAATGAATAAATACAGAGTCCATGCAAGACTCAAAAGATGGGCTTCATTTTTTGAAATTGTCTCAACACGTTTTCTCTGATAACTACATCTTCACTCTAACAATAACGAGTCATACAGAGAACATTTTAGTTCGCCATATGCCAAAAAGTTATGATGATGAAGCGATGATGGAATAAATCAGATAAACTTGTGACCCCTTCCTTATCACAGATCCTGGAACACAGACGGTACTCAAAAGGAAACAATATATTCAGAATTGATCACTTCTCTCCACCTGCGCTGCCACTACCAGAGTCTGAGTCACTGTCATGTCCCTTGAATGGTTACAGTCACTTCCAGGAGGTCTCCCTGCAGGCTGCGTTTACACATGACCCAGGGACTGCCCATCCCTTTAGTGAAAGCCCAGATCTTGCACTGGGCTCAAGGCTTCCCCATGATCTGGCCCCACCACCATCTCCAACCTATTCTCCACCACCCTCTCCCTGGCTGGCTCTCTTCCAGCTGCAAAGCTGTCCTCCACTTTCCTGAGCAGGCAGGGTGCTCTCCTGCCTTAGGGGCTTGCATGGGCCTTCCCTCTACCTGGAATCCGCCCCCTGCAGAAAGTCATGTGACTAATCTCCTTCCTGCTTCAGGTCTTCAGGCACAAGTAATCCTTCCAGGAGGCCTGACTATTCATCATTTCAGCCTCCCCTCCACAGCAGCATTCCCAGACCTCCTTATGTGATGCCAGGTTCCATTTTCTTTTCAGAGAACTTCTCACCTTGAACATAACTTACAAATATATTATTTCTGTTTATCACTTTTCTCCTGGCAGAATATAAGCCTGATAATGAGTTCAGGGATCTTTGATTTATTCAGTGATTTATCTCAAATGCTGAGAACATTGCCTAGCTCATATTATGTCCTCAGTAAATACTTGTTAAATGATAAATGAATGTTTGAATGAAGTTATTGATGGTGTTGTTTGATAATTATCTTCCATATTGTCCTATTCCAGCAGGCTTGACACCATTCGTTACAGAAATTATGTCTTATTTATTCATCACAAAATTGCCTGGAATGCCTTATTCCAGTGATTGCTCCCTCCCTAATAAGTAATATATACTTGTTCTAAAGGGTTGTAAGGTCACAGCAAGAACACAGAAGCATTTACCAAAGGGATTCAACCCAACATGTATTTATGGAGCATTTTCTATGTGCAGTGGTCTAACTTAGATAGAGATGTGATTGCTTCCAGTGTTGACTGAAGCATTTACATTCATTGTCCATAGAGTTTAATCTGCCCTGCTTGTCAGATAGCCGTAGGATATAGCGCATATGGTGGACTTTGTGAGTTGCAGCTAACTGGAAAAATGATCAGGGCATAACAGAGGGACAGGACCAGTTCCAGAAATTCTAAACTGGATAAACATTTTGAAAGTCAGAGTCTAAGGAAAGTACCTGGTGTGATGTGAGGAACTTGTTAATGGCCAGAGTTATTAAGAGTATTTCTTGAGTTTCCAAAAGTACAATTTGTTTGATTTGCTTAGATTGCCTATAGAAAGAGTTGTAATCAAACTTTTATTCTGTTTGTGTGGAAATAGTGGGAAAACGAAGAACTGGACTGCTTTTTTCCCCCCAGTGATCCAGTTGAGTTTTATATTGATATTGTGGATACTTGTGATACATTAAAATTTGTCATCGATGTAATAGGATCCAGTATTGCCCTATTTCCCGCCTGCATGTAACCATGAAATCACTTAATGGGATCATACGGTACTAGCTTTCATTGGGAATTAAATAGGATCTCGCCTTGACAATTCTAAAAAATAGCTCTATTTGTCAGCTTGGCAGCCCAAATTTATGAGCAATCGTGAAGTGAATTATGATAGGTAGTCAGTTATTGAGTGATGTATTTGCCAGGCAGAGTGTTAGACAGTGTAACCTAATAATATAAATGAATGTATAATGACAATCGAGGACACCGAAGGAAAGAAAATGGTGCTAGGGGAGTACAAAACAAAGAACTGACGTGGCCTGGTGGGTTAGGGAAGGCCGACCTCTGAACCGGATACTTGAGTGGAGATTTGAAGACAGATATTTCTGAACTAGAGGAGGGAGGGCAGGTCCAATGGCAGGCGCGGGAGTCCTGGGGAGCGTGGGAACAAGGGAAGGGTGGCTCATGGAAATGCTCATGGACTTTCCCAGACCAAGTAGTGCAGGGCCTGGTAGCTAAACAGTTACGGGGTCTTTTTTCCTTAGAGTAATGAGAAGCTCTTTAAAGGTTTTAAGCTGGGAAACAGTACAGTAAAGTTGATGCTGTGACCTGAAGGATGAAGCGCCATTGGGAGGGGGTGTACAGTGTGGAAAACTGCTTAGCGGGCTTTGAAGGTGTCTGCACAAGGGACAGTGGTTGTTAGGGTGGTGCAAAGTGGATGGGCTTGGAAGGTATGGATGGCGTAGAGCCCAGAGGACTCAGTGACTGGAAGCTTTCTATCACTCTTACTTAAGCACTGCCATTCTTCTACTTGTTCATGAAGTTTCTTCTAAAAGATTCCTTTTCTGGTTGTCGCTCGCTCACAGGCAACCTCTGCTCTGCCTATAGAGGAGCTCTTTATCCAATAAACTACGTTCATTTTGAAAAACAATAAATAATAAACTATTCCTTTTTAAATGATTTTGTTCAGAATTTGTACAGAGAAAGATTAGTAATTTTGTTTCTTCAAGTTTGTTTTATGAAATAGGTAGTGGTACAGGTTCAAGTTTAGAATCAGTTTCCAGGGAGAGCAATTGCTGTTATCTTCTTGTCATGCTAGTCATGCATGGTTAATTAATCAACAGACTTTGAAATTGTTTGTAATGAAATAAGAGAACATAAACAGAATTCACTTTTAGCATTTGGGTTATGGAATATGATTTGTTGTGTTAAATCAAAGCTTGTTGTCTTAGGTACTAAGGCACGAATCATAGGGACTCAGAAAACAAAGTGTACCAAAGGTGAGTATGTAAGGGTGATTTTAGTTTTTGTGGGCTGAGGCGGGAAGAATGATGGTCATCTGTGCATTCCCGCACTCAGGTACACCAATGGCATGTGCAACCAAAATATGAAGACAGGAAGTGTGAGTTAGGAGACTGGAACTCAGGACCAGGGAGCAAAGACTAATTTGGAAGAGGTTTTGTGACCAAGAAGACGTACTTGAACTCTGTCCTTGTTCTGTCATCTAAGTGGTGTGAACTCTCTGGACTCCCTTTGAAACCGAGGGTCCTTATGACTTTGATTAAACTTACATTTTAAATCCTAGCTCTAGAAATCATATCTCTCTTTCTATGCCCCTCAGAGAACCAGCCTTTTGCCCCGATACTCAGCATCCCTGAGGCAGCAGAAGACAGTAGCCCAGATTTGACCAATGGCCGCAAAGTTTAGACCTGTGGCAGGATAAAGATAACACCTTGACCTAAGTTATGTTTCACCTCCCAAGCCCTGGAACGCCCCCCTCTCTTCTTTCCCATGAGACCAGACAGAGGGAACCAGGAATGGATCTCAGAGCTGTCCTCTAAGACACAAAGAATTGATTCATTACCCTCACCTCACCTCTGACCAATCAGCTTCCAGCATGACCCCAAGCCTCTGCCCCACGGAGTGTTGTGAATTTTCCCCATAGAATCTGTAACCTACACACTGTTGGGGAGTCGGGGTATCAGGGTGTCGGGCTTTTGAGCACTAGCTTTCTGTTCTCCTGGGGGGCACTATTCATAATCAAACAGGCAGTGTTTCTTTACTGCAGTTTTCGGTATTTAGCATTTAGCTCTGCTGGGACCAGCGGACCAACTCTTTCTGTTCTATAAAACCGTCTGTATTAGCGGTATTTAGTCTTTGTTCTTGGAATAGAAGAAAAGTTCCGTGTGCGCGCACGTCTGTGTACACCAAGACACAAATGTGTATGTTGACAATAACTAGATTTACTGCACATAGGTTATAATAAATAAAAAAATAAAGCTACTTATTTAAGATTCCAAATGCATAGTCAGTAGACTGGCAAACCACAGTGGTTCTGGAAAAATTGTGCCTTGAGATGAATGAGATGTTAATTAAAGGATACGTGTTTGTGAATTAGTGTTTGGTCCACCCATGCTCAGCATATTTTCCTTTCTGTCACAAAGGAACTCTTTGCTTACAGCTCCCAGATAAACTGGAAAAGCCTCTAAGTAAGCCAGGCTAGGCCATCAGAGTGGTAGCTCCAGCCGCTGTCCCTGGGGGGTAACAGAGCTGCCCCGAGCTCTCCGCCGGGCACTCCATCAGGGGAGGCACAGACTGATGGCGAGTGTGCACCAGTGAGCTGGTTTGAGGTTTTACTAGGGCCGTTCAGTATGTTATTTAAGTTTGCTTCTTTCCTTATATGGTTGGTATGGCCCAAATATCGTGAGCATCTCCACATATGCTCTTATTTCTGTCTCTGTCCAAAGTACAGACTTACCTTAATATTCAGTTGTGTTGATGGCTCCCAACTCTCCTGGAAGACCACTCTCATCTCTCCTGGGACTTCATCCTATCTGAGTCCCCTTCTGGATCCCCTTATACTCGAGCACTTGATAGACGTGCAGAATCAGCCCCACCCAAGACCCACCGAGTCAGAATCTGCATTTTAGAGAGACTCGCTGGTGGTAGGATGCAGGATAAAGATTGAGAAGTGCTTCTCCAGGTGACAAATGTAGTGGAAATGAGTCGAGCTTCTAGGAGCAGTGTGGGACTAGGGAATTTTAGGTTTAGATGAAATTAGGTAGGTGACCAGTGCCTGAAAATAAGTGTGATCAGCCCTCTGTGAGTAACAAGTACCTTGGAGCCCCATTTTCCTCGTGTGGGTAATCTTTATATTATAGGATGTCGTGAGGAATAAATGAATTAATGCAGGACTGGCATACGCTGTATTTTTGGTAAATATGGTGTGCCTTCTCTGTGATAAGTGCCAATATGTGGTTGAGCTAAGATGACTTTTCTGGTCGATTTGAATGAAACCAGTTCCGTTATTGACCTGTTTTCCTGTGTTAGTTTTGGAACAACGACGTGTGTGCTTGCTATTGGAATCAGTTCCATTCTTGATGTCCTAGGAATATGTCAGATAACTTCTTGGTGATTTTGATGATTAAGAAAGTATGTAACAGTGCTAACGTGGAGCTCTGAATTTTACCATTCTCCATGCTGGTTGCCCCTGGGGATCAGTAGTGACAGTGAGGAACCTGTTGATTGTCTTGAGAGACAGTAACTCCCCCCTCCTCTCACCCTGTTACATTTTTTATTTGCAAGTAAAATTGCTCTAGGAATCGATTCTGTGTTTTGGGTTTTGTTTTGTTTTGTTTTTTGCTTTTGATGATTGTTCTCAGATTTTTCTCTGATTTTTAAAATGCACTAAAATATATTCTTGTAGATCTGATTTAGACTGACTAGTCATGACATGTCTCACGTCCCCCCTTTCTCTCCCCTCCACAGGACGATGAAGTGGTCCTTCAGTGCACTGCCACCATCCACAAGGAACAACAGAAACTGTGTCTGGCAGCTGAAGGATTTGGCAACAGGCTCTGTTTCCTGGAGTCCACTTCGAATTCCAAGGTGGGGTAAAGCCTTTGGGGTGATTCAAATATTCAGGTTCTGCTTGTGGCATTGAAGTTATTCGTGGGCACTCGTCTGTTTTCTGTGGAACACGTAAACTACAGTGGACATGAAAAATGTTTTTACTATTCATTAAGCACATTTTTAATTGAGCCCTTACTCTGTAAATAACTCAGCTATGATTGTTAATAAGACTAGATAAGTCACCATGATGTTTCTATCCCAGTGGAAAAGTGAACACGTAGATAAGTGATATCATTTCAGAACTAAGGCCAAGAAGAAAAACAGAGTAATGGAGTAGAGAGGGATGAGGCAAAAACTCAGTCTGTCACCGAGGGCGTTGGGGAATGGCCTTCCTGCGGGAGACACTTAATAGATGGGAATGAAGTGAGCGAGGGAGCAATATGGAGTTCTTGGACGTTCTTGAAAGAGGGACCAGGTAACTCAAGAGTCCCTAGTTGGAAATGTGCTTGCAGAGTGTTTAACGGAACAGCCAGGAGGTCACGGCAGCTGTAATACCGTGAGTGAAGGGACGAGTGACAGGAGATAAGGTCTTAAAGGAACCAGGTCACGGAGGGCCTGCCAGCCAGAGTGAGGAGATGAGGTTTCTCTCTGGTATGAAGGGAGGCCATTGGAACAGTACCAATTTGGTTTAGATATCTAGAAGATTCTTCTGGTGCTCATGTGGATTAGAGGACTTGAGCTCGTGGGAGTAGAAGCAGGGAGCCTAGTGGGAAGGTGCCTGCAGAAGTCTGGATGGGACTGGTGGTTGTTCCGACCGGAAGCCATGGTGGTGGGAAAATAAGGTGAGGGATTGGGAATGGGCTTTGGGGATGTAGAGGATGCGCTGATAGATCAGACTGTAGAATAAGGGAAAGAGAGGGAATGAAGATGGGGTGGGGGAGGAAATCAACTAGAAAATAGTCATTTGATCTTTTGTGTAACACTTCTACAGAGTCTTGTGACATGCACAATCTCTTTTCTTTGTCACAATAATAGTATGATAGTTATCCTGTAATGTCCATTGCACAGATGGGAAATGGACAACTAAGAGGTCAGGTCCGGCGACTGAAGTGCTGAATGTAACTGGAAGCAGCTGTGTGAGCAGGGGCTTTTCACACTTACCACCTCGGCGTTTTGGCCCCAAATCCCTAATTCTTTTCTTTTTGCCACGTCCGTCTTTGGTTGTTCTGTGAAATAGTGTTTATTCATTATGATAATTTAGTGCCAAGTAACCTTGTGAATAGTGTTCACATTTTGGCAAATCATTTTGCATTTTATAGCCCTGCTTAGATTTATGTTTAATTTGACAAGTCTTGCAAAAATGACTATGATAAAAAAATGTTATAAAAATATTCTTCTTAAAAAGAAAATATTAAGGGTTTGGATATTTAGTGCTTTCCCTGTGGTTTATTTTGTACTGGTTAGAGCCAGGCAGGCCCTTTCGTTAGCTGGTGTTTGATTTTCTCCATTATACTGAACACTGAACTAGCTGTTGTTCTCTTGGTCCTTTTACGGAAGCGCTGGTTCCAATACTGAACGTGAATGCTCCCAGTTCTGTAGTAGGTACATCATGTCGCAATCAAAACACTTACTAGGACAAGCATCCATGAAAAGTGCTGATTCCTGGCGGGACTACTTGACGACCTAGTGGTTACTGAAGACCTAGTGAACTGACCATTTTCGTTGTTGTCATGCTGTCTTATTCTTTTCAGGTTTATCTAAAACTTCACCTGTAGGATGAGATGTTGAGATTGCCGATTAAGCATAGAAAAAAAGAGCAAGTGAAGCCTAGTAAACCATCTGAACTTCTTTTTTTATGACATACATACTCCTTTCTTTTCCCGCCTCAGATTCCTTGACAATCCCCCACTCTGTCAGTTTCTTCTCTCATCTCCATTTGTCTTTGTTCTCCCTGACCTGCATACCCATTCTGGACTTTTCTGCCTATTGAAATGTGGCTTGTCCCTGAAAGCCTGTCTCACACCCTCTTCTGGGTTGCTTCTTTTCTAAATGGCCTCACTTCTCCTTTCTGTGCTTCTTAAGTGCTTTGTTTATACTTCTGTTATATTGCAGTTGGGCTTAATTCTGTATAAAATCTGCTCCACCTTCTCTTCCTGAATACATACATAGCTATACTCTCCGACATGTACACCAGCTTCTGAATTCCCTGAGGACCAGAGTGTATGTCCTTTATTTTTCGTATTTCTTAGTACTAAACACAGTGCTTTAAATAGTAGGTGATCCCTAAAATTTAGTGGATTATTAAGTTTGAAAGAGAACCACTAGTCTTAGGCAAATTGTATTTTTTATAAGACAGACTTTTAATTTTCTATAATAACAGAGTTAAAACTCTGTTGCAGTTCATGTTCAAAATACGTAAGCCTGGGTACAGATCTGTTTTATACAGATGTATCTGTATTTGACTTTCATATATATAAAAGTGGGAGATGGCCCTTTTTTCCTCTCAAATTGGTATTACCTGCATTTATTACAAAGGTTGGGAGAACAGAATTATTGTTGGCCATGAGCAGTCAGTCACTATAAATTATATATGTGTTCCTGGAAATGATCCCAGAAATATCTTAAGCTCCAGAATCTTTTAATCAAAGGCAGGGCTTACTTCAAAAGACTGTTTCATGCTCCTAGGATATTTATGCAGGCTGATCTCTGCCTGAAAGAGAATGGTTTGTAATTCCAGCCTAGATTTTCCTGCAGAAAATGTAAACATTAAAACTGGTGATGTGTTTCAATTATTTATTCATAATTCATACAGATACCGGGGGTGCCAAGAAAATGTATACACATGACCTGTAGACATCTTTCGTTATCAGTATATTTTGAGTATTACAATTTTAATACAGTTTTTTCCTTTCTTAAACTGTGTATAAATTTTTTTGGCACCCCCTGTATTTACCATGCACTGTTCATATGAGTGACTTTTCATTTTGTTTCTATATTTTAGAATTGAGAAGTTGGGCTTTTTCTCTTAGGAATCAATCATGTTCAGGCAGACCCACCTTGTTGTTATTAAAAGTTTAAGGAGAAATTAGAAGTGATCAGGGAGGGATAATTTTTAATCTCTTTGAATCTCCACATAAAAACAGATATTGCTATGAAGACGGCAACCCCCAAACCCACAGACAACATAATATTTAAAACTAAGTAGGTGATAGGTTAGCCCACATATGGTATCAGTAGACATGAAGGAGAAAGTGGAGGAAAGAAAACTGGTAGCAGGTACTCTCTGGAAAATGTGGGGAGCCATCCTAAAAACAGCAGCCGAACCAGGAGGGAACATGGGAAGCAAGGTAGGGATGGATATTTCTGGAGCAATCTTGGCCTCTGGACCCTTGAAACTAACCAAGTAAAGCTCCCTCTACACAGAGCCCTGCTCTAAGGAGCAATTGTTGGGAATCAAGGTTGGATTGAGTGGGGGGTGGCACAGGCAAGGGATGGAGAAGGGTCAGGTCAAAGTGGAGGAGGGAAGCGGAGCCAATAGATTTCCTAAATCAAAGGCCTTGTTTGACAGCAGGTGGAGACAGAACAAGTTGTTCCAGAGCCATGAAGCTACAAATGCTATACTGACCGCTTTCCTTTGCTGAGGGTGCAGGAAGGCTCAGCCTAACTTGTATCTGTTTATCTGCTATGCCTTTATTGCCCATAAACATAATTCTGCTCCTTATTTACCTCTCTCTCTTTTTAATATGTATAGTACTTCAATAATAGGACACATAACACACTTCAACTGAAAAAAATAAGTGGAATGTTTAGTATAAAAGGTCAGTGAGGTTGGTCTTATAGAGAGGTGGGTCAAAATCTGAGTCTCAGAAATAGGAGTACCCTTTTTTAAAAGGTTCACATACAACATTAAAGAATATTGACTGTATTTTAGACCACGAAGAAAATCTCAGTAAATTCCGAAGAACAGCAATAATACAAACATGGTTATAATGGAATAAAACTAGAAGTTAATTATTTTTTTTGTCATATAAGAATTCTTAGTTTATTAGTCTTCTTGTGGCAGATCTGCTCCGTTGTCGCAGGTAAAGTCACTGCCGAATCTTGACTCCTTCTTTCTGCCAGCACCACTACTGGCCTTTGTAGGCCCCTGGACTGTCTCCATTCTGTTCTTTCATTCTTTTCACTGTTTTCTTGAGGCCTTTTACTTTTCATACAGGCCATATCTTGCAAGCCTGTGTTTGAGGTTATGTTTCTTTGCGTAATCCAAGGAATCATAAATCATGCCTAAGCCAGTTGTCTTGCCACCATCAAAATGGGTTCTGGATCCAATACAAAGATGACATCTCGTGTGGTCTTGTACATTTTGGCTAGTTTTCCCCAAAGTTCTATCTTAGGTACTGTTTCCTTCCCAGGGTGAAGGACGTCAATGACCATTTGTTTCCATTGACGTAGTCTATTGGTCATCAACTTCCTGGTCCAGGTAGTTACTGTATTGTTCATGATGAGACCAATAATAGTCTTAGACAAATCATTTGCCCATAGTCATAAAATGGATCCTCAGAAAAAAAAAAAAGAGAAAAAAAAAACTGAGGGAAAAAAAAGGAATCTTGTTTAACGACCTTAATGTTCTCAGCAGAGTTTTCTGGCGTTAATCTTTGTGGACACAGGACAGAGAAAGTAAGAGGCCATTGAGATTTGTTTGGGCCCAACACTTCAGTGATTCTGTATTTCTAAGACAAGTCCACATCCACTATTTGTATAAAACATGACTGGATTTTATCAGGCATCCAAAGAGGAAGTTGAGTTTCGGTATAGAACAATATCAAGAGCTTTTTCCACTTCTTCTCATTTCTGTGGCATCACTTTAATTAAAAGTATTTCTTCTTATAATGGAACATGACAGAGCAATATTTTATCCTCAGTGACTTCTCATTTCAGGATATTATTCACCACCATAAATAATGCATTAGGATATTAATGATGCATAATAGTTGTGATAGTCCAGATGAACTGTTCTTCTTATTCAAGTGAGAATTTTTAAATAATAAAAATGTCACTATAAGATAAATGCTGAATGATATAGGAGTGGATCACTTTAAAAATAAAGTTGATGAAACATTTTAAACAACAGATACTTGTTTCTTAATGGCTCCCCTAAAACTTAATTGAAGTAATAAATCATAATTATAGGAAAATAAATATTCACACTGTTATTTTGTTGTTCTATTTACTTCATTCATCGTGACTTTCACAGAATTTTGTTTGGGTGAAAGGGAGGAAAAACGAAGACCAATGTGTTAGGCAAAAAACATAAATTAATCAGATTTGTTTCTCAAAAACCTTATGTTTTAGTTATATCGTTAATTATTTATTTGCCAATATTTTAAGAGGAAAATAATGGACAGTAGGTATGGCAGAAAGGAAATATCCTAATGATGAATCAATGTCCAGTTTTTAAAGAATAAATGATTGCATATAATGTTCTAGTAGAACACAAGAGTTATAAGAAAATATCTAACAATCTTGCCAGATTGTTATAGTGACCAAAATGGAACTGTTTGCTAAATTATAATTTATAAGTTATATAGGACTATTTCTTCTTAATGTACTAAACATGCATTGGTTCTGCTACTCAGTTAGGAAAAGTTGTTGATACAAAAGGACAAAGATGACATAATTGAAATCCCCAAAGTAGGAAGGATTTTTATGGAATACCAGAATAATACAGCTTTGATACATTGTCTTATGAGCTAAAGGCTCATTCTTGGAATATTTTAAGCATTTAAAAGAATTCTCATTGTCGTGAAAGATGAGCTTCTGATTTCTCATTATGTTTCTTTTTTTTTATTCTCCCAGAAGTATTTTATATTAATACCAGTAATTGTTTACAGATATTTATATACATGGTATGTTACCATTAAATAAATGGCAGGGCTACTAACAGAAATAAAAGTCAGAGGAAGGTTCTATTGTAGGAAGATACAATTGGTCTTATAATCTGATGTTTGTAATGACTATAAATTTTCCAAACACCCTGGAAAAAGCAAATTATTTAATGGAAAGTTTCAAACCACACAATAGCCATTTTCACTCAGTATACTTTGCCACAATTCAGTGCTCAGGCTCTTTAGAAACAGCTGATCCCAGCGCATACGGCACATCCTCCTGGCTGAGGCTCCACATGGAGGAGGAGGCAGTCGCTCAGGTGAGAACACCTGCCATGGTCTCTGATGTGGGGGTTGGGAGTCCTTCCACCCTGCACAGTGTCACGTGTTGCCTGTTTACCTTTTGGAATGTTGCTTCCTCCAGTCCTGATCGATGGAACTCTTTGCAGTGGTGACTCTCAAGAAGCTCTGGTCAGGAACAGAGGAATTTTTGATGGCAGGGATGTATGACGATGAAAACATTTCATCTCAGCTTCCAGTGAGTGGGCGACCGTGAGCAGGCCAGGGGAGCCAGGCTTCTGTGAGGAGAACTCAGATTCTGTGGCACATCTACAGACGTGGGTGATCCAAGAGAGCTTTCTGTGCCCTCAGTCTTGGCTCCCACGGGCTTCTGGCATCTAGGACTGCCTTCTCATAGCTCATCCAATTCTGCAAACCGTTCCGGCGGTAGTGGTCTGAACGCCTTCTCATTCCAAGAGACTTTCTCCAGGACTGAGTTCTCAGTTTTCAGATCCATGGGTATCACTTCATTGGGGGCTAAAGTTGCTACCTCCACAGAACTAGTGACGGTCTTGGTATTATTGTTGCTGTCACATGCAGGGCAGTCACACCAGAACGTCTCGGTTCAGCAGGCTTGCGGCTCAGCAGGCTTCCAGCTCAGCAAATGCTGTTTACGGACAGGGACTTCATAGAATCGGATAAACCACTGTACTCAAGCATGTTTCTTGCAATGAGGTTCAAAATCATCTTCAAACAGTTTAATCACTTTAGCAACATATGGATATTCATCATCGTTCCCTTTAACCCACACAAACTGTCCAACTGGAATGTGACTCTCCTTTGAACAACTTTCTAATGTCACACTCATTTCTTTGTAGGTTTGGAATATAGCTTTCAATCCAACAATGGCCTGCCAACCCATGAATAAGTTCGTCTGGTCTTCAGCCTTTTAGGGTAGCATGCCATGGCTCCTGTATTGCTCTGGCAGTTGTAAGGGGTATTTTTCTTTGTAGCTGACAGGCCCTGTATATAAGTATTGTGAATAGCTTCAGTATATGTTACTTTTAACGGCTGATAGAAAACGGAACTGTCGGAAGTAACCTTGGAACTTTTCACCCTTTCTCAATAAATCAGGTGAAATAGGCTTTCGCTACCAGCTGGATTCCTTGCAGCCACTGGGCCACACACCAGAGCCAAAGTGAGCTCCTCGCTAGGAATGCAAAGAAGGTCTCCTGTTATGTTTTTTAACATCAAATGAAAACTTAAGAAACACTGAAATCTAAGACTGAAAAACAATCTAAAATCTGAGAGAGAGATCCACTGATTATACGGCAGTTGGAACCAGTTGGAGACAAAGCTACCTGGGGTTTACCTCTGACACACACGGTTTCCTCAAACACTGTAGAAAGATTGGCAGACACTTTAATGCATGTAGTCTATCTGCCTCTGAAGGGGCTGTGCTCACAAGCAAAGTGAACAGCAGTCTTCTTGTATCTCCTGCCACTCTGTCACATCAGTTCAGACTCACACCAGTGGCCAGGGCATCAAGTGGAAGGGGGCTGACCCATTGCATTCTGGGAGCTTTGGTCCTCACGCATGATTGACTAATGTACTAAAGGCACATGCAGAGAGAAGTACTAAAGGCCTTGGTGGAAGAACAGATAGGAATTGTGACTTTGATTATGGTATAGTTACTGTAATGACAGAGAGCAGAGCCAGGCGTAGGGGTAGGAGAAGCTGCCAGGTCAGCTGCTCAGAGCAGAAGCAAGTGGATGCCTGTAAACATCTGAAAATGCAGTGGGGTCCTACACACCACCTTCTTTCTGGATCTGAGAGTGGGATTTAACCATCACTGGAGTGAACACGGCTGCAGCACATGGGGATCTAACACACAGGGGTGGGTGCACTTTTTTTGAAAAGAGCCAAACACTAAGTACTTTAGGTTTTGTGGGTCAAATGTTTTTTTCTTCCTCCTACTCTGATGTTGACATTGACATGAAAACAACCATAGACCATATGCAAACAAGTGAGCGTGTCTGTGTTCCCTCAACCTATATTTATATGGACACTGAAATTTGAAGATACAAGTTTTATGTCAAAAATATTATTTATTCTTCATGTGATTTTTTTTCAATCATTAAAAAATGTAACAGCCACTCTTATTTCGTGGGCAGTGGGCCAGATTTGGCACATGGACTGTAGGGTGTCTATTCCTGATGTAACATAGGGAAAATATTATATTCCTAAAGGAGAAGCTAGAGCAAATACAATAGGAGCAATAATCAAAGATACGATATAAAAAAAAAAAGCTTTTGCCTGTAGGTTAAATGGACTTACCTTATCCTAAAGCTGGGAAAGAGAGCTTCTGGCTGGAGCTCCTGTTGAAGGTTTATGGAGGTAGAGGCGTGGAGTCTGAGCAGAGTCCTTGACAGATGGTAATTAGTAAGTTCATGGACATGTCATATGAATGAATGAGAGAATAAATGAATAAAATATGAATATAGGTAAACAGAGTATGATGTGGAAGCACTTCATAAGAAGAACAAGGACAGAGAAACAGGAGAAGAAGCATTTGTCTGAGACTGGGAATTCCCAAGGGTACTGTTGGGCATGGGGCAGGTCTTCACATGCCATGTACCAGCCCAGCTATATCTGAAAGATTAGGAGAGCTACTGAAAGCTTTGAAACAGTGGATGGAGTTGTTTCATGTACTACTACTACCAACAATAAACAAAGCCAGACACTGGTTACGATGGTCGGGTCAGATTTTAATCAGTGATGTACTATTGTAATAGGGAGGAGAGTTCAGTGTGAAATGAACTCAACTTTGATTTGTACAGAAGTGACTGGACTTTTTAAAGGGAGAGTGAGGGAGTAGGAGAGGGGGTAAGCAGGGTCCCCTAGAGTCAGGCAAATGAAAAATTACCAAGGGGTGATGACTATAAACGCTAATTAGCCCAGCTGTGTCAGTTGGCAATTATGGAAGTTAGGATCTACCCGCCCACAGAGACTGAGGAGGCGGCTCCATCTTTCTGATGTTGACATTTCAAAGGATTGGCATTCGATCCTTGAGAAAGACACTCCTGAGTTGTAGGAGATGCATGTACATCTCAAAGGGACAGAGAAGATTCACAGTTATAAGGCCATGATGTATGGGCTCTAAGAAAGGGTGGTCAGCAGATCCTCAGGTATTGGCTGGGATACACTGTCAATTCTTTGGGCAGCCTTGAACTTTCTCAGGCAGATCCTTTAAGGAAGGGGGTATCATCCCAGAGATGTGACCTTAAGCTGTTGGAAATTGTGTTAGTGTTTAAGTCTCTTAATGTGGGGTACAGAGGTGGGGCAGCAGAATGGACAAAACCATTTGTGTTGAGTCTGTAGTTTTTAGGTACCAAAGTTGAAGCCTAGTTGAGAAGAGGGTTCAGAGGCTCCTGGCTAGAGTTTGGACAAGGAGTGAATCTCTGTCACCACGTATGGATGTGTGCATTTAGATAATGCATGGACTTCCCTGGAGGTAGGAACAGTGTAGTTCTACTGAGTTTACTACAAGATGACATGCCTTTGAATATGCGTCTTCCTGCTCCCTGGAACTCCTTTGCACAGCCTTCACCTAAAGCAAGCCTCCTAGTCCTTTAGGCAGCTGTCGAAGGTGCCTCCTCTGTGAAACCATCCTGCATTTCCCTGCCTCCCCCTTCTCCCTGGAAAAGGAACTCTGTCACTTGGTTTTGCTTTTACTCTTTCTCCCTCTCTCCCTCCTCTTCTCCCCCTCTCTCTCTCTCTCTGTCAAGCAAAATGAATTCCTTCTACTGCACCCCTTGCTGCTTAATCACATGTCCCTTTATGTTACATTTATTTTTTGAAATTATTATTTTTTTAATTAAAGTGTATTGGGGTGACAAGTGTTAGTAAAGTTACGTAGGTTTCAGGTGTACAATTCTGTGATACATCATTTATATGTCACATTGTTGTGTTCACCACCCAGAGTCAGTTCTAATAACCATGAAAGCACCTGCAGGCAGAGACAGCATCTTTTATATCTCAGGTAATAATTCATTTTCGAGGGAAATAGGTGATCAATAAATACTGGTTGATTTAAACTGATTTTCCTTCTTTGGACTAATGACTTAGTACTAATGCACCTATTTTGACAGTTAACTAGTTCTTTTGGCTTTTTTTATCCTACTGTACTTTCCAAAGAATGCACAGACATCGTCTTCTGGTTTCAAAGAATTAATTTAATGTCTTTAATGTTATCAGAATAAATTTTTATATTTGTGACTATAATAATGCTTAATCCTGTATAGAGGGATAGTGGGCTGGTACAGTGCATTTTCAGTAATAATTTACTACTTCATGTTACGATTAACTTTTTGGTAGCATGCTCATACATTAATTTAAAGATTCACACACTTTACTGAAAAATAATTAAAAACTGTAAACAATTGTTGACAAAGTTGATGCAGAATAAAAGGCTAAGATTTTTTTTGCCTGCGTAACTCTCTTGACATAGACATTTGTTAATTTTATGCATTGTTTTACAGTAAGTAGTGAAGTCGTTTATATTTCTATTTATTTTGTTTAAGTTAAATTATAGGTCAGGCAGCATTACTTGTAAAATGCTTAGCATGCATTTTACTACTGAAATAGCCTCTTGAGAAACTTAAAATCAAGTTCACACTGGAGAGCAAAGGGACATACGAAGGCCTGACAATTAAGTTCACGAACTTGTTGCAACGATGTTGCTGACCTTTTTTGATATCAGAGGGATTATTCATTATGAATTTGCACTGACTGAACAGTTAACCAAGTTTACTATTTGGAATTGCTGAAAAGGCCTGCGTGAAAAAGTTAGATGACCTGTACTTTTCACCAACAATTCATGGCTCTTGCATCACGACAATGCACCAGCTTACATGGCACTGTCTGTGAGGGAGTTTTTAGCCAGTAAACAAATAACTGTATTGGAACATCCTCCCTATTCACCTGATCTGGCCCCCAAGGACTTCTTTCTGTACCTGAAGATAAAGGAAATATTGAAAGGAAGACATTTTGATGACATTCAGAACATCAAGGGTAATATGACGACAGCTTTGATGGCCATTCCAGAAAAAAAGTTCCAAAATTGCTTTGAAGAGTGGACTAGGTGTTGACATTGGTGCATAGTTTCCCAAGGGGAGGACTTCCAAGGTGACCGTAGTGATATTTAGCAGTGAGGTATGTAGCACTTTTTCTAGGATGAGCTCGCAAACTTTATTTTCTGACCTTGTAAAACAGCCAGATGACAACACAAGCTATTTACTTAATCGAATACCCCCGTGGATTGGTTAGTGCTAGTGGTCCATTCCATAGGATCTCAGAGAAGGGGATGGCCACTGTGAAGGGGTGGCCAGAAAGGTTTCAGTGCAGAGATGAACTAGTGGTGGATTCTAAAGTCGGTGTAGGTTGTGAGGAACGTATTTGTGTCCTCTGCTAAAAGGGAAGAGTAGTGGGCTGTGATCTGAACTTGAAGATGGCAAAGAAGAAACAAACACAGCACGCAGAGGAGGACAAGCTTATTCAGAGTCAGAAAGACCAAGAGAGGAGAGCACTTTTTGTGGGAACAAAGTAATGAACAGTAGAGTGTGCAGCAGGGAGTCTGATGGAGTGAGGCATTGGGGAAAGTCAGAAGGATGTGTTTGGGGAACTTAGAGTTGTTGCAATGTTTGCTGAGACTGAAAAATGTCTTAGTGAAGGAAGTACATAGGCACCTGAAAAGACTAATGTCATTAGTTATTAGGGCAGCGCATGTTAGCACCACAGCGAAATGTCCCTGCACACCCACTAAAATGGCTGAAATTGAAGACTTATAATATCAAGTGTTGCCAATACCAAGAGCAGCTGCCCTCCATAAATGTTGAGGGCAAAACAGAAGGATGTGGTCATTTTGGAACAGTTTCACAGTTTCTTACTGAATTAAGCATAAACTTAGGATATAATACACCAGTCCATTCCCAGTTATGTATCCAATAGTTATTTACCCATGTTTCTGCACAAACTCCTGGATTCATGTTTAGAGCAGTTTTATTCATAACAGGAATAAAAACCAATTTCCATTAACTCATAAAGTGACACAATTTAGCAATAAAAAATAAACTATTAATCTGTGTAACAACACAGAGGCAACGAAAGAGCATTCAGTAAAGTGACAGAAGCGACATACTCAAGCTTATATGCTGAATGATTCCATTCATATAAAATTGTAGAAAGACAAAGCTACAGTGACAGAAACATCTCAATGGTTGGCAATGGCTAGGGAAGGAGGTGGGGATTTACTGCAGAGATGCAAATGTTTTTATTCCATCAAATGGAAAGAGATGATCTATTTTATGAGTGTGGCGATGGTTTTATGATTGTAAACGAGTGTCAAACTCGTTAAGTTGTAGATGTATTATTGGTGAGTTTTATTGCACTAAATTATATACAAATAAAGTTGACTGAAAAAAAAACCAAAACACAAACCACTAAGCAAAATAAATACATATTTGATAACATTAAAATGAAAGACTTCTGGATATCAACAAGTACCATAAAAAAACAAAAAAAAAACAAAAACAAACCTCAAATTGGAAGAAGATATTTTTAACAGGTCCATATAACACTGATAAAATGTTGCTATCCAGAATATATAAAGACTCTTACCAGTTAATAAGGAAGAAAGAATATCCAAGTATAACAACATTCAAGACATTTGTAGAAGTACTTCGTAGAAAACTCAAATGGCTTCCAAATACTTGGGAAGATTGTCAAGTTGTTAGTAATAAGGGGTGTACAACCTAAAGTCACATTCTAATTCTTGTGCATGGCAAAAGTAGATTAATTTTTCAAGCATTAGCAAAGATATGGACCAGTGGCCATTTTCATACATTCCTGTTGGGATTGTAAATTGGTACACCACTTGGGAGAGCAATATGAATATACCCAATAATGTTGAAGGTGGTAATATCTGAGACCTAACAAATTCTCTCTAAGAAATATACCTGGCTTCGACCAACTCTTGCACATGGGCTCATGAATATGTACATACATATTCACTATAACAGTTTTGTAATAGCAAAAGCAAACAAAAGACCGCTGTTAGAATGGCGAGATCCCAAACCCTCACAAGACCAAATGCTGGCAAGGATGTTGAGTAACAGGAACTCTCACTTGTTGCTTGTGGGAATGCAAATGGTACTGTCACTTTGGAAGACAGTTTGACAGTTTCTTACAAAACTAAACATACTCTTACTATATGATCCAAAAATTGTGCTACAAAGTATTTACCCAAATGAGTTGAAAAATCATATCCACAACAGAAACCTGCACACAGATGTTTATAACAGCTACATTAATAATTGCCAAAATCTGGAAACAACAAAAATGTCCTTCGGTTGGTGATGGATAAATAAACTGTAATAGGTCCAGACAGTAAAATATTTTCAGTGCTAAAAAGAAATGAGCTATTAAGCCATAGAAAGAGAGGGAGGAAACTTAAATACGTGATACTAAGAGAGAGAAACCAATCTAAAAAAGCTATATACTGTATGATTCTAACCCTGTGACATTCTGGAAAAGGCAAAAACTATGGAGACAGGAAAACGATCCGGATTTTTCAGGGCAGTGAAATTACTCTGTATGATACGGTAATGGTGGGTAGATGCCATTATATATTTATCAAAACCCATAGAATGTACAACACTAACAGTGAACTGTAAGCTATTGATTTTGGGAATAATTATGTTCCAGTGTAGGTTCTCTGACTGTGACAAATGTGGGGGTGGGGGAGAGTGGGGACGATATTAGGGAGTTCTGTATTTTGACTTCATTTTGCTGTGAATCTAAAACTATTCTAAAAAATAAAGACTATTCTAAAAACATACAAACAAAAGATCTCTAAATTTTGTCAGTAGGAAAATCGATAATTAAATTGTAGTATATTCACAGTTTTATACTGCACACAGTGAAACTATAGCTCTATGCATCAAAAAGAATTCTAAGAATATGATGTTAAGCAAAAATCAAAAAAATCAACGTATAGATGGGCATATACATTATGATGCCATTTATATCATATAATATGAACAATTCTGTAATTAATATTAGAATATAGAAATATATGGTAAAATTCTGCAAAAAAAGCACTTGAGTGATAACTAGAATTCAGCACAATGGTTACTGTTTCGGGAATACGGACAGTGGAATCAGGGGAGGCACCTACTGCAACTGTGTATGTAATAGTTTATATTTTAGCTGGGTGTTGAAGTGTAGGTGTTTATTGTAGTACTTTTAAATTCATTAATTCGATAACTATTAGGTTGGTGCAAAAATAATTGTGGTTTAAAAAGTTAAAAACAATCGCATCTCGGCCTTTTGGCTAAGATCAAGTGTAAAAGTTAAAAATAACTGCAAAACCATACTTACTTTTGCACGAAGCTAATACTTTATTGACTCCCTACTATGTGCTAAGCAGTGTCCAAAGTCAGGGATAGAGCAGTGATCAAGACACCGAGTCATCTTGTGGATTGTTTGTTCTCATGGATGAAGACAGAAAATAAATAACTTAGTTGACAATTAGTGATACATCATGCAAAGAACATTAAAGCAAGGCAGTAGTAAATGACAGGATGTCTGTTAGATTGGTTTGGCCATAGAAAGCCTCCCTGATTGCTGAGTAAGAAGAAGGAACCGGCCATTGGATGTGGAGACGAAGAAGCATGGCGGGCAGATGGAAGAAACAGTGCAGAGACTCTAACATGGAAATGAGCATGGACTGTTCAAAGGATGAAAGAGGCTAGTGTGGTTGGAGTCTAGCCGGTGAGATGGACAAGTGATAGGACATGAGGGCAGAGAGATGGGCAGGGGCCAAATCATCAAGGGCTTTGCAAGGTAGGATGAGAGGTCTGGCTTTTATTTTAAGTTCAGTGTAGAGCTCTTGGATGGTTGTTAACACATGTGTTGTGTGGTTGCCTTATGGAGAGGGGATTGGAGAAGACAAGAGAGGACAGTGGCTTCAACTGGGTCTTAGTAAAGGCAATAGAAGTAGTTAAATGCAGAACTTTTGTTGGGCTGGATTTGTCAGTAGGAAAACTGATAATTCAATTGTAGTATATTCAAGGTAAGGGAAAAAGGAATGAAAGATTTTTGGATTGGACTGTATTGTTCAGCTGAACAAAATTGGTGGGAAGTGTAGAGAAAGGAAGATGTTAATATGAAGAGTTCTATTTTGACTGTGCTAAGTTTGTGACATCCACTTAGAGGTGTCAGTAGCAGCTTACTGTTAGCCAAGAAGACTAAGGAGAGGTGAAGTCTGGTGTTTAAGACCCTGGGTGTGGGTGAAACTCACCAAGGGGGACTGGAGTTATGGAAGAGATGGGGACTCAGGTCAGGCATTTAGAAGTATCAGAGGAGAATGATTCAGCAAAGTAAACAGTAATTTTCTTTTTCTCCATCTTCTAAGAATAGCAAAATCTTTCTCAGAATCCTTATTGCTTAAACTAGAAGAATAGGCTATGAGTTTAATAATGCACAAAGCCATAGGGGACTAAAATGTAAATACTGTGCACAGTTGAATTTTAATAGTAACTATATTTTGTCACTGAAAAAGTTGAAAAACACATGATGAATACAAAAATAAAGTCACACTTTTGGAAATTATTTAACAGCTGAATAGTTGGAAAAAAGTCAAGAATGTAAAAGGAACAAAACAGTTGTCAAAAATACAAATGATAAGGGCAAAGAAATAATTATAGTCATATTTCCTATGTAAGAGAAGAAAGAAAATTGAAACTAACACAAAACTCCATCCCAGAAACAGAAACATTTGAGAGGAAAAAGACTGATTTGTAAAGAAAAAGGGGGACAAGAATAAAAGAAGAAGAAGAAGCCCTGAGGCTGACCCGTGGATTTAAATAATCAGAGGGACAGGCTGGGGGTAATGTTTATTCTCTACCGTAACAAACTGCAGAGAAGGATAAGGCATGAGTGCTTCAGTGTGTTTTGACAGAGTAATGACTTCCATAAAAGTTAAAATCACCATCCGCCATTTTTATAATTGCCTCACTACAAAAAAATAAGGTACCAGTGGGTGTTAGACTGAAGGACTTCAGCACACATCTAAAACCCAGGAAGAATGACTATATGAAACAGTTTAAAAGCATTTTTAGCAGAATCACATCAAACAGGAGTATAAAGGGATGGCTTGATTCAGAATAAGTAGGAAGCAATGGAGCCACCTATTAACTATCAACAGTAACTCACATTTTGAAGTTTATAAGTTTTTAAAAAAGTATACTGGAGCTCACATTGAGAATTTCACTGTGACAGAGTATTCAGAATACAGGAGTAACACTCAAGGATAAGTTTAGTAACTGGCTTCTTTAAAAAGGCCAAGCTTCTTCTCTCTTTTTTATATATTCGGATGATACTACCCATGTGTTTGAATCATTCGTTCCTTCAGGAGCAAGTTACATTCCCTTAACCAATCAAGTTCTTCGTCTTGTTAATTGTTCATTCATCACTTGACCCTGACACTCATTCTCATTTGTCAATTCTGCCGCCATCTGGATGCATAAGAAAGTGAGGTTCCTGATGTCAGGAGCTCATGGTCTCTTACACGGGCTCTGATCGCCCAACTATTGTCTGTGAGGACCCACAGTTTTTTCAAGTTGTATTGGTAGTTAGGGATGTAAGCATTTTCCAGCAGATTAGCAATGAGTTCTGTGACCAAAACAAACAAACAAACAAACAAACCACCCCAAGAACCACTGATATCGTGTGTGATGGGGAGACACTGGTTTTTGGTTTTGTTTTCAAATTCTACTGATCTTAGGGAACCCAAATTCTTAACCTTGGCATCATTTCTTTGGGGCTTCTATCAGTCATTGCAGCAACATAATAGGGTAAAGGAGGCTATTTTTTTCTATATAGAAGAAACCGATATTTTTGTAAGATTCACTATTATCTTGTTTTTGTCATATCTGTGCCTCTGATAAACGATTCAACATTTATATAAATGTGCTCAGAGGTATTTTTCCTGGTGAAAATCATGAACACTAAAAATATAATTCTTCAAGGTTTGTTGTTTATTGCGTACATCTACATAGGTTTTGCTCTAAACTCAGAGTTAGTGTTAACTTAAATTTTTAAAAGGCTTTTGACTTTTCTATTTCCTCCTCTTTATTCTGCTGGTAGAATTAATAGTTATCATCGATTAGAGTGTTTTTACCCTACCCTGGCTCCCAGAAAGTGACATTCTGGAGAGAGAAAGGATGAAACTTGCCCTATTTGAGTATGGAAGAAGAAAGGTATAAGACTTGATTTACAGAGGGTTAATAATAAAGAGAAGAAATGATACAAAATAAGATTATGAGGTTGAGGCCTTGGAACATGCAACTTCTCTCAGAACTCTGCAAAGAAAATTGTCAAATTGTCAGCACTGTAATGACCTTTTGGTGTGGTGGACTTCTGGGCCCTGAGATACTTTCCACCTCTATTTGTTCAAAGTTATAAAGCAGGACTGGTTGGATCTAAGTATAGTCTCCCTGAGTGATGAGTCATGCCGCCTGCTAATAAAAAGTTTTATACTTTGACATGTGTGCTAAGTTTTTGTTGTGGGTTGTCAATGTTTTATGTCCTCCTAGGGGCTTTTAGGAGAATATGTTTTCACAGCACTGTGATCCCATTATACTGTGAGCCAAACTAATGAGTTTTAATTATACTAGGGGCTGTGGAGCTGCTGACACCTTCTCATAATGTGTTTTAAATTGGAAGGATGGAGAGCGGAAACGAAAGGTTTAACCTGGAGTCATGTTTGGAAGATAATTTCCTTGCCTGCGATGCCGCCTCTCATGTTTATTTTTCGAGTTGAAGAATCTGGTTGATTTGTGGCATTCCCATGTATTCGGTGGAAGAGAGGCCATTTGTTCTTGACTTTGGGGACCCAGATTTTAGGCCAAGGTTTTCACTTTCTGTTTGGATTTGAATAAGTCACCTGACAATAGTACTTTCTTTGCCATGGCTATGACAGGAGGCTTACTGAGAAAATGCCATATGATGATAGATATCTGGATAGTGAATGTTTGAGCAATCTCTTCCCTGTTCTTATGACTAACAGAGCCTAGGCATTCTCTGCCTGCTTGGAAATCTCGTTAATGTTGTTAATATTTTTCTCCATTGATTACTGTTATTACCATCTCATTTTTTGTGTTCCCTTAGTCTGTTAAACATGGCTATCTGGATGTAAGCCCTACTTTTCTTTTGTGTCCTAGTTGACATGTAGATATATGTTATTTTTGGTATTTACCGATCTCCTAGTTCTAAAAATTGGAAAGGCCCAAACAATATCTTTGTTGCTCAAGTACTGAGGAATGCCCTGCTCCTCTGTGGACTTTTCAGGGATCACAGACATCACTGACTGTTGATAAGATCTCCAATGCCAAGTTAGGGCAAAACGCTTCTCTCCTATTTTCCTGGTAATATTCCTACAGTTTGTTATCAGATCATTATAATGATGGTAGAGAATTCATTGATGCCGCCAGGATACGTGCGGCTTTTTCACATTTTTGATAAAATAAACACGATGAGCTTGCTGGAGAATCCCAGCTTTACACTGTCAACACATCGTGAGGACATCAGGCATCTGTGAGATCAGTTGAGTTTTCTGTGAATCAGTCTGAGGTGTAACCACGTCTTTGTAACTATCTTACAATAATTGAAGTGAATTGACTAGAAAAGTAGAATTCCTGGTATGTAGTGAAGACTCACCTGGTGTTTGTAGAACTGAATAGATAAGGACTTCTGTTTGCCAGTGGGCGAGTGGATCTGCTGTCAGTGGTACAGGCAATGTGAGTGTTGTTTGTGACACATGGATTTGTTTTAAATATATCCTAACTTTGTAATGACCAGTCAATTGCCACACTCTTTAACCACCAGTAATTTCAATTAAATAAGTAACATATTTTAAAAACTATAATCTCATACTTAAAATTCTACTTAGAGGATGAAAACAATACCTGTGCTTTACCTTACATTCACCTGAGATCTTCCTCAGTTGAATACACATCTCTTACTGCTGAAAAACTCACGGTTGCAAATATTTAGTATTAGAACATGCAGTTTCTTGTGTTTTCACGGGAGCTATAAATATTGTTTCTAGCATGCTATTTGTTAAAGAATTGAAGATCAAAAAGTTGTAAGGAGCATATTGCAGGAACTCCATTTAGTATGGATGGTGCAAAGGATATCACCATACACTGCTTGAAAGAACTCTAATCGTGGTAATTCCAGAGCTTTCTAATCGGTTGATACTATGTGTTTAAAAAGTAGTCCTCTTTAGTGAAAACTGAGCTTCCTGTTACAACTAAAATTTTTCCCATTTAGGGTTTTTTTCCCTAGTATTATTAAACAGCACCAATATCTTAGTAATGATGTTCATAAAACACAGCCTGATGACTTTTGTGTCTTCTCAATGACAGAAGACAAAAGCAGTCTAATTATGATTTAGTTTGTTAGGAGATGAAATGCATGTGATAAGACCAGTAGCTTCACCTGTTAAAGCCCATCCTTCTAACCATTATCGATTAGCATAGCTAGAGTGTAGTTTTCTTGTTGGTAATCCTGTCATCAAACCCTTTGATGCTGTTCTCTTTGAACAACAAACTGGCTCATCCCATTCCAACACAGCCATAATTTAATTGAAATAAGAATTGAAATATATTGTTGCAATATGTTTTCATTTAACCCAGGGAATTTTTGGTGATAAGGTAATTGATAATACAAATGGTCCCATACTTATTGATGGTGAGAAAGCGATACACATTCATGGAAAACCGTACCTCAAAGTTTGAATTCTGCTCTTTCCAGACTAGCAATGTGCAGTCTGCTATTCTCTGGTGATGCTGGGCAATGGGCGAGTGGCAGTTCCCTGTCAGCCCTGCGATCACAAGGGTCAACAGCTGATACTCTACTGTATGTATGCTGTGTGACAGCAATTTTGGGGTATTGTGTTCCGAGCACGTTTAAGGTCGGCTCGGCTAAGCCATGATGTTGAGTAGGTTACAGTATGAAATGCACTTTTGACTTACAATATTTTCAACTTAACAATGGTTTTATTAGGGATGTAACCCCATCATAAGTTGAGGAGCATCTGTGCATCTTTAAAAATACTAAGCCTCAAGCTTCTTCTCAAAAGCTTTTCTATTATTTTACTAATTCATAAACTTATCAGCTGTCAAACTAATAACGACTGAATTAAAAATCAGAAACTTCAGTAGGTTTGATTTCCTGTTACCACCAACTTAACAACCTAACAACTTTTTGATGTGATAGAAAGTATAGCAGCATGACTCTACAGTTATGGTAAGAAGAGCAAAAAGGGTATATACAGCCTTTTAACTAAGAGCTCTAGGAATCTGAACCAAGGTGCACTCATTTGCTAGGTTGGTGCAAAAGTAATTGCGGTTTCAAAGGTTAAAAATAATTGCAAAAACTGCGATTACTTTTGCACCAACCTAATAACTAATTCTGTTTCCAGAGGCCTGGAGTACAAATCTCACTATATTCTCAACAGTGGGTTCCTAGGGCGGGTTGATTGTATTGGTGACAAGTGTCCCTGGGTTCTACAGGTTGGTCTCATTCCTCTATGGAGTGGTCAGCTAGATATCTCCCTCAGAATGTATCTGCATTGCATGTTAGTTACTGCATGGTTAGGAAATACACAGGAAGGCTGCTAGGCTAAGAGAACGCAGTCTACATTTGTCAGGGGCACAGGCCCTGAAGGCAGAGGCCTTCAGTTAAAATCACAGTTTTATCATATCTAGGTGCGTTTGTTGTCAACTTTTTTTTTTCTATTGTAAACAACACTGCAGTGAACATACACATACAAATATCCACAAACATCTCTGGGCACTATTCAGTTATTTCCTTAGAATGAACTCCTAGATAAAGGCATCTATTTTTAGGGCTTTTGATATTTACTGCCACATGTTATCCTCCAAATAGTTTCTAATCTTATGGCTTGTATTTGGGAACATCGCTTTTCCATTCCCTACCACATCACCATTTGAATTCAAAATAAGAAAGCTGCTACTCTAAAGGGCAAAGTTTTCTGTTTTGGAAAAATTGTACTTCTTTGATTACTGATAAGGCCGGCGATTTTCCATATTTACTATGTTTGTGTGGATTCTGTGTTCATATCCTTTGCCTGTTTTTCTAGTCGAGTAGTTGTTTTTGATACATAGCTATCATTTATACACACACACTATCATATGTGTATAACGATTTCCAGTTTTCTTGTTAACAGATTGGTTAAAGTGTTTTGGTTATATTGAAGTTTTAAAAATGTATTTAGTAAAATCTATCAGTTTTGTTCTCTATATTTCTGCCTTTAGAAAGGTCTTTAGAAAGTTTTTTCATACCCCATAATTTAAAAAATATCTATCTCTTCTTCTAGTACTTTCATAGTTTTCTAATGTTCTTAATCTTTATGGGATTAATTTTTATATAAGACATAGGAGTTTTGAATTTTTTTTTTGTAAAGGTGGTATATTTACTGGTAAAAAAATTTCTAAACATACAATGAGAGTCTCCCTCATACCCCTAATTTATATGAATGTCACTATATTAAGAGCTAAATAATTTAATTCCTTAATAATGAAAAAATTTTTTATATATGATCATATGAAAGTGGCTCTGTGGTTGACCTTTTAAGTTTCACTTTTCAAAGAAAAGCTGTGTTATAGTACCTGAAAACTTTATGCATTTTTGATATTAAATATACACATGTACCTATTCCTTACTTTTTCCTGCCGATCACATCAATTGCAATAGTCCTTGCAATCGTATCAAGTACAGGTATTTTCCAGATTTTAGGACGGTCTCAGCAGTGACCCATATACATTTGGAGTGTGCTCTACTTTACATGGCTACCATATTGTTGGAAAATGGAGACCCATGGGGCCAAATCCACGTATCCTTTGTCCCACACAGCATTCCTAGTTATCAGATAATTCAGTAAGTGCCACCAGTGTAGCCCCGTTTTATTGATTTGTGTGAATCTTCTGTGAAGGGTCAAGAGTGTGTTTAGGGAAAGTCTTGACTTAGCGGGGAATGAGTGGTGTGGAAGGAATACAGGTGACTGTCCTCTAATTCTGTCTCAGCGCCTGTCACGGACCTCGCTTTACAGTAGAATTCTTTCTGAGTACAACATAATCCTTTTGTAAGCGGTAGGTACAGGCTGACTACATGGAGTCAGAGTTAAACAACTAGTGTCATCACCCCTGCTTTGGCAGCTTCATGCCTTAACTTGGAAGGCGGTGTGACCGTGGGGGGTGGGCATACCGGACCCGGGGGCCGGGACTGGACTTGCCACCAAGCTCATCCTGTTCTGGGCAAGTCCCTTCATCTCCTTGATTTCTTAGTTCTGAAGTGGCAATAATAATTCCTTTTCCTCATCCATTATCATTGTTTTGAGCATCATTTAAGTATGTAAAGTACACTGAAAACACGTAACACACTACTCAAGTGTAAGTTGCTGTTAAGGAAAGAGAAAAATCTCCACTCTGATTATTTTGTGCATAAACTCAGTGCATACGAGTCTGTTGTGCTCTGTCACTGGGCAGTCTGTTTCAAAGAGTACTTATTGAATAGATATTGTTATGTACCTCCTTCCAAGCTCACATGGCTACTATGTTATGCCGCCTTCCGTATGTAGGTGTGCCAAACTTGGGTCAAGTTTTCAAAATAAGAGTGATGAAGGTTTCCTCTTGGTATTTATTTATATGTATATTATTGTTGTATATAAATATAACCCAAAAGGGGAATAATATGAAGCACCGAAGAGCCTTTATGCACCTTATGAAAATGTCTTTTATCAACAAAGCAAAAAGTATAGATCATCAAAGGAAACCCAATTTTGTTATTTGTTTTTTTGCATCCCAAAACATAAAATTGAAGACACAGACATATCCAGAATACATAGAATATCCCTGTTAATCAATTGAGAACAACAAATAACCAATTGGAAAATGAGAGATACACATGAATAGACATTTCATAGAAGAGGACATGCAAATAGACCATTATGGTAGGAAAACTTTATCAGCCTCATTATTAATTGGGGCAATAAAAATTAAAAGCATAATGAAGTATTTCGAGCAAGTTAAAAAATACGTACAACAGTACAACAGTTTGACAGTATTGTTGATAAGAATGTGGAGCAATAGGAATTTTCACCCACTTCTGGTACAAATATATATACTGGAAAAGAGTAATTATG
Source organism: Rhinolophus hipposideros (assembly GCF_964194185.1). Taxonomy (NCBI): domain Eukaryota; kingdom Metazoa; phylum Chordata; class Mammalia; order Chiroptera; family Rhinolophidae; genus Rhinolophus; species Rhinolophus hipposideros. Next base: position 21,368,987 of record NC_138072.1, on the reverse strand, counting down.
TAGTAAACTCGAAGATGTGCGTACACTATAATTTAGGATTTTCACTCTTAGGTATGCACCCTAGTAAGATTTTTGCACATGTGCCCAAGGAAACATGTATAAGAATATTTATTGCCATATTATTGATAAGAAAAGAATTGAAACAATATCAGATTGATTGAACTAAACTGCACTACAGTTACACCACGAATTACTATAGTGGTAAAAATGAACTATAGGTATTTGGGTCCACATAGATGAATCTCAAAAATCTAATATTGCACCACCAAGAAGAATACAGACTTTAGGTTTATAATTACATAAAGGGCAAACTCCAGCAAATTAAAAGAATCATATTGTGAACGTATACATAAATCTGTGATAAAAGTATAAAGAAAGCAGGGAATTCTATTGGATGCAGGGACCTTCAAAATTACTCATAAAGTTGTACGTAGTTTTTAACTTGCTCCCTGGATTCATCGGTGTTCATTTTATTTAAAACATTTATTTACATACACTCTTTTGAATATATGATACTTTACCAATAAAACTGTGGGACCCAATCTGCAAACTTTGGCCATAATCTAGAGAAAATGTTAGAAATAAGTGAAAATTTTCTTCTTTACTGTTTTACTAATGCAGCACCGATAAGCAGAAAGACAAATATGTAGAAGAGCGAACTAATGACTCAATTAAACTTAGAATATTTGCCAAGACTGGACTATTCATTTATCATACAGTAGCTGATAGGATTACATGCCATTTTAATAATGATCTGATCATCTATTTACCAGCTGAAAATCAGCCCACGGAAGTCTCCTATTCTATCACAAAATTTAAATTTTATTGTACCTGAACTAAAGGTAATCCATGTGTCTGTTTATTCATGCATTATGTGGTTTTATGTTTTTTTTAATCCTTAGATTGGTCAATGACTTAACAGTAATTTAGCATTATGTTAAAATATTTGTGTATGAAGAGTATGAGTTGTTCCATTGTTTAAGCTTTTTATAACATCAAGTTTCTCTGTGTGCATCCAAACATTTGAAGACATTTAAGTAGATTTCTTTTGAAGTTAATGAAAATGGAGAATAATTATTCAACTTTGTTCTCTTGGTTACACTTTATATGATTGTTATTTAAAACAATTATTTGGCCTTTTTTTTGGTATGATAAACATCTTTCCCCTGATGCGTTCTGTGTGGGTTTTTGTTTTCATGATTTAAATGGTTTTTGTTGCATTAAAAACTGCAAAAACAGATCTGGCAGGCATGTGGCCAGACCAAGCAGGGTGGTCACGATGGATGCTGTTTATAAAATGAACTTGAAGCTACATTACAGATGATTTAACCCCTCTTCTTGAGTAAATTGGGTCATTGAAGTTACATAATCAAACAAAAGTTAGTTCCTAAATGGTAAAATCAAGACTAAAATTTGGGCCTTCTGAGTTCTAGAGCATCATTTCTTCTCTATCTATTCTACCATAATATAATGACTCATTTCAGCACAAATACACAATTTAATCAGTGGAAGGATAATTTTAACCCTTATGTGCTGCACATGTATCTCCAACACTTTAGTAACTTGTATCTTAGAAAATAGCAATGCCTCAATGAGTCATATTTAGTTGATTTTCTCTGTTATATGTTCCCTACATAAAATACCATTTTATCTACTGCACTAGAATCCAGCCAGCATTTCCTTTTCTACCACCAAAGCTTAGAATATTAACCTTAGTACTGCTTTGTACATGCATGTTGTGTGTCCGAGAATTTGCTAGGTATACGAGCAGTCCTTCTTCTTTACATAAGGAGGAAGAAGCTGAGGTTCAGAGAGTTTCTAGGTCATTTACCCAAGATCACATAGCAGTTGAGTAGGAGAGCCAGGATTCCAACCCAATTCTTTCTAACCACAACGTGATAAACTGTCTCTGGCATGAACTAAGCAGTTGACGCTGTAGTAAATTTACAGGAAGGTTTGTTCAGAGTTGCATAGCATAATGCTGAGAAAGTCACATGGAACAGAAATGGAACTTCTACAGTAATTCTGAAATTGCTATCCTGAATAGATTCAGTATGATTTTAGCCTCTATATGTGTATGTATGGGCTTATTTGCTTTTTGAATTTTGGTTTTATTTATTAAGCTCTTTTGAATTTTCTGTTTTCCATATTTGTTAGAATATTTTGAACTTCATGACTCCTGAAATAGTCAATGCTTTAACTTTGGAGTCTATTCCATTCCTCATGGTGTTCATACAGATCCTGAGAACTGTTACTTCCAGAGTAAACACAGTTTATAACACATGATATATGTATTTGTAAGTTATTTTTGGGCTATTAGTAGTTACCTATTACTTTTGAGCCTTCAGTTAACTGTACAATTTGTTGTTAGTCTGTTGTCTATAGAAGAATAGACTTCTACAGTATCATTAGTAGTAGTCTTTAAAGTCTGGCCTCTGGGGGATATATAAGCAATTCGATTCAATGGGGTGTGGGAAGATAACATTATAATATCACTTTATATTATTTTTATCCAAAAAAGAGGTAAGATTTACCATATGACCTAGCAATCCCCCTCCTGGGTAACTACCCAAAAGATCTGAAAACATTTATCCATAAAGATATGTGTGCTCCAATGTTCATTGCAGCTTTGTTTATAGTGGCCAAGACATGGAAACAACCAAAATGTCCTTCAATAGACGAATGGATAAAGAAGTTGGAATACTATTCGGCGGTAAGAAAAGATGATATAGGAACATTTGCGACAACATGGATGGATCTTGAGAGTATAATGCTAAGCAAAATAAGTCAGACAGAAAAAGTCGAGAACCATATGATTTCACTGATATGTGGTATATAAACCAAAAACAACAAAAGAACAAGACAAACAAATGAGAAACAAAAACTCATAGACACAGACAATAGTTTAGTGGTTACCACAGGGTAAGGGGGGTGGGGGGAGGGAGATGAGGGTAAAAGGGGATCAAATATATGGTGATGAAAGGAGATCTGACCCTGGGTGGTGAACCATGTGAGATATAGATGATGTAATACAGAATTGTACACCTGAAATCTGTGTAACCTTACTAACAATTGTCATCCCAATAAACTTTAATTAAACAAACAAAAAAGAAAAAGTAAATTAATATTTATGGCACAGTCTCTCTCTCTCTGTCTCTCTCTCTCTCTGTCTCTCTCTGTCTGTCTCTCTCTGTCTGTCTCTCTCTGTCTGTCTCTCTCTCTGTCTCTCTCTCTCTCTCTGTCTCTCTGTCTCTCTCTCTCTCTCTCTCACTGTCTGAATGACATTGGTCATATACACGTATCACCATTATTTGTTGCCTAAAGTGTACAAGGTATCTGGTGGGTGAGTGGGAGTTCCATAATTAGGATTTGTTTGATTATAGAATATCTTAGGAAAATGTTAATCTAGTTCAGTAGATATCTATCTTATATAAGTTTCTAGATGAATTGAGTTAATAAATGTCAAATGCTTAGAGTAGTTACAGGCACGGAGTAGGCAGTAGTTGAGTGTTAGCCATTATTATTATTTATTATTACTATTGTCAATACTGTTAAATATTCTAGTTCTATCTAAATTAGCTCAAGAAATAGACAGCTGGCACTAAGATATTTTGCAGAGACACAGAAATAGAAAACTATGCTAGTAATGTAAGCACAAAAGAAAGAAGAAAATACAAGAGCTACTATTGCTATTTCTAGCACAAACTATTTGCAAGCTGTGTTATGAAGTCAAAACAAGGACAGTAGTTAGATCTGATAAGAAAATGGCCAAAAATATCCAAATCTCTCAGGAAGGAGTATATGGACTTACATTATTGTTAATTACAAATCTTACCCATTGGGTCAATTGTTCCTCGAGACATAAACTGATTCTCATCTGTGTGTGGTCATCACACACATTTAAGAACTAACATTTAGAACATGAAGTTTGACTGTTATATGACTTGCAATGTTCCTGAAAACTATTCAGAAGCTTGTTAGTGGGTCTTCTTTAATAGTGGAACACAAAAAGTCACATTTCTTTGGGAAAACCACTTATTCTTATCAGAAACTGGCTGAAATACTACTAGGAAACCATGTTGAGTACACTGTGGCAAATTGTTAGTTTTGATGAGCACATATCAATTTAATATGAGCTGTTTGAGTTGGTTAGCATTACAGGTATATCATAGACTGAAAAAGTTTGAGCAGTTTAATGCTTAAAGATGAGGATGTTCTTTCTGTTGAACAGAGCTGGAAGCTTTCCTCAAGGCCCTGATACATTATATTGCTTGTTTTCCACTTGTCTTTACGGGCTGGTGCTCTGTCATAAAGGAAAGAAAATTGGTTTCTTCAGGAAATGAGATCGGTCTAGTAAAGGTTCATTTCAGCAGGCACCAAGAACTAGAGTATTCATTCATTTACCACTTATGGGTAGAAACATAAACTGCAGTTAATGTAGATGAAATTAATATAAAATGGGATTAGCTTGTAGTAAACAGATGGGTAGTTATTTTAATGAGTGATTTTACTACTGATTCTCTTCATCAGGATTAAACCTGGCATCAAACATTCAATTTTATTATCGTATTTGCCAAATAAAAAATTTAGAAATGTGTTATTTTATCACCAAATAATTTACTCCTGTCAAGATCCAATGATTCTTTTAGGTTAGTAACCCCTATGTGAATGGATTAAGTATATATTCATATGAATCTTTTCAATTTCCTCCAATAGAAGATCTTGAAATAATGCAATTAAAGTCTATGCAGATAATTGTGATTTTTAAATCTTTGACCGTACGAAGATTTTTTTTTTCAGAATCTTCATAAATTAGAATTTTTAGACCATCATCAAAATATTGCAGTTTTTGCATTATTTTAACAGGTTTACATTAAAAAATATATACGTGTTATTTAAAGTTCATCAGTTAATATTTAAAAGTAATTTAAATATATTTCTAGGGCTTTTATAACCAATATTTTCAATGGTGTATTTGCAACGAGATGATATATGTGTCAAATCACAAAAAATATTTTTCTTTACTAAACTTTGAACATGAAGCACTGGCAACACTATCAGGAATATCAACAAGATACGTAACAAATAAATTGTAAAGGAGGCCAATAGTCTTATTACCTTATAAAGTTGTGTGGACATATATTGTGTACAAATATGTACAGTGCATAGCGGTTTCAGTCTGGAGTTGCTTTGTGGACATTGGGCCAGGGACAAAATTGGAAAAGGAAATATGTGTGAAAAGTAGGGAGTCATCTAATTTTGCCTCATTGTAGTAAGCATTGAGTACAGGCCGGAAAATGAGGTTGGGTCCAGAATACAGGTACCAGGTAGGGAGGGAGCTCAGCCTTAATTTTTTTAGACAATGTAATGCCTGCTCTTCCCCCCGCCCAAGTTTATTGAGGTTGTAGTTGACAAATAAAAATTGTATGTATTTAAGGAACAAAATGTGATATTTTGACATATGTATTTGTTGTGAAATGACAATCAGGCTAATTAACATATCCTACACCTCACATACTATGTTTCCCTGAAAATAAGACCTAGCTGGACCATTAGCTCTAATGTATCTTTTGGAGCAAAAATTAATATAAAACCCGTTATTATATTATATTATATTTTATTTTATTATATTATATTATACCGGGTCTTATATTATATTAAAATAGGACTGGGTCTTATATTAATTTTTTCTCCAAAAGACGGGTTAGATCTGATGTGTCTTATTTTGGGGGAAACACAGTAGTTACTTAATTACTTTTCTTTTTCTGGTGAGAAACTTAAGATTGATTCTCTTTTTTTTGTTTTTGTTTTTTTTGGTTGTTGTTCCTCCCTGCGTTTTTTTGCCTCCTTTTGCATAAAATGGTTAGTGTGCCGTTTTGAAACTTCTTTGTACTTCTCCTTCTTGGGGTTTGTTGTACTATGTGGATGTGTGAACTCATGGTTTTCATTAAAATTTGGACATTATCAGCCATTATTTCTTCACCCTATTTCTTCATCTTCACATTATTTCTTCACTTTCACATTATTTCTTCAGAATAATTTCTGTTGATTGAGCTTAAGTTCACTGATTCTTTCCCCTTTTGTCTCAAATCTGTTGTTGAACCCCTATAGTATATTTATTATTTTAGTTATTATACTCAAATCCAGAATTTTCATTTGGTTCTCCTTGTGTAATTTCTATGTCCTTATTGAGAATTTCTATTCTTTTTTCTTTATTTCTTTAAACATGGTTTCCTTTAGTTCATTGTTATACTTCATTGTTATACTTTTCTTTATTTCTTTAAACATGGTTTCCTTTAGTTCTTTAAACATATATGTTTGAGGGCTACTTTGAAGCTATTGCTAACTCCAATGTCTGGGGACACTTAGGGACAGTTTCTCTTCACTATTTTTTTTCTTTTAATATAGGTTACACTTTACTGGTTTTTTTTTGTTTGTTTTTCTTTTTCGCCTGTGTCATATTTTTTGTTACAACTAGACTTTTTAGATAATATGTAGTATGAACTCTGATTCCTGATATTTCCCTACTGATGGTTGTTGTTGCTATTTTCGTTTGTTTTTCTTTGATTAGTAATTTGCCTGGGCGAAATCTGTGAACTATTTCTCCCCTGTGTTGTGTTGCCACTGATGCCACTGCTCCATTTTATTTTATTATTTTCATTCTCGTTTTTATTTTAGCCTGGTTTCGTAGCAGTTGCCCTCTTTCTGCATCACTTAGGCAGTGATTGTACAGAGATTGCGCTCAGATACTTCAAGCAGTAAGGCTTCTGTTCTCTGCAAATGGACTCATGTATGGGTGGAGAAGTGCATGTGAAGTTCAGGTCATTTGAAATGTGCCCCGGGTTTACTTTCTGCTAGGTCCTTTGTGTCTCTCTTGTGCCTATGCTACTTTAGGGTTAGCCAGGCGTGTGGGATAGCTTGGGAGTACTGCACGCTTGCAACTTCAGTCAGGAATATACTGAGTCAGGCTACAAGATCTGTTGGTCTCCCTGGAAAGTGTTACTATCACAGACAATGCAATGTGCATGGCATGTGCTCCAAATGGAGTAAGCCCCCTTTTATGATGGGGCACAGCTGGTGAGCCTCACAGCCTACCCCATGCCACACTCTGGCACCCTGACCTTTATATCAGCGGTCCTGGGGAGAGATGGGAGCAGCCTTGGGAAAGAATGCCACAGATCCTCACTGCTCTTACTTGAAGGTTAGCAGTTTTCATGTGTAAAATGTGTCATACTTTTGTGCCTTTGATTAAGTCCCACAGATCTGAAAGGTTATTTTTGTTCAATTTTATCCAGATTGTTTTGTAAAGAGGATTTGCCAACCTCCTGACTTGGCTGTAAGGGGAAGACCCCTAATTTCTTTTAAAAATGGTGCACAAAATCCTTTCTATCTTTCCTGAATTGGTCCTTGAATATAAAGTGTCACACTGTGGCTGTCATCATGTACCCAACTGCTGGAGTTATCTCCCTAAAAAGTCCTTTAACGTCTTTCTGTTATGTTACTTACAGCCCCTGCTGAGCGAAATTATATGTTAGAGGAGATGGAGTGTTTGGTTACCCAAACTGCATTTGTATTCTGTTAGCTTCAGCTGTAGGTTTGTAGTTTATGTGGATGAATAGGCTTTTGGAGTATGTTCAGATCACCTAGCATTATGGCAGGGTGTAGCCTCACAAATACAGTTTCAGTTTCAATTCTGTGCAACAGCCTGGGCCTTATAACCTCCTGTGCCATATTTAAAAGACATTGTATTACAAAACATGTATGCCAAGCAGCAAAATGAACACTGGGGGAATCATATGAACCCCTACTAATTCACTAGGGATTTTCATAATTAATTGCTAAATTGGCACAGCTGTGGCCATTTGTAGTGGCGATTTACTGCTAATCACCAGTCACTGAAACCTGCTAATAATCTCTCCCCACCTGGACCGATGTTGTGAAGAACTCCAAGGGGAATGACTTGAGTTTCTCTGAAGAAATTCAAAGGCTTTACACCTGGGGAAACCCAGACTTGTCAGTTTCATCTTTCATGATCACATTTAGCCTTGTCTTTAAGAAAATTGATCTGAAAAATTAATTGGCAGTATCATGTTAACCTTTGGTGCAAAGTGACTTGAAGAAAAAAAGAATATGACAACCAAAGCTACCCTGAAAAATGAGCTCTCATGGAAAAGTGTGAAGATCTGGTAATAACTACATTTCCAGGCCGGGTATGTGGTGAAATATTATGATTGGAGTTTTGAAGAAAGGTAAAGAGGAAAAATTAACTCGTATTTTCCTTATATTCTGTTTGACATTTCTTTCCCGCAATATTTCATAGAAGTCAATGAGATACAACTCTGTTGCGCAGGGGACCCTACTCGCTGTGACATGTGTCGTGTGGGGCGTCCGGCAGGGTCTCTGCTTCCGCTCCCCACATAAGAACGCAGGACATGGTGAGGCCAAAAAGGAACACCCACGGAGCCATACATAGGGGAGTCATATCACTATATTCTCACCGGCGGCATCCACCTCTCTGCAGTCCGCTCTTGCTAGCCCCCATTTTTTCTGCTAGCGTAGCCACAGCCGTTATATTAGTGGCCAATGGCTTACGGGTTACAGCTGATGGCCAACTAGCCACAGCGGCTGGCCATCTGACCACAGTTGATGGCCATTTACTACCCGAGCCAGCACCTTTCTATGTGAGGCCGAGAGCCTGGAAACTGTTTTTTGGGGCTTTGTCCCCACAAACTCCATAATTTTATTGGAATGGGAGAATATGTATGCATTTTAAAGACTATTATTTCCCCATTTGGCAGGTGAAATTTTGCCTGGTTAATGTCTCCAGTTGGCAACTTAAAACAACAGCAACAACTTTATCTTTTGGAGAACATATGGTTCTCTATCCCCATCGATGGTGGAGAAATTGACACTCAATGATTAGGGTGCTTTGCCAAAGGTCGCTCAGCAGATGGTGGCTGAGCAGAAACAAATTTGCCTCAACTTCAGACATCTGCTCCATTCTAAAGTACATTGTCTTTACAGTTCTTCGTAGAAAAGCAAGTTTTCTCTTAATTTATGTCTCTATGATTCTGAACTTTCAATCAGATTTAGTTTTTTCTTAAGTTAGTCTGATAAAATTATATTTCATTGGCACTTTCCAGTTTATAATGTGTTGATTTTCTTATTTGAAACCTAGAAGGATTCTTTGAGGTATGATAGGTATTTTCCCACTTAACAGATGGGGAAACTCACTCTGGTTCACCTGAGATCCCTTATGTACTGAATCTGAATCCCATGTCCTCTGGCACAGTGACCTGTAGATTTCTTTATGCTGTAAAACTATTGAGATTTAATAACTCATTAATTTTCAAAATACATTCTGAGATATCTCTGTGTTACACCAAAGTTTATTTGGAGAACTATTGAAAGGCAATATATGTGTTTTTCCAGTTTGAATTATTTCACTTAACATAATACTCTCTAGATCCATCCATGTTGTTGTTAAATGATAAGATTTCATTCTTTTTTATGGCCAAGTAATAGTCTATTATATATAAAGAACATGTGGCATATGTATATATATGTATATATACATATGCCACATGTTCTTTATCCAATCATCTGTCGATGTACATTTAAGTTGCTTGGCTATTGCAAATAATGCTGCAGTGAACATAGAGGTGCGTATATCTTTTTGAATTAGTGTTTTGGATTTTTTTGGATAAATACTCAGACGTAGAACAGAGAAAGACAAATACTGTATGATTTCACTTATATGTGGAATCTCAAAATCAACAACAAAAATTGAAGAAAAAAACAGAAAAAAAACTCATGGATATAGAGAACAAACTGGTGGTTGACAGATGGGAGGGGAGTTGGGAGACTGAGTGAAAAGGGTGAAGGGATTAAGAAGTGCAAATTGCCAGTTATAAAATAGGCACAAGGGTGTAACGCACAGCATAGGGAGCATAGTCAATAGTATTATAATAATTATGTATGGTGTCATAGATACTACACTTAATGGGGAGACTATTTTGTACGTTATATCAACGTCTAACCACTATGCTATACACCTGAAACTAATATAATGGTAATTGATAAAAAGAGAAATTAGCCTGTCTTCCTGTTAGAAACCTAGGATTACTAAAACGAAAACAAAGAGATCTGCCATTAGGGCTCTAACTACTTTGTTCTTGTATGTGCATTTGCTTTATTTTCCAGAAATAAATGAAATCATAGTTTGAGGTCAGCTCATCAAACTCGGAACATTTTCTTTTGCAAGCCACCATATTAGGCCTGTGGAGTAGGAGGGGAGGTCCAAGATGAATAACAGTGTTGCATAGCAGAAAACTTGAACCAGTTTTCAGGAGGAATATGCTACATCTAGATTCTCTAGTGTCATAAAGAATGCAGATATATATCTATTAACACATAATGGCCTCCAACATATTCTAGTAAATTAAAAATGCAGTTTGTACAAAGTGAGCCATTCATGGGAAAAGCCAATCTCTCTCTCTCCATATATATGTATGTATATACACACTACATATATAGTGTATACATTATATATGTATACACTATATATGTAGTGTGTATATACATATATATATACACACACATATAGTGTATACACACACACACACACACACACACACACTTCTGTATGAACATACATATGTGTATGTAAAAAGGCATAGAGAAAGGCCTGGAAAGAGGCATATCCAAATGCTCATCAGACTCCCATGTGGTTATGCCTGAGAGAGAGTGTGAGGAAACGTGAGGATACAGTTGACCCTTGAACAGCATGGGTTTGAACTACATGGGTCCATTCATAACGTGGATTTTTTTTTCATTTTGTAAACAAACGATGTAAACTTAATGGTATCAGTAAATACAGTAGTGTACTGTAAATGTATTTCTTTTCCTTATAATTTTTAATAGTCTTTTCTCTAGCCTCCTTTATTGTAAGAATAGTATGCAATACATATAACATACAAAATATGTGTTAATTGACTGTGTTTGAATTTTCAACAAGGAAAATATTTTTGTATGTGATTTTATTTATGAGTGTATTTATTTATTTATTTTAAAATATGAAATAGTTTCAATAGGTGGAGACCTGGAGATGAATATTTCAGGCTGAGAAAGGAAAAATATGAGCAAAGGCATCAGGATGTTATAATGGAGAAGGTTGCTCCATGCAATTTTACACACTGGTAATTAGAGAATGGTCTATGGCTTACATAGCTCCAGATCATTGGGCACAGGCCAGTTAAGGTAATGACATATTTCAGTAGTTTTTTTAAGTGAATTAGGCAGAAACATCTGTGGAAGTCACATGACTGGATGGACAGATACCTCAGTTGGAATTGAGTTGTCCATCCAACCTAACTGATTTCCCGTCGACTCTCAGTGCCAACAAAGCCAGATGCTGTGTTGTGGTTATTCTTGAGAATTTTCCCCCTATAATTAGATCATGCTTGTCTGGTAGAGGAGAACAGTGACCAGTTTGCATTTTAAAGAGAAGAAAAGCCACGCAGCTTCAGGTTTGTTACCTTTGCCAAAGGACAGATGTCCTGATAAGATGGGTATTGTCGCCACATAAAAAGCAGTATTCAGCTCCTACTTGCCTGCTTTGGTGCAGCCTAGACAGACATGTAGACACACTGAAGTGCTCTCTCCGATCTAAGCTTGCCTGAAAAATAGATATTTTGTGTGAGGCGTAAGAGGCAGGTAGGTGCACCTGCTGGGCCGTAGCTCTTGCTTGTATGTTCTCACGTGGCCTACTCTGAATCACCTGGAATGGAAAGCATACCACACAAGAGTGTCTTGTATGATTTGGGGGCACACTCACTGTAAAGGTCAGCAAAAATTCTTTCAAATGAAGTTCTAAAAATTAAGTTTCTCAGGAATAAGACTCGCGTTAAAAAGAAAATGAAGACTGCGGAAAAGATGATGACTTGCTGATGCCTTTAAAATGGAGCTTGCATTGCGAGGGTTTATCGAATGTTGTACTTCATCTGTTGTGCCTGGTGTTAGAACCCACTTTGGTTTCCATTTGGGGGCCGTTTAGTTGGTCTCTGATGAATGACTGAGACCCTTTATTTTCCACTGAGTCAACTTTATTTGGGGGAGGTGGGAACAAAGGCCTAACATAAATGCTATTATCACAGCATAGCGATAAAAATTTCAAGATTATTTGAAGAAATGCACATATAAATTAAGGAATATTTTTAGTAGTTTACTTTGGAAGGCAGGAAGTCATGGTAATGATTCTGTTGTCTAAAATAACCAGACCATTTTTCTTTAGAGTAAAACAAATAAATGCTCTTACTTGCCTTCTTTCAAGTTTTCCTACAAGGGGTAAACAATGTATCAGGGGTGCCAAAAAATTTTAAGAGATGTTATCGATGCTCAAGCAGTAGTTTGCTGTCATCAGAAGTGTCTGGACACTGATGGGAACCACTTTGAGCACCTCTTGTCATTGCAGAAGTCAAATGTGACTTGTATTCATCTTTTGTTTCGTTATGTATTGAGTATTACAATTAATGCAGTTTTATTCTTTCTTAAAATGAGGACACATTTTTTTGGAATAGTGTGTGTGTGTGTGTGTGTGTATGTGTGTGTATAAAACTGTCTCAGCTTTTCTCTTACATTGATGTGTGTTTTGAGAGGGGTAAGGGACAAAGAGAGAAAGTGATAAAGATGGGTTGGAAGAAAATGCATTAAGAGACTGTTTCTCTAAGAGACAGAATTGCCTTTGCAGATTGTTCCTTTATTCCTGCTAAACCCCCACTACCTGGAAAAATATCTGTTAACAGGCATGCCACTCTGTGGCAAAATGATCTTAGCTTGGCAGGATTCATTCATTTCAGATGCATGGTTTTCAAAGATCTTTAAAATAAAACATTACAGAGATTTGTATTTTATATTTTGATCAAAGTGAAACATGTAATAATTTAAATATACCCAGTATGTAGACTTTGAAATGTTTCCAGAAAGGGCCTTTTCTTGAAAGTACTAGAACATCTGTTTATAGGATCCAAGCTCTTAACTGCTATAACATACTGATTCTAAAGGAATTAATGAGTTTTGGTTTGAAATCAGTCCAGTGGCGTGCTGAACATGGCTTTTAGAGACTCCTGAGGCCAGTTGTGAGCAAATTAGCAATTTTGTGAGCCCATTTGTAAACTTTGACACTTTGAAATTAGCAATCATTGGAGTGTTTAAGCCACAGAAATGGGCAAATGCTGCAAATCAAGGCGTTTCTTTGAGGATTGGTTCACTAGCATATGTCTTAGTAACATGGTACTCTGCACCACTATTTGTTAGAGTGTATCTTCCAAATCTTCACAATTTAAATGGCTGTAAATGAAATAAATGCTTCTGTTAGCAGTGTTCTTTTTCCAGTAGCGTTTGTCTTGGTCTGAAAAATTGTAATTAGTATAGTTAGGACTGAGCAAATTAAATGAAAAGAATTTATTTCTAAATTGCATAGAAGAGAGTCCCCTTTCTGGCTGCCAATCTTTGATCTGAGTGTACTGGAAGGGAAGCCTTGCCAATGACTGCAGAGGGTATGTGCCACTGCTCCACCCAGATCTGACTGGTTCCCTTGATGACTGGCTGAGAGACTCTGAGAAGGAATGGGAAGGGATGGGGCTGGCAGTGACGAAGGCCACGATGGGAGGATGGAGGAAACCAGAGAAGGAGAGTTTATTCAAAACGAAGACAAAACAAAACAGAGATGCCAGGGAGGTGTGTGCAGTATGAGTAAGCTAAGTGGCCCAATTGTTTGCTTCTTTCATCCAAAATTAATTTTAACTTTAATACTGGAACCCTGGTACTTAACCTTTCCTTGGAACTATAAAGCATCATTCTCTGCTGATAAGAACCTTTCTAATGGTAGTGCTCCAATTTAATAAACACTTAAACATTACAAATTGTCATTTTGATGCATTGCATCAGGTTGTCAAATTTATTCTCCTAGTGTCCTTTCTATGAAGACACACGCTTGCTCGTACTTTGTTTAATGTATTTAAAATGTTTTTCTATTATGAAAATCCTCGTTTGAGTATCTTCCATACCCAGCTGGTTGCCTACCGGATCCTGCTTATCTAAAGCAAAAACAGACATGAATGATGATGTTTTCCTCATGGGGATAGTTTTTTCTAATTCACCAACCAACTCTTATCCTGTTTCCGTCAATCCGCTTGGTAATTACCTTTTGGGGTTTTCAGAATACATGGGGTTATAAATTGGAGTGGAAGTTTAAGGTAAGGAAAGAGAAGGGAAAAGGAATGAATGAAAAAATAAAGCAGTGTACACATACAGAAGTCAAATGACCACATCTCAAGTTAGAGGGCAAATATAATATCCAACTTGATTAAAACAAAGTATTTGTTATCTTTGTGGGTAAGGAGAAGCTTGTGTAAATGAGTGTTTTATACCAATTCAGTTTTATATTTGCTTAACTTCGATATTAATTTGAGGCAAGTATTTTTCAGTTATTTAAATTTTTTTATCAGCAGACTGCTTGGTAAGTTAGAAATGAATGTTTGAGAGTCAGAGAAATCTGGCTTTTAAATTCTGGCTTAAAAAATTCAGTAACTGTGATTTTGGAAAAGTAATCTAACTTCTCTGTTTTCTTGTCCACACAATGATGATAGTAATCCTTACCACAGATGACCACAGGAGTTATTGATAAAGCTCTGAGTGCAATGACAATCAGAGTAGCACTCAATAAATGGTAGTAGCTATTGTTATCCATAAATGAAAAAAAATGGATTAAGTGTGAGCAGTATAAACAATGTATTTTGATGATTTGGGAGCTCATGTTAGAGAACTGATGAGTATTCTTACTCTTTCTATTAAAGTAACTGAAGTATAATAAGGTAAATTGGGTCTGGGAGCTTGATGATGGTGATGATGGTGATGATGATAGTGATGGTGATAGTGATGATGGTGATGATGGTTATGGTGATGATATTAATGATGGTAAAGGTGATGATGATGATGGTGGTGGTGATGGTATTGATGGTGGTGATGGTGATGGTGATGGTGATGATGGTGATGGTGCTGGTGATGGTGATGATAATGGTGGTGGTGATGATGGTGATGATGGTGATGGTGATGATAATGGTGGTGGTGATGATGGTGATGGTGATGATGGTGATGGTGGTGATGATGGTGGTGGTGATGATGGTGATGGTGATGGTGGTGATGGTGATGGTGATGATGGTGATGGTGATGATAATGGTGGTGGTGATGATGGTGATGGTGATGATGATGATGATGGTGGTGATGGTGTTGATGGGGGTGATGGTGTTGATGGTGATGGTGATGATGGTGATGGTAATGATGGTGATGGTAATGATAATGGTGGTGGTGATGATGGTGATGATGATGATGGTGATGATGGTGATGATGATGGTGATGGTGATAGTGATGATGGTGATGGTGATGATATTAATGATGGTAAAGGTGATGATGATGGTGGTGGTGATGGTATTGATGGTGGGGATGATGATGATGATAATGATTATAGTGGTGATGATGATGGTGGTGATGGCACCATTCCCTCTTTCTTCACAGAATGTCCCCCCAGACCTCTCCATCTGCACGTTTGTGCTGGAACAATCCCTCTCTGTCCGGGCCCTACAGGAGATGCTGGCAAATACGGTGGAGAAATCAGAAGGGGCAAGTACTTAATTTATGTACTTATTTATGTGGTGTTTTAATGAACTCAGCTACTAAATGAATGGTTCCTTTCACAGGTATTGTAGATTTTCTTTTTGCTGAAATAAGCCAATACCGTTTACTTGTGATTTTCTTAAGTGTGACTTTTTGCTTTATCCAGCAGACCTGTGATATCTTAGAAAATGTAAAAAGAAATAAAGCCAACCTCAAGGTGGTCTGTGTCATTAAACCTCATGCTTCTGTCTTTGATTTAAAACACTATCTTTGTTTGAGCATTTGCGTGTTTTTTTTACATCTTCAGAGCTGTTACTGTTACTATTTTAATTAATTGCTTTTTGCATCTCTATTTGTCATTAATCTTTATTTCATTTCAAAAGCCTTTAACCATCTGACTATGTTCTATGCTTTTTTATGGCAAATAAAATTTCATGGCACTCATATTCTACGTAATGAAACTATGGAGATACAGCTTTAGTTGATTGCAATATTGCAAACAGCTAATGATTTTCTTCTGAGAATTGAAATTATTTTATTTCCTAATGCAGACAGTTCTTTGAAAGCTTATTTTGTAATGTAAATTATTTTCTATACTATGGCTTGCTATGATTGATTTCTGGGTTACTACCCATTCTTAGCCAATTTTTTAAAGTTTAGAATTAACAGGAGGAGGAATGGTCAACCCTTTCTTTTTTTTTCTTTTTCTTTCTTTCTTTCTTTCTTTCTTTCTTTCTTTCTTTCTTTCTTTCTTTCTTTCTTTCTTTCTTTCTTTCTTTCTCTCTCTCTCTCTCTCTCTCTCTCTCTCTCTCTCTCTCTCTCTCTCTTTCTTTTCTTCCTTCCCTTCCTCCCTCCCTCCCTCCCTCCCTTCCTCCATCCCTCCCTCCCTCCCTCCCTCCTTCCTTCTTTCTTTCTTTTTCTTTCTTTCTTTTTTGTGTGCCATAATTACTACAGTAAATGGTTTAATAAATATACTATTTCCAGGAAATAATCTGAAAACTTTTTTGCCAATATTGGTCTATGCGTTGCTGCTGTTGTTGTTGACCATTCTTTGGGTCTGGATAAGTGACAAGATTTAAAAAAATGATAATACACTATTCAAAAGAAAATGGGTGATCAATTAGGATGTGATATATTTTCATTAGCCTTGTAGTTTTATAAATTTTAGTGTAGCACAGCTTAGGACTTTAATAGGTTTGTGCATTAATTCTAAATTAATTTTAAATTTTAATAGTGTACTACCAAGTATGGAAACTTCAATGATTTTGTTTAATATTAGACTGAAAGCTTATTTTACAAAAACCCCTGTATTATGCATATTTTAATTTTCCGAGTTCATTTTTCGTTACAATGAAGTTTGAAATTACTGTATTGACCTATATAAAGTTTTAAAAAAAATTCTGTTCTTTAATGAAAAGCTTTTGAGTAGGCTTAAATTAGAGTAAAATATTTCTCAATTCAACTAGTTTTATTTCCACCTGGAATAACACCTCCAGATTTTTAAACATCATTGACACATATCAGTTTTAAAATTCAAATCTATGTTCACAAATAAAAATAATTTTTTTTGTATGACCATCTAGAAAAGATGTTCATATCTGTGTAGATATCAACTTATATTGATGGATATCAACATTTCACTTATCTTTGTAGATATCAACTTATATTAGTTCTAGTTAATGAAGTTTAATAATTTAGGTGATTTTATACTCTGGCTATTTATATTATTATACCTTATTTAATTCATAAACATTTTTGATGGGCACTTTCTCCATACAATTTTACTTTTTTAACATCCAGTTTAATTGAAGGATTCCATTTCATAGGAGCATACATAGATATGAAGTGAGAGGAGACATAGCATAGTGGAAAGAGCTTTGGTTTTGGGGTCCATGTAGTTTATTGAAAAGTTTATTGAAACTTTTTCACTGCCATCTTGATTGGAACTCAGATAATATTTAAAGGTATTATTTGTTGAAAAGATATTGCTATTGTTTAATGCCATGAGTATATTGAGTGCTTACTTGTATGTTCTATTTAGGAGAGTATATTTTAAAATTATAGCATTGACTATCCTTTTTGTCTTTTGTTTATTTCCTTCTGAGAGAATTTTAGGATCCTGTTCTTTTTGACTTTGGCTTGTTGCCATTTGACTACAGATCCCTCATTAGAGTATTATGGCTTGAACCAAGAAAAAAAAAACCAATAACAACAGAAAAACTAAAACCAATATTTGCCCCTATATCCTGCTTTTTGGTAAGGAAGTAGGTTGAAATTTATAATTAGGCGATTGGTATCATCATTCAATTTATGTCGTGTATTTTCTTTATTAGAGGTAATTGGTAGTTTACTATAATTTAAATTATAAATGATAGTTTAAAAATCTATAAAAATCAGAACGTAACATTGTAATATAATGTTTCTTATGAATAAAACTATTTAGTCATAATCATTCATTTATTTAACGCAAAATTTTTGAGCATTTATCAGACATGCTTTACAAGGATCTGTGTACAGAAAATGAATATGAGTTTTGTGATCAGTGAGTTCACAGTCTAACACAGATAGAGAAAAAAATTATAGTATAATTTATGTGTGTTGTCACAGAAATGTGTATAATTATAGCATGACATGAGGAAGGAATTGGGTATGTGGAACTGTTATTCCTCTGAATTTTTTTGGATTTGCACAATAAATTCTCAGAGAAGTAGAATTGTTTAACTATTAATATAAAAATCATTTAAACTTTTTCTCCAAGGAACAATTTGACCTTATGAGGCTTTTTTTTGTAGAATTCTAATAGGAAACAACACTTGTCAGGAAACAATGCATAAAGTGTCCAGAAATATTCCTGATATGAGTTTCATGCTGCAAGGTACTAAAATGGTTTATTATTTTATGTGGAATTCTAAGAATATTTCATATTTCTAAACTGTATTATGTCTTGTAATTAAAGTTACAAAATTCTACAGTGAATTATAAGAGATGCACATCAGACACAGACATGTCCAGTTTTTATGAAAAATAAAGTTGTAGAATATGGAGTACTATTAATACAGTTGCAGCATTCTTCTCATAAAACCTCTGTGCTCTGAGAGTACTCAGAAATGCATAAGAAGCAACTAGCTACATTTACTGGTAAATGAGTTTTTCAAAAATACATTTTTTAAGCGTTGAAGCACCATTAATGAGTTTTTAAGAAATACATTTATCAAACATTGAAGCACCAATTTCGGGCATGTAATTGCGTGGAAGATAATTTTATATAAATGCAGGAGCAGAAGATGAAGTTCAAGATGATCTGTGTGGTATTTCATCGTGGTTAAGCACACAGATTCTAGAGCAAACGCTTTAAGCAAACTCAGTTCCTGGTAATGTTAGGCAAACACCTGAACCTTTCTCTGCCTCCATTTTTTTTCATTTATAGCATGGAGGAGGTAATAGTTTCTTCCTCATGTGAGAATTTAATAAGTTAATATAAAGTGTGAGGGGCAATCCTGGCACACAGAGGCTTTAGAGCTGTGCTATTTTCATTATTATTATGGTTTTTGCTGTGGGTTTACCTGAACAACTCCTACCGGGCCTACCCTGTCTGGAGAAAAAACAGCTATAACCTTTGGGCCAAAATTAAATTACAAACAAAACAAACAAGCAACACTGAAATTCCAATTATTTGAAGGCTTTAGAGAGTTGAATCAAACCAGGCAGATACTGGAGAAGAGTCAGGCTTAGCCAACGGAATTGGTGAGTTGCCCCTTTTATAAGGGTTTTAGCTTAAAGGTGGACTGAAGTCAGTGCTAGGTGGTAACGAAAACTCCAACAGAACATGCTGCCTGTCTGAAGATAGAATTCAGGGCCTTTGGAAAGTAAGGAGTAATCCTGGGAATGAGAAATCCAGAGAGGGGAAACCCAGTTTCCATGCCTAAACCCTGCCCAAGTCTCTGGCTGATGCTTAAACCCACGTGTGCGTGTGCGTGCGTGTAGGGGTGGGGCATGAGTCATTTCATCCCAGTTGCTAAGGGCAACACGGAACCGAGGTTTGCACTGCCACCTAGCAGTGTGCAGTTTTCATCCCACCAAGTTAATTGTCTGTTAAAGCAAATCTATCAACATTCGTCATAGTAATGCAGGAGACTCCAGAATCTGACAGTGCAACTGGACAGGATGCAATCCAAGATTGCTTGACATATGAAGACAACATGCAAATGTGACCCAATTTCAAGAGAAAAGACAACCAGGAACAAGCCCTAGATGGTTCTACCAGACAGAGAATTAAAGCTGCTATAATTATGTTCAGTGAAATAAAGCAAACTATGCTTATAGTGAACAAGAAGATTCAAATACTCAACGTAGAAAATGTATTCAAAGAAACAACATTGAATCTCTAGACCTGAAAAGAACTGGACATGAATCGTGTCCATTGGCCTCTAAAGTCTATGCTTTTAGGCTCTATCATCCGTGTTTGTGTCATAAGAGAAGAGCCGTGGAAAAGCCGGAGGGGTGCCACCATCAGCAGTGGGGGGAGCAGCCGAGGGTCCCACAGAATGTAGTCTGAGAAATAAGAGGAGAGCCAGGAGAGAACAGTCCAAGGTGCTGCATGTGTAATTCTGTGTCTGCGGTACCAAGTTTCCAGAAGAGTGGAGGCTTAAAACATCATGAATTTATTACCTCACTGCTCTTGAAGTCAGAAGTCTAATGTCTCCATGGGCTAGAATCAAGGTGTGGGCAGGGCGGTGCTCCTTATGGGCTGCCTGGGGAAGACGTGCCTTCCTGGCCTTTTCTACTTTACATTCTTGGCTCCGGGCCCATCCTCCCATCTTGAAAGCCAGCAACATAGTATCATGTAACAAACATATCCACAGATTCTGGGGGTTAGGACGGTGACATCTTTGGGGTGTCACTAACTGGCCCATTACATCTTGGAAGTACAGAGTTTCAGTACATGTTATGGACGAGATCAAATGAAAATCTACGAAATGTAGTTGAATAAGGACTGAAAAGTGTACTTCGTTTTGACAGGAGCCTGGTTTTCCTGCAAACCAATCAATAGTAGTTTCTGTCTAACTTATAATACATTCCCATTCATAGATTCACACACATTTTACATTTGACTTTATTTCCTGAAGAGTTTTCTGAGTGTTCAGTATTTATGGTAGTACCAAAAGTAGATCTTAATATTTCCATTATTTCCTTAGTCCTCTGGTATTTTGGTGTATGCTCAGTGGCACTACATCTGAAAGACTGATTTGTTCAAGCTCTTTGGGCAGACATGGCCCAGGATCCAAAATTAAAAGAGTAGTCAATGTGTCTACCTGGTCGAGTTTATATTGATTTTTTTTCTATTTGCTTCCTCTTCATGAAAGGGAATTGGTATCATGTAGAAGAAAAAGGAAGCTTGACAAACCTTGCTTAAGGTTCATATAAATAGACTGTGTTCTGTACATTATTAAAAGTAAGATTCTCAGGTGAGTGGGTTAATGACTCATGGAAGAAAGTGAAATTTACTTAAACACTTGATGTTATCCATTTTCAAATAAGTTACTGCTCTGCATATCCTAAGTCTCCATTAAAATACAGAATTAAACAACTGGGATGTAAAACTATAATTGCACTTTTAAATACTGTCAGGATAGTAGATATTTGCCTCCAAAGAGATCAGAGCCAAAGGGTGAAAGGGCTACTGTTTAATAAAGAAAAGTAACACTCATGATTTTCACTGTGCTTCAGCAAGATGCCTGCCTAGAATATGGTATGGAGTATATATACACACACACATATATTTATACATAAATACATACACATACATACATATATATGATATATGAATATATATTCATTTGTTTATTGTTTAATTAATAGCTTTAAGAGTAATTAGTCCCTGCCATGCATGCAATATAAAGATATATTTAAATTTCAGTATAAATTCCAGAACCATTTCGATCATTTGTTTTCATAACAATAATATAGAAGAGTATAAAATGAAAATACCTTTTCATCATCCTGTCCCCTGATGATAGCCACAGCTTAAAGATTGGTTTATATCCATCTAGAGTATCATACATAAAAATATTTTTACACAAACAGCATCATATTATACACTGTTGTGTCATCCTTCACAATTTAATCATATGTGGTTTTAAAAAAATAAGGACAAAGAAAGTCCAAAGGAAGAGAATCCAGGCGTAATTGATTAGGCTCTGGCTCAGACTGTCTTGAGTTCTGTCTACTTTGTTCTCCTCACTGTTGGTTTCATTATTAGTCTTGTTTCCCTCATAATTACAATATGGCTACTACAATTTTAGGGGTACTATCCAACTTCAAAATTATCCACAGGCACCAAAAGGAGATGGCTTTCTTTATTTATCTTTTTGGGAGTGAGGGGCTTTCCCCAGAATTGCCTTGGTAGCCTTCCCTTCACTCTCAGTGGCACATATTCATGCCTAAATTATTACTGGCAAGGGAAAATGGGGCACTACCGCTGGCTCAGAGCTCAGGGAGGATGAGGTAAGGGCACCTCTACAAAATTAGGTTCTCTTTCTGGAAGAAGGAAGATAGTTATATGTGTATATGAATGTTGGATAATTTGTAACGTTGTTTGATGCAATACATAGCAGACATGGAGTTAGAATCCTTATGCCATAATGGAAATATTTATTCAAATTTGGAATCCTCTAGGTTCTTTTTTTTTAAAATTTATTGGGGTAACAATTATATACCCTCCTGATTTTTTTTATTGGAGAAGGGGAACAGGACTTTATTGGGGAACAGTGTGTACTTCCAGGACTTTTTTCCAAGTCAAGTTGTTGTCCTTCCAATCTTAGTTGTGGAGGACATAGCTCAGATCCAGTCCAGTTGCCGTTTTTAGTTGCAGGGGGTACAGCCCACCATCCCTTGCGGGAGTTGAAAAATCAAACTGGCAATCTTGCGGTCGAGAGTCTGTGTTCCAACCACTTGAGCCATCCAGGAGCTCAGCGGCAGCTCAGCTCATGGTGCCGTGTTCAGTCTTAGTTGCAGGAGGTGCTGCCCACCATCCCTTGCGGGAGTTAAGAAGTCGAACTGGCAACCTTGTGGTTGGGAGCCCACTGGCCCATGTGGGAATCGAACTGGCTACCTTCAGCGTTAGGAGCACAGAGCTCCAACTGCCTGACCCGCTGGGCAGGACCCCGGTTCTTGAGCTAAACTAGGTCTGGCAAGTTAAATCCTTATGTAGGACAAGCCATCAAAGTCTATGCTCAATTCTCTCCATAGGTGGGAAATGGGAAACCCACATCACTTCTCTACCCAACTGATCCATCCAGCATTCATTTCATAAAAGTGTATTGAGTTGCTATTGTGATTTCTGGGCTGCAGAGAGAGATAAATAAGAGTGCATCCTTGCTTTTGAGGAACTTAGCAATTTAATAATGAACATAAAAGGTAAATAATTGTAATGTGGCTGAAACATGCTTTGATAGTCAATGGTTCAATGAGAGTACAGAGGACGGAGCTCTAATTACTCATCCAATTCCTCATTACCGACTCTCTCTACACACAGGCCTACATCCATCATACATGGCCGATGTCCTCAACAGATAAAAACTGTGAAAAGCTTCATGGATTAGTCTGTTTATATTGTGGACAGTATGATGTCACTAGCTATTTACGTTGAAACTGCAATTTTCAAATGTCTACTATAACTTAACATTTTATTTTAGGAGGCTGGGTTCTGTTTAGGAACATCTCTGGGAAAGCAGGAGCACTGCTTTGGAAATGGAGCTATAATGCTAAGACTTTAAGACATTTAATAACTTGACATGGTCGTTAGTCAGCATCTGTCCAAAGCCTCTGGACATAGCCATATACCTGTCCTTCATCTATGAAACAGGTGCAGTGACTTATATCTTCTTAAGGGCTGATGGCTAAAAACAGTCGCTGAGCAGCACTGTTTATCTCCCACTTACGTGAATGTGGACATTTGTCTGTGTTGGAATATGCATCTTTTATTTTGCTGTCTTTCTGTCTCTAGAAAGGCTACTTTCCACTCTGAAGCTGAGGATACAACATTGTATCTATGTTTTCCAGAGAATCCAGCACCAAACTCAATAAGGAGGCCAAGTTAATCAACAGTAATTTGATTCTCGTGGTGCAGTTACGTCTGTTTTAGATTATGACTCTTGAATATATACACTATTTTATTTGATTTTAGCATCATTCAATTTGGACATCTTCCTCTGATTTTTTTTGCATATTTAAAATTAAAAACATATATATTTTGAAGTGTAAATATTTGGCAGCAAATGAATCAGATGGTAAATGCTCCCTGTTTCACTGCCCAGTGTCCCGTTCTGGATGAGAAAGTATATAGCCATCTCCAGTCATGAACCTTTGTGAATCAGATAAAAGTTATCGAACATTTCCCCAGAAAAATATAGATAATATGCACACATACCAAATCTTCATAGAGTTGCACCTCTGAACATTTAAAAGCAGAGCAAGCGACTCCATTGACTGCAGCCACATGCTCTCAGAAGCTATGCTTTTTTGCAATTAATCTTAGAGCTGTGGAAAAAAGCAAAAGCTAGTGGGTAACCTGGGGATTTGAGAGAACACATGGAAAGTATCGACGGTTAGCCTGAGGCTAGCACTGGTGGGACAACCAGAAATGTTCATGTAGCTTCTGAGATAATGGGGAGGCCATTAGTTCTAAGACCACATGGAGCTAAGTTCTTAGATAGGAAACCTTAAACCATCATCCGAGTGCAGAGAAGGCACCCCTGGCCACACAGGGTGGGCTTCATGTTGCAGTGCACCAATTTCCACTGTTCTGGAGAGAGTGAGCCTGGTGTGAGACGAGAAGACATATTGAAAGCATTACATTATTTGATATGACAGAAGAGTGTCCCAATGAGATTAGACAGTAGAGAGAGAGGGAGAAAGAGAGAGAGAGAGAGAGAGAGAGAGAGAGAGAGAGAGAGAGAGAGAGAGAGAGAGAGAGAGAGAGAGAAAGAAAGGACAAGTAAGTAACAGCAGAGACAACAATAAACCAGGAAAATTTAACACTTCATGAGCTGGAGTTAGTTGCATTTGTTCACTCTACAGATATATCATGAGTACCTGGGCTCTAAGTAAATGTGTAAGACTCTGTGGAGAGATAATGGAGACAGAGCCT